>NC_089993.1:7020016-7347533 GCF_036417845.1 Apteryx mantelli | reverse complement strand
CGCTGGAAAACAAGGGAAAATCATATTCTACAACCTGACACATCTTAGTCTTCCCATATGCCATGAACCAGCATTCTCTCTACCCCTTCCAAGTGTCACTGTTCGGCCGTCCACATCACAACCCACCGGTGCTACCACTGGGAACTCTCAAAAGGGCAGATTCCCAATGGTACGATGCATGGAACTTGATTCTAACCCTGAAAAATCCCAGGATGTTGGACTCAACATTTTCCTGCTGGTAGTATCAGATCTTCTGCTATTGTGATTTGCAGGACACATTAAACTGCAACATTAGAGTGTTTAACTCCAAAGTTTCTAACATTTCTTCTTACGTGATGTAAATGGTAACCCCACAGCTACATATAAAATCCTGGTGCATCACAGTGAAGAACATGGAAAAGATGTATTTAACTGTCTAGTTACTTCCAAAATATGTTTCTGTTATATTAGTGTACCCTATGTCCTAACGAATTTCTTTGCACTTATTTGGGATAATAATTCATAAGGAATTGCCATGCTGGGTCAGTCTGCCAAACCTGATATTGTGTCTTGGTTGGTGGCCTATAGTGGAAGTTCAGAGAAGGAGGCCAGCTAGGTCTCCCCCACGCATATCCCCTCTGTTGCCATAGTTAAGTAGTATCAGCATCCAACCATTCAAAATCCAGACCAATGCAACCTTTAAACCAAGCTGTAATGTTCTATAAATTATGGCAACATGCATTATTTCATATCATTCATATCTCATAAATCTTCCTATTTTTCCTGTACATCAGGACTAAATAAAAACAAGAGATGCCATTTTTACATTAGAAAATGATCTGGCAAACAGCAATTCCAGTTTAATAAAACTGAGCAGAACAGGTTCTGCTCTGCTTAATAAAAGAGGCTGAAGATTTAGAATTAAACTTCACTTACTAAAATAAAAGAATACTAACTAGAAATGGAAAAGTTGCTTTTGACAAAATAAAGAAATTAAATCATAAAATTTTTCCAACTTTGATGTATTTTTATGTTCCTTTGTTCTATTGTTTTCTGAAACCAAAGGGATCAGAATACTTTGAAAGAGGCTGTTTCGATATTAGCGACTAAGACATGAAAGATTTTTAGCTAAATGTGGTTACTAACCTGAGTAAAGATGAAGCTCTAAATGTTTCGAGGTTCACCGATTGCTATAGACTGAAATTCAGAGAAAGAGTACAAGAAAGATAAGAAAACAGCAATCCATGAAATCAGTCTAATGCTCAGAAATAAATGCCGCAACTACCTATAAAGAACCTCTGAAATGAATAAAATATCCGAACAGTGAAATAGGCAGTCCGAAAAACAAAATTTCTTTCATTTTTAAATAAATTTGCAGCAACTATTTCTAAAAATTGTCTCTTGGGGAAAGAGTGACTAAACCAGAAATATTGACATTAACTAACTTATCATAGATTATCAAATAAAATGAGTATTACAACCACTTTAATAGTCAAAAAGTCTCTTGTTTCCTCAAGTCATCATATGATAAATCTCAACCCACACATCAATTTGTTAGAAGGCAAGTCAGAAAAATAACGAAGACAAACAGCCATTAGTGGACAAGACAGTTTCATCAAACAAGATCTTACAAATAATATATTGTTGTTTGTCATCAAGACACTTTTAATACACTAGAGTCCTTTCCAAAAGCACCTATAATCAATTCCTTCTAATTTACAAACTCAGTAAGACCACGAGAGTAATAGCAATTTCATATTTTACACACCCACAGAGGTTACGACAATTGATTCAGTTCAGCAAAGTCCTGTAATGACTTTGATTGCACTTGAAAGATTTTTGCATTTGTTTTCTAGAGCTGTAAAAAAAGTAATTCAAACTCTGCCACATGGGCACAATTTGTAAAGGTTGTACATGAAAAGTATGGATTCAGTTCTCACAAAGATAGCTCTCATCTTATTATAACCCATCTGCAAGGCATGCTGGTCTCTGCACTAAAACACTTGCCTTCTCTTTGTTTGTACTTTATGGGATCTGAATAGATTTCAGAATTCTACAGCAAAAAGAGGTGGAGTGAAAAATGGTAACACTTAAAAATTCTTTAGAACAACTGGTTTTTAGTCAATTCTTTTCATGAATGCTAAAAGTAAGGACATGTAACCTATGCCCTTAGATTAACGAGCCACATAAAGATGAAAGCAATCAGACCCCTCCATACCTCACTGCAGGATTTTTGCCCATAAAACCAGAAGAATGGATACGTGGGCTGCCTTTCACTGACTGTTCACTAGCCAAATTTAACTGGCAATGTAACAGCAGCCCTACTATTTCTGCCCACAGAACAATATGCAATAGTGCCATTTACAAGTTCATCAGAAAAGTGATTTTTTGATGGCACTTCTTAAAATGGTTTAGTGATCTAAGTTATAGCTTCTAGTGGGTTACGGCCTGAGAACAGAGACACCAGAGGTTCTAGTCTGCAAGCGAAACAAAGAGCTGAATAGATCATGGGCGTTTTGACTGTTTTCTTAGCATTTCAGATGAGCCCTGCCAGATCCGAGCCGAGCAGACAAGAAGGCAGGAGCAGAGAAACTCCATCTGATTTGAGTGACAAAAGCTTGGGTCATCAGTACTTGTAATAAAAGAGAAGAAAGGAAAGAAAAAGGTACCCAGACAGCACATCATCATAATGTGGTAATTTGAGACTTTTACTAGTCCTTTTAACTTATGGGGGAATCTCCTGGATGCTGAGTCCTACTTTAGAAACACTTTCTGAGAGTTTCTCATCTGAGTTACAGCGAGAAAGATGAGTATATATATCACTGCAAACATGGGCCACTTGCACACCTGATGCTCCAAATAGGAAAAGCCTTCACAGGATCCTCTTGCCACAGAACAGAATATCTTTTTCTGAACCCAGGCTTCTGTGTGAGTTTAAGGGATGTGTTATAAGCTTTACTTCGGGGACAGAAGTGCTTATTTTTAATTCTGATGCTCGCCATGAGAACATTGGATGCACATTCGAGCAAGCTCTGCTTTGCGTGCAGCCTTCCTTTTGACGTGTACCATCTGCTCCCAGCCCACGAGGGAGATCGCCTTCCCCTGCAATGCCCTACACACATGCTAAGGAAAGGATAATTGAGAGTGCCTGAGTAGTTTTGTTGTATAATAAAAAGATACGTAGGTCCTATATACTCAGATAATGGAATTCACTGTTGGTGAACTAAAATCAAAGGAATCACACCCTGTAAACTGAGAAGTTCACCCGTAATTTCAAATGAAACTTAACTTTTTCATTCATACTTTGAGAGTTTTGGCCTATAGATTAAGACATTTGAGAACTCTGGGCCATTGAGAAGACACTCAGTAGCAGGAACTTGAAAATAGTAACAATAGTACTTTGCTAACACTCCCTGTCAGTCTTTCTTGCCTGTCTGAAAGGTCTTTCGGGTATGCAAAAGGTACCTATCTAGGGCCTATCTTGATACTGAGGGATGGTGCAGCACCTGCCACAGCAGAATGTGATCTCAGCAGAGGCTTCTTAGAGTTATCATATTAAAAATAAAAGCTACAAGAGAAACAATTAAATATTTATTTTCAGTAGCTCTAGATTTGTGCTTCAAAAGATAAAATTTTGGGCCCAGGGAACACAACAGCAAAACTGCCATTGTGTTCAGCAGATCCAGGATTTCAAGTACAGCGTTTTGGGGTTTAAAAGCTTGCCTGGTTAGACAGCTGATGAAGTGAGAAGCAGAGATTGCTATTTTCCTCCAGACCAAGGGAATCAGTGTCATGGAAGACATGGTAGTAGCAGAGAGATGGTGCTGGTAAGACAACACACTTGAACGGTTTTATGATTTATATTCTTCTCCTTATCTGTGACAATATCCATTCTCTGAAGATGAAACAGGAAACATACAGCAGCTGCATATATATTTATTTTCATTGAGTTCTAGCTTTCAGAACAGTGCCAAGATCCATGAAAATAATAACCTAAGGCAGCAAAAACAAAAAGATGCAGTTGCACTCAACCTGCAAGGTGTTCTCCTCGCAGATCTGTCAGAAAGCAAACCGAATCCTTTTGTCGAACAGTGAGTGCTCCTTTGCTACCAACTAATTGTGCATCTCTGGCTCAAGTGCAGGTTCCCCATTACACTTGTGGAACATGACGTGCTCTTCTGTAGCAGATATTTATTATTTGCTCTCCGACCTTATTGACATGACATTCATCTGTACGTTTTATATTTTATATAGTTTGCTAAGGAAAGGTGCTGAAAAAGGAAAATTGCCTGCCTAGAGTCTCTGGTGAAAGAGAGGATAAAGCATCATAGTAAATCTAACAAAAGTCAGGAATTGAATTTACAAGCATAATTTCTTCTGTCGGAGAAGAGAAGAGACAATACTTCCACTTTGAGGGCAGGGCTTCAGCACCCATGTTAGGCACTTTAACATACATGCGGCTAGGCTCTGAGAAATGAAGTCCCCATCATCATTAGTTCAAGACGTTGGCCCTATGGAGATGCATATGTACACTTCAAGCAATTTAAGGAAGGTGATGACACATCCATGTTAGAGTACAGTTGCAAAAATAATATTGTGCTTTTAATGTACAACTAGGGTGAGTATTGCAATAATTACAGCCTAGGATTAAATACTTGCAATGGACAAACCAAGTTTTACCAACTCAAGGTTAGTGAATAACACGTTGTAAAGGACATTCTCCACAAGAGTCTAGTGCTGTTCCTGGAGAAATGCATGCAGGATCCCCTTAGCACGACATGCAGGATCCAATCCCTAACCTGAACTGTCAGGGCTTCTATGAGCTTGGTTTGTAACTCAAGTAATTTACTCATTTTGTCAAGAACGCTATAAGCAATTGCATTAGTGGAAAATCTGCCTATGTGGCTCTCAGTACAGAATCAGGATCTAAAAATACAGGCAGAAAATATCAGAATTTTTCTTTCTTTTTTTGCCAAGCCACACGTGATATTCACAGGGCTACTTTAAATCTTTCTATCTGGGAAACTTTTAGAAATAGTATGATAAATGAAGAACTTTAGATATTTCATGAAGATCATGATATACTTACTGAGTTCCAAGTCTAGCTTTAGCTCCAAAGATATTGCAGTGGCTGGAAAGCGGTAAATGATTTTTTATTAGCCATAGACAAAAATCAAATTGTGCCTCAATCGCCATCAATCTTAGTAAGACTCTGATACAGTGATACTGTTTTATTGGCTAGACTAATGAACACTAGAGTCAGTTCCTTTGTCCTCAGTTGGTTACAAAAATTATTCACGTCCTGCTCTCAGTATTTCAAAGCTAATGGTCTGATTTCTGCCACCAGATTGATTCTTGAGAGAATTCCACTAACGTTTTCTTTCTTGTTCTTTCTTAACAGGTATTATTTTACATAGAACACAAATAAGAAAATTGCTCAAGTTCCACTATAACTGTATCATTAAGCCAACTTTTACTAATGCAAAGTATGCATCACTCCTCTTCTGGGCTTCTATCTTCTGGAACTCAGCTAGGGGCTGGGACGTACAAGGAAAGGTAACACTGAAGAGAGGTAAATTGCTATCCTCAGCCTTCTGGAATAAAACATAAACCACTGAAGGTGATCTAACCAAAGCTATTTTGCTTCATATTAAAGGAGGAGGTGCTAATACATCGTTAGTCACTCAAATTCATTGGAAGAGCAGTAGCTTAAAGCAAAGGAAATGGTATATTCTTGATTGCTGCAACTCAAGCTCTTGCAATTGTCTGACCTGGTCTTTACTTGAAGCTCATTTGTTATTTATAAAATAAAGCTCTTTCCACAAAAGCTCTGCTCATGGTTGCACATCTCAGACTGAAGGGAGACCCCCTCAGCTGATGGGTATTTTGCAATCAGAGTGTAACTGATGACATATTTCTTCTCCTGTGTGCTTCTGACCAAAAATACTGCTTCACAGAATACTTAAAATGACATCTCAGAATATAATATAGAATAAAATAATATGAAGAATTATACTCACCACTTCTTCCAGTCACAGATTTTATGTGACAATTAGTGTGCCAACAGATCACAACTTTCTCAGACTGTTTTTTGTATATGTTATTATTTGAGAAATCATTTCTGGAAAAGCATTAATGGTATGGGATTTTAACTCATTTGCAAGCAACAGTTTTGAACATTTAGATCAGAACTGTGAAATTTTGCAAAGATCATGCAGCAGAGACTTGTACGGAGCAGCGATTAGGAACAATGCTTATAGGATGCCGTCCAAACACAAGGATAACGGTGATAATTAACAATGCTTGTATGGTGCTTTCCAAACACAAGAAATGTATATTAAACATACAAGCCTAAATATATTCTCAAAAAATGAACCTAAGGAACTAACCTTTTCTCTCTTTTTATGCTTTTGGAGGATGACATTTAGTGCTCAGCTTCTTGCACAGAGAAAGTGAAGCATGAAAAAAATTCAAACTACCACCTAGACTGTTTTTTTTTTCCCTTAATTTTAGGGGTATCCTCCAATCTGCACAGACCCAGTGTAAAGATTACAGCTTTTGCCCATAGCTTAAAATAATTACCCAAAAGTACCTGGAAATGTTAGATTTGCTTCCAGTGGAGATTCTGATGGCCATTTCTTAATACCTGCTCATTTCATTATCTCTCTCCACACCAACTCAGCATGCTTCAAGGGTCCAAAACTAATGTTCTTTAACAATTTATTATGGAAGAATCTACGCATATATTCAATTACTCTCTGTAGAAAAGTACAGGTTTCCTTACTTTGGAAACTTCTTTACTTCCTCACAAAGCAACCCAATGCCTGCCTTTCCATCAGTACAAGAGCCTTTACAATGCAGCAAGTTAGTCACTGCAAATGTTTCGCAATGAAAGTACCTCTGGCCATCCACAGTATAAGGAAACACAGATTTATTTTTCTTTTTTAAACAATTTCATATTGCAGCAACAGTAACGTTTCTGAACATCTGGAGGAGGAACATTCACCTCAATTCAGAGGATATTAAGAATATCCTTATTACTGATCTCATTGGCATCATAGCAAAACTCGAATAAACTGGCTGAAGTATAGGCATTTTGGGCACTGTTACACAGATGGCAACAAAAACTGGTGGGGTGAGGGACTTTTTGCTTGTGATAAGTTCACAAGCGACTACAGATATTTGTACCGAAACTGTCTTGGGTTTGGTGCAATCAGTGACAGTAACATGCTCTGTTGAAATAGATGTGGTGAGTAGCAGTAGACACTTCAGGATGATGGAGTTCAATGAGAATTGGTCTAGAAAAGGAAAATAGGGCAGAAGGTTTTGTTGTTGTTTCATGGGAATCTGTGTGGATAAGGAAGTACGTGTTGCCGCATGAAATCCAGCTGGATTAATTTGCATGTTTTTAGCCTCTGTGTCTGCAGAGGGGTCCCTGTGCATGGCGAGAGGGGGCTGGTGGTGGACCCTGCGGCACCCATGTTCTTCTGCTCAGTTCAGAGCAAAGTGACAGCTGAGCACAGAAACTAGGGAGTGGCGCACAACAAAATTCCTGGCCCTGCATTGTTATTTCTAAGTGGCTTAGACATAGATTCACAACAAATAACCACCTCCTTCTTTGCAGTAATTTACATGCCAAATCCTTACCAGCATTTAAATCACTACTACTTCTAACTAACCATTTTTGCCTTGAGTTAATTATTGCAGGATAAATGGTACAAATGAGGGATTCATGGGGAAAGAGTAATTAGCAGTTCCATCTATCTCAATGAAAGAAAATATTATTACTAATTAATATCTGGACAGGGAAGCAGAAGGAGTTTTTAAAAATCTACAATAGAGATATCTACAGGGGCCACATTTGCTCTGAGTGTCTCTTTGACAGGTATCCATTTATTATTTTAACAAGCTGAGATCGTCTGCATCTTCAATCACGGGAGGTCAATCCTTCATTCCTGTCAAACCTTTGATAACTAAAGCGTCTGTATTAATAACTAAAAACTGAAAAGAACAGGCTAAGATAGCTATAGTAGGAGGTCACATTGCTTGAAATTGCCAAATGGCAGTCAGTTCGCTTCGCATGAAGGAAAGAGTTTATCACTGCCTACCGTGGTGGTAATTATTACAGATATGCATTGGCACAATTTGGCTACCTAGTGGACCTTTACCTCCAAGCAACCCTCTTTCCTACCACAGCAGCTTACTTGTATAGAGGAAGGTATAACCATATCTGTGAGAGGGAAGGGAGAGGGATTTTCAAATGTCCAAATAATACTTGACCCACTGTAAATACTTGGCATTTGTAAAATGATCACACGTCAAGACCAGATCAGACCTGAGACTATGAGCACCTGGGGAGCTTTGTGCACTGAGAGATCCCCTGCAGTGATCATCATACCCGTCACCCACACGATAACACCACCAGGCTGTTTGGATGCACACCCCAAAGAGAGCAGATCCTGGCCCCTTCCTTTCATACAATACAGGTAGAGCAGCTCACACATGCAGGGACTTCTCCTACTCATGTGAAACACGCTCTTGGTGGCAAAACTGGCCTAAGGAAAGTCTGCCCCGATCCTCTCTCACACTTCATTCAACCTTAAAATTAATTTAATTCTCCAACTGGACTTCCAGAGATTTTCCTAAACTCTGCAGCTTCTTTCTGCTGTTCCTATCTTTATCTTTACAAACAGCAGCAATTGCATTCTTTGTAACCATTTAATTAAAATATAAAAGCTGTTGGGTTTCCAGAACCCTCCCTCCATGGTTTCACTGTCAGTGTTGGGCGGGGGATAAATAAAGGTCATTAACACACATTAATCCATGGCACTGCTACAGGTGCTGAGGGACTGGAGAGACCCCATCATTGCTACTCTTCTAGACTGACAGGAGAACTGATGGAAGCATAACAGGCCTTCCAGCATCTAATTCTTACCAGCAGTTTCTAAGGATACAACATAAAAAATAATTTAATGTATGTAGGAAGAGGAGGAAAGCAGGTGTTTTATAAACTTAATTATAAAGTCCTCCAGGCTACTTGCTTTAACTGGCTAGAAATGTAGAGTCTAACAGTTGTGGAGGCTTCTTCACTGTCCCTGCGGTCACCAGTTGGACTTAGCTTAGTGGTGGCTACAGCTACAAAGGTAGTGTTAGCAGTAAGAAGAGTGCGATGAGACATACTGCTCAGTAACCGTACAGTACAGATACAAATGTAGTTAAAATTAGAAGTGAACTTGAGGAACCTCTAACATGTCCTGACAGATACAGTCGTAGGTTCTGTTCTTGACTTGTCTGCTGGGCAACCAAGTCATTTCTCAGTATGACTCAGTTTCCCCAGTTTGTAAACCGGGGGTAACAAGGTTGACCTCTTCTACAAGGCACTGTATGAGAACTGGCTATTTTCACTGTAGTCCTACAGAAAGAACTTACAGCACTACTGCATATTTTTTTTAAATGATATCTAAATGTGGTAAGTACAAATATATAGATACAGTCCTAATCCTGAATTAAGAAAGTGGCAATTCTGATATAGAGGAAAAGTTTATTTTTATGCATATATCAGCCTTATATTAGAAGAGAAGGATGAGTCTGGCTTCAAAGAGGGTGGACAACTTTGTACAATCACCCACATTTCAACTTGCAGATTTGGTCTGGAAATCTAAGAAGCCTTTCAGCGAGCATTTGAGAAATTTTCCTTTTTATTTGGATATACATGAGAGTTTTAATTAAAAAGTGAATTGCCCTTCAGTGAGGCTCTGGCTGTATTTTAACATGGCTAGCTCAAGCAAGGAATAGTGACTATTCTAGTGCAAAGGGAAGAATACAATTGAAAGAAAATGTCCTTGCTCATATGCTACTCAAAAGCATTTTGTCCTTCTCACATCTCTCACATTACCTCCTCTTCTCATTTCCACTCCTTTGCTTCACTCCATGGCAGCAAATAATGCTGAATACTGATGTAGCTGCATTCATTCATTTACAGATCGTGTGGTGAGTACCACACACAAGTGCTCAACTTTTCCAAATACAAATCAAGGCTGGTTACCTTAATTACTCATGGATTTCTAGGGTGCCCAGGTGAGATGGGCTTTCATTATCCCTGCCGAGTTTAAAAGTAGCAGCTAAATCTACATATTCTTTGAATGACTGCTCAATGCACAGTACTAGCACAGATGAATCCTTGTCAGAAATAATCAGTTTGCCTGAACAAGGAGTTTCAGGGGGTGACATTATTTTTAAGTCAGCAGATGAATAATAATCCAAGTGATTGCTTCAGGAGGAATACAATAAAAGAAAATTCAGTGACTTTTTCCCCCAATTTACTGTTTCTGGGAGTATCGTAAGAAAATTTAGACATGTTATCATAAAAAAATTTAGATATGTTATCTGTAAAAAGGAGACTGGCTTCTTTTTCAAGTAAATTGGTAGCACAGTATTAACAAAAAAAATCACCAAGCAAAATGGAAATGTTAGCAATGCAGCAATCCTTAAGTTTTATGAGAGTTAGATTATGACTAGGTACATAAAAATGAGAGGGAAATCTGCAATCGACAAGAGCTCCGTGCATAATTACTTTTCCTCTCTCACCAAATAGCTCCAGGTCGGAAGACTTCATTTAAACAGAAAGACAGTGATAAAAATGCTGACTTGCACTAAATGTGTGCAAACCAAGCAGATTTAACACTGCCAAAGAAAAAAAGAAAAATGTGAGACTGTAGGGGTGTTTTTCAGAAAAAATACTTCTCCGTAGGATCCTAGGATAATTTAGGTGAGCAGGGACCTCCAGAGGTCCCAAGTCCAACACCTGCTCAAAGCAAGTGCAGTGAGAGCCGGCCACTCATGCAGTGTCCAGGCTAGTCTGGACTATCTCCAAGGATGGAGACACTACAGCCTCTCTGGACCCCTCTGACCACCTTTGTGGAGAAAGGTTTTCCATCTATCTGCCTGGAATTTCCCGTGATCCAGCTTGTGCCTGTTGTGTCTCAACCCTCCAGTGTGCACCTCGGCAAGGAGCCTGGCCCCGGCTTCTCGCCACCCATCCGTCAGGCAGTAGCAGACAGCAGTAGGATGCCCCCCGACCCTTCTCTCCTCTGGGCTGAAGCAATCCAGCTCTTGGCCTCCCATGTGCTGCGTGCTGCAGACCCTGGCTGCTTACTTAATATTGCAGCTTACTTTAAAATAACTGCTGCTGTTAAAAAGGAAAGCAAGTTCATGACCATTCCAGCTTCAAATGACAGGCTCACCACTCCTTACATCCAATACTAGATTACCATCTCTACATCTGAGACCTCTGAAGAAAGGCACCTACTTTACAGGGCTGGAAGATACATTTTGAGACATTGTAAAATAAGATCTGAGGAACGTACTAAATTCATGAAAAAAAAAATTATTCTTTTTTTTTTTTCCAGACAGAAAGGAAAGAAATACTGCAATTTCCATTAGTCTAAACATAACATTATTTTAAGCTCCAAATTAGCAAAACTCTTAAGTACATATCTCAGAGTAAGCAAATATTTAAGTCCAGTCTGATTCAGCAAAGCTTTTAAGTATATATCTAAGTGTCATTGCCTTCAGAATGAAAGTTAAGTTTGTGCTGCTGTGCTATGCTAAATTTTGGCCTCACACTGTAGGAAAAGGATAATTTGGCTCATTATGTTTTGTGAATGACACAATGCCCCTGAACATTAAACTTGATACCTATTTGCATATATATGTGCAGCATTAGGTTTTACTCTCAGATAACTCTATAGAGATCAAAGTACACATGGATCCTTAGAGAATATCAGACAGCAATTACACTGCAAAATAAATTATAGGCAGTCTCCCCTTACATCCTACTCTGTCCAGCTGCACATTTGCTTCGGTTCTTCCACTGCCCTTGAACGTGTCTTGGTTTCATTTGTTGAACAAAATACTGTTAGATAAGAGTCTATGGAACAGCCACTTCACTCACAGCAATAAAATAGAGACCACTTTTAAAAAGCAAATTTTTTGGAAGCTGAAAGAGAAAAAAATATTTGTAGTTTATCATGGGTTATGCCCAAGTATTGCCAAAGCTCTTGTTAGGACTCTTCAATAACTTTCCACAGAAGACAAACATAGGTAGGGGAGTCTTCTGAACAGAGCATATATGCAGATTCCTGGACAGATTTGATGCTTTTCTACAGGTCCTGATTTCCAGAAGTGTTAATTTATCCTGAAACTCTCTGTATTACTGCTTAAAGCATTTCTATTACAGGTATGGCAGGAATAGGGTGCACATCTCCACTCTCACTCACAGAAAGTGCTTCTGACTAAAAGCGCAAGAAAGTCAAGTCTGAGTCATCCTGCTGCAATGCCTAATCGAGGAACACCTCGGCGCCAGCTATTTGCTGAACAGTTCTTGCACACCACACTGATGGGTGCTGACATGCCTTTTCTCTATCAACGTCAAACGCATATTTGTGACTTTAATGATAAATTACCATTATTGGCAACGTGATTATATCTGACTGCACTTTGGATGGAAATTTAACGACAGGCCTAAGAAGTAGATACCAGCTCCTTTCATCCATCTCTGTGAGGTGAAACTCAGCATTTAAAAACTCTGGGCTCAGCTGATCACAATTTTTAGCTGATTTTTCAAAGTGAATTGTTAGTCCATGAGAGTAAGCCCAGAAAAAAAACAAAGTTACTTTTTCCACTGAGTAAGATTGATGTGGACAGAAATGGCCCACTTCCCAGCCTCATATCTGGTACCAGCTCCAGGAAGAAAAGGCAATGGAGGCTGACAACAACAAAGTTCGCAATCCACCTGGCAAGGCAGTCAACAAAGCGCTGGTTTTCACAGCATTTTGAATACTTTCCTGTGCCCACTGAGCTCACCCCACACAGGTGCTGCAGAGGCCACCACAATGACGAGGTGGCAAAATAGCCCCAGTTCCCTCACTTACCCTTCCTGGGCATGAGCCCTGGGATGCTGAAACCCCAGCAGAGAAGTCAGGCAGACGGTATGGCCACCGCTGCTGGGGTCTGGGCTACCGGCTCGCAGCAGAGCGGTCACTGGCCCCGGCTTTCTCCTCTCGCAGGGGCAGCAGCAGCAGCCAACCAGCTCCCCAGGAAACAGTCGCCGAAGACCAACATCTTAATAAACTACATAATTTTTCACAACTGAGTATATGTATCGGAAATTTGGCCAAACTAGGTCACTGCTGATTTAAGGTTATTCCACTTATCAATGAAGCCCATGAAGGTGTCATCGGTGATGCTAATAGCCGTCTCAAACATCTAGTCTGGTACTCCTTAAAATGTCAAGTCCTACCCAA
Source organism: Apteryx mantelli (assembly GCF_036417845.1). NCBI lineage: Eukaryota > Metazoa > Chordata > Aves > Apterygiformes > Apterygidae > Apteryx > Apteryx mantelli. The sequence continues at coordinate 7,334,250 of NC_089993.1, read as the reverse complement.
GAAAGTTTATCACCGGTATATTGCCTTCCAAACATTTGCAGTAACCTGTTGAAAATATTTCCAAATAGCCCTTAGAACTCCAGTTTTCATTGACGCATTAAAAACAAATAAAAATCCCCACAGAAACAAAGCAAACCCCGCTACAGTCTTCTGGTACTTGATACCAGCAGATGACCCTTACTGCTTTGCTTTTTTCTTGTTCTCCTCTACTTTCCCTTAAAATGCAAATTTGAAGTTGAGAACAGGAACGATTTTTTTTTCTGCTACTGTACGATGACTTGCCAAATGGGATGTTGGTGTTTGATTAGGGCTTTAAGCTACTGTAACACTAGGAACAAATGAGACTAAAATTACACAGTTCAATATTTTGCAGCATTTATAGTTTCTGAATTTGCAATAAAATTTAACCCGATATATGTCTAGATAGAGGCTCTGTGAACTTACTGCATCTAGAAATACCTGAAGGCTCATGTGATTTTCAACCCTTTACTATAGCTTTTTGAATTTCTCAAATTTGCACACACTGAGTTCTTTTTAAGGAGGAAATATCAAAAGATGAACAGGGGAGAGTGATTTATTATGAATAAATCTCAAAAGGTTCAGAACCTATACTCTACTGTACCTATACTATACTGCACAGGGTTTGAAAAGCTATATGAAACTGAAGCAAAATTCCTATTTTGTGAAGTGGAGTTTGAGGAACCACAGTAACCTTGCCCAAAATGAATTTGATTGCATCATTCCATGGAAGGCATATCCTAATTTGTACTTCTGCTCATGACTGAGACAGAAACATTAAGCAATAGTAGGAAAATGAAGAAAGTAAAACTTTGGATCCAAAACAAGATTTCAGTTTTCAGTAAAGGCTTTAGATAATATGAGAAATATTCATTTTTTAAATTTTATTCATATTTTCCCATCTATCCCTAAAAAAATAATTTTTCTTAATTTAAGAGAAAGAATAAAAAAGCTTTAGATTGAACTGTGTAATCAGTGAGCCAGACAATCCCAAACTGCTCAAGCGTATCGAACATCTGCCTGAAGAACTCTGTCGCAAATAGCAGGAGAGGGTTTCCATTACCGCACTCACAGAGTTGGGCTGGGAGAATCAGCATTAGAAAGTGTTATTCCCATTTAGCAATTATGCCTTGATTGTTGTTTATATGTTTGCTCTACTGTAACTTGCATGCCTTGGGGTGGCACTACTGCTAGAGAAAACAAAAGTAATTTAGTTTTAAAGGGAAAATGAAAGTTTTAAAGTAGTTTAATGTTTCAGTAAAACTGTAATGATTGGAGACAACTGGATTGAGTCGATAAAGAGTACTAATTTCAATAGTAACTCATGCCTTAATTCTCTTCACAGCAAACAGCCTCCCTCTCTCCTTTCTGGCACACAATATAAATACTCTTTACACCACAATCAATGGAATCTGGGAGAAAAAATACACTTTCATTTTTATTCCTCAGAGGCTTCATAAAGACCAAATTTCCACAAAACTCTTATTTACTCATATGTAAATGTCCTCGGTTTTGTAAGGAAGTATAATCCGCAGTATGTTGAATTACATACTTTTTCTCCCCCAGATTTACAATCCCTTTTCTCCACTGGTGTCTGAGATCTCACAACAGTCAGGACACGATGCCCTGTATTGATACCAATAATCACATTCAGAAGTCAATATCATCAAGACCCAACTCTGGAGAGACTAGTCAGGGCATCAAAGGACCAGGCAGAGGTGGTGCACATGCCATGGTGAGGGCTTCTCCCTGCAGCCCGCAGTAAATGTGGGCTAGTAAGAGCTTGGAAACAAGCGGCTGAGTGGGAACTTCCCAGGGGCTTCCCCCTTCCCGGCGTTTATGCCTCTCTGCAGCAAAGGCGACCACATGTGGCACAGGTGGGCACACCAGTGGCCGAGCCTGTGGAGTATCTGCCATTCCTCACCCTTTCTTTTTGGTCTAGATAGTGAGCGCTTACTCACTTCCACAACGTGTTACGGCAGTCAGCATTTGGCCCCAGAGAATATAGTGTGATTAATTCATCAAAAGACTTGACTTAAAATTCTCCTCCCCTCTCCCCAGCTTTTTATTCTCTCAGTTACATTTTCTCTTTGTTCCTTTTTGCAAACCCTAGTGTAAATGTTTTTTGAGTAATTAATGTGTCAAATACCAGACCTGAATTTTCATGGGCAATTAGTGGGCTGAGTAAAGCCAGCAAGATGCATTTCAATTTTAATAGTGAATTGTTGCTTGTTTGCTGTTTTGCAGAGCTCTATCTCGAAACATACAGAGCTTCAAATGCTTGTACACTTTTTATTTCTCTATTTCATATGCCAAAGCTCCCTCTCCTTCTCTATTTTTCACCACATACAAGATGCTGCTTGTAGCCATTACCATTTGCATATTGTCCTTCTGCCTCATCGATAATTGATCAGGTTAACATCTGCTTTCAGCTGGTGCCAGGAGAAATGTGTTTGTGTCTCCAGGACAGTGCAATTCCTCAGGCTCCCGCAGAATTGTGTTTCCCCCAAAGCTGCCCTAGCTGCGTAAGGCACAGAGGGGAACACGCAAGGTGCCTGTGCACATTGTGCTTCAGCGTGGGCACCTCCCTGAGGAGGCAGAGAAGAGGTTTTGAGAGCACGTAGCCGTTTACTTGCCTACTCACACCATTACACATAATGGCATAGCACTGAAAAGTGATAAGCTTGTAGCAGGCAATGCAAGAGCATTATAAGCATGGAGCTATCGAGTAGGACCCCCACATTCCTGACACATTCAGTGTAAGGAGAGAAGGTGAAGGCTTGAAGGTTGGCTAGACAGAAGAGCTAGTGTACAGCTTTACCAATGGGACATATATTTCCTATGAAATTTAGAAGTATGGAAACCAGTCATTTTGATATTACAGGACTATTAGAGTTTTATGCTCTCCAGTGTTGGCTGTCTGATTCAAAAAATACCTGGACTATCTGAATCTGTTCAGCTTAGAGGTAAGCAGTCAAAATGATTAGCGAGGCAAGCAGCTGATCCATTGTCAAGGACATGATATACTAGGTGCGACTGGCACAATCCATCACAAGTTGGATGCATCCTAACTATACACCACAAATTTGTAAATAACCCCCTTTTCAGTTGACAAGGAATAACACACGAGAGCGCTCCCTTGCTAGGCACCATTCTGTCTGAACAGACCACCCAGACACTTAAATCTACCAAGTGCATCTTTATCAGATGCCTAAGAAGGGTCAGAAAAAGATGACAGGTCGAACGAGGCAGCAGGACACAGAGGCATGCCATGGGCAGGGCAGCCTGACCTTCCCACCCGAAAGAGCTGCCTTCCTTGGGTACTGTGCTGTCCTATTTTCCTAACTATACATACCTTTGAAGGAAAATATTTTCTATTATTTAAAAGATAAGTATCATTGGAATCCACCACTTTAGGCACCTTCAGGTAAATTCCTATCGGGACCAAAATACAAATGATCACTGCAGCACAGAAATGAATGCAATATCCCATCAATGCCACTGGACCCAAAGTGCTTTCTCCTGGAGGTAGGTAGAGTGGTATACGGAGAGAGCATGGGAGGGATAAAAGCGCAGATCATGTTCTGGCCATCCGTAATAACAAATCTAGATTAAAAGCTCAGTGGCTGATTGAGAAAGTACAATAATTACTACCATTTTAAAGAGAGAGATAATTTGTCAACAGTAGGCATACAATAGCACGTGGGACGCCACAATTTCCAAGCGCAGTTAGTAGTTTCAGGCGACCAGCTTGAGACAAAATACAACCACTATCCTGCTCTGGAAAGCACTGAGCTCCCAGTGGTGCGAGTGAAGCCCTTCGGAGGCCCCCCTGCTCAGTCGGCCCCCGCTGCACACCACCACGCCTGGGTCCTCCTGGGTGCAGCATGGTATCACCGGACCCTTCGCTCACCTGGACGAGTTCTCTGCCATGTCAGGTACCCCACTACTGTGGCATTATAAAACTCTGGTGTTTTTACGTAAACACGCAAAGCAAGTTTACTTTGCCACGCTTCCCCTACCTCATGCAGGGCAGTACAGGTGTTCACAGAGATATTCACATTAAAAACCAGGAACTCTCTGGAAAGGAAAAAAGCCTTCTCCTCACTTTAGGTATATGATTCATATCCCTCTCCTTCCTTCCCAGCACCTATGCTGTAGGCAGTAGCACCTATAATAAGCTTAAGAGCAAACCAAACACATCGAGGAGGATCAAGCAGAGTTGCGGCAGTCCAACCCTGCCCCAGGCCCACAGGCAGGTCCCTGCTACAGCGCCAAGAAACACACAAAGAAAAATGAGTTGTCAAGAAGATGGTTCTGCTGAAGAGACTCCTCCTGGAGCCAGACATCTGGGTGCTTCAGACGCCAGCCTGAAACCATCAGGCAGCTGGCGGGGGGTGGGGGGCCGAGCAGGAGTAGGTGTCACATTGCCAGCGCAGCGAAGGGTGCGGATCGGCAGCAGCAACTGCGCGCTGCAACTGCATGCTGCCGGCTCGCAGCTACGAAAGTGCACTCGGCAGTGCATGGAGCAAAGCGCAAGCAGCTCACTTGCTCTGAAAGGCTTTCCAGCTGCTTTCTGCAGATCTACATTTCCTTTTAAAGCTGCAACTCTTGAGTGTTTACCCATCCTGAAACCAGGTCTCAGAGGTTTTTTTTTTTTTTTATTGCACAGGCTTGAGCTAAGATCATTTATCTGGAGAAAAGGAAAACACTAATTCAAATGATCATTGCTCTGGACAACTACAAAACCATGCCCTGAAATGGCATGCCTCCTCCCAAAGAGCTCCCCGTAGCACTGTATCTCTAATGCCCAGGTGGTCGGACATCTGACCTCTTGCTATCGGTGAAAGAGACACTGTCTGCAGATGAGAAATTGAAGCAGAAGAGACCAGCCTTGCAAAGACTATAACCTAAAGTATTAACCTAGGCTTACTTTCTATCTGAAATTCAGGTCAAGTCTTCAACCCCATGGGTCCTCCCATTTTCCACACTAGTCTGCCTTGGTGCATTTTTGATGCACTACATGAAGGTGCTTTTAAGGACAGGAGATTCCCAGACACCTGAGACAACAATCTGTGTGCACAAACTTTCTGCAGAGAAGTTTACAGAAATCGTCTTATAAAAACCATCTTTGTCATCTGCAGTATAAAACGTTAAAGAGCTCTTAACACTTGGATACATGTAATACTGTATATTAGAAACTTCTGATCATCGCATGATATCAGCAATGTATACCTCTGGTACAATACTGGTGTCCCAGTTTTAAACTCTCAAATCCAGTCCTTGAAAGAACCAGACAATAAAGGGAAAGTAGAACTTCAAAATATAAAACAAAACAAAACTGCACAGTACTTTCTGTTTACAAGGATCTGCATCTATGCAAGAGTTTAAATATCCTAATAACTGCAGCTTGAAGAACAAAGAAAAGCTATAGCAGGTGAAGAGTATCTTGGTTAATATTTCAACTTTAAGTGAAGTTTAAAATTCTTTGTACAGTGTCAGGGATAAGGATGCCATCCATCTTCAGTTTCAGCAATAAACCTGAATCTTCTCTCTTTTCAAGCCTTGTTCATCATATGCACCATCCTTAGCGCTTATGTTTTTCCTTAGTTTACTGATGCTCTTACTATATCCTTCTGCATGACAGATATGCTTTATTCCCCTAGTATTAAAATTGTATTCTGTGAAAGGGGGGGAAGTTGTGAAGTAAGACATTATTTACAGTTTCAGAATACTGGAATAACTTTAGTTATAAATCTGCAGCATTCATGAGTTCCCTGCCTAACCACAGGGATGCTTACAATCAGCAAAATAGCAAAGGCCAAGTTAACCCGGTCACTTGCGTGAGGGAAGACCGACAAGTGTACAACAGGGTGACCACTACTGCACATGAAATACGTGTTGAAGATGGATTAATGACAGTGGTTTAAAATGACTGTGGTTGTCTACCTCAACTTCATGCCCTACTAATAACCAGCAATATACATTTTCCAGAGTGTCTATCTGCATATCAAGTTTCTATTCAATATATGAACTACTGAAAACTATTGAAACTATTCGAAAGGAAGAGTGTCTACACAAAATAACTTTTGAGTCTAACATACACTAGCTATCTAGATGTTCTTCTAATTACTGCAAGAACAGATCTGAAGCCTTTAAAGTGACCCTTCAAGCCAACAAATTACCAATAGCTTCATTAAGACTAAGGATTACAGCATTTAGTCCTTAGCCAACATTTCCAATGAAATCAATGGGACGCTTCTTTTATTTGAATCTAGGACTAGCAGATCCTCTGATACTGTTGCTGAAGTCCACATTACAGAGGCTTTGAAATCTATTAAATTTGTCTACTGAAAAGGAATCAGTTACAACTGGTAGAGCTGGATGTTGAAACCACCAGTTTCTGTTCACAAGGCTATCAGCTGCTTTTTCCATTAACTTTGATTCATATGTTTTCATACCCTTTAAATTTCATTTTTGTTTGAACTCAGAGCTATCGTGCTTCTGTTCAGCTCGGGAACACCCCTAGTTACCAGCACTGGATTCTACCGAGAAAAACTCTCTGGAAATTTCAAAGGCATATTTGGAAAAACTATACCAAATGACAACCCACCAAAAACATTTTCTGTACCTACACAGAAACACAAAAGCATCAAGACTGAGATAAAAACAAAAGACTTAAATCACACTTAACCTTGACTTGCACCTTCTATTAAGGCTTAAACTTAAAACTGTGTGCTGTTAGCTTAGTTTTTGGTTTAAAAATGAGCTAGCAATGGCACTAGTAACCAAGCAACAGTAATTGCTTCTCTGAGATTAAACCACAACATGACATTAAAGCTCTGCTACTGAACTTCGTTACAAAGGTGCAAAATTTTTGCAGGCAGAGTTAATTATGGAGAAGGGCAATTTCAATTTAAGTTGCAAGTATTTCAGAGTTGTATGGAGGCAGGATACAATGAGGTCAAGAGTTCAGTCTAGCCGAGTTTTAAATCTAGAGGAGGATTATTGCAGCTTCCAATTTTAATTGATGCATCCAGCCTCTTGAAATAATTTTGACTAAATCAGAACAAATAACCTCTAAATAACTGCTATCCAATAGTATTATTGGACTCTATAGATTTTACTAGAAATGTAGTTGTGAGAGTTTCACATTTAAAGTTATGATACTAGCAAGAGTAAGGACTAGAAGGCATTGTGTATCTTATAACCAAACAAGAAAATTCAAGCTATTCTCTATTTTAAGACAACTAACATGGCCCTTTCTGTTTACAGATACAAAACAACTCTTCTGGGGCTAATAATCTAAGCTTGAAAGTACTATCCATCACTTTATTAAAGATTTCCATCTTTTCCCTTTACATATTTAGAAAGAGTCTCTCGATTTATTATATAACTAAATCTAGAAATAAAGCTACAGTCAGCTTTCTCATTTAATGGAGGAGTTCCAGACTTACACAAATCACGTGATTTTCAGGTATGAAGAACATGCAATGGAAAGAGGAGATCTTTAGGAGAAAGGTCATCTTTAATGTCAAAAGCGGCAAAAAGAAGGAAGTGAAGGAGAAAGGGGAAAGGGAGTACTGACTTCTGACAACCACTGAAGGCAAACTAGAACCCGGAAATAGCTAAAAGCTTGTGAAACTTGGCCCTGGATTTTAGCTCCCTACTTTGTAGCTGTCTTCCTCCTTGGGCTCTGGTAAGACTATTAGGTCTTTCCGTGCTTCCATTCCCCATCTGAAAAAGAAGAACAGCACTTCTCATTTCTCTCCCTTAGAGGACAGGGTGAAGATAAATCTACAGAAAACAGTGTTATTAAAAATCCTATGACATCCCAAGTTCCTGAGGCAAACAGCCTAGGTGGATAGATAAAGTTCAGAGGAGTCTGAGAAAGAAAGATGCCCCAGAAACAAAGTGGAGGTTGGTGGTTCCACCATTGACATAACTCTCACCTCCTAGGCACATGCACATTAATGACATGTTAGATGCCACACTCAACGCACAACAAAACAGGCTGGTGTGGCATTTGTCACACGTGGATCACAGCATTTTTGTCACTCGCACAGAAGTTGCATTAAGAAGTCAATGTTTGCCAACATACTGACCCAGTAGTCTGCAGTCGTTCCATATACTTAAAGCATGGCATTTCTGTGGTAACCATCAAATGTTCAAATGCTAATAGTGACTGTTCTCCAAATATTGCTCTTTAACTCCTTTCTCAAAGCCAAGTAGGAAATGGACTTTCCATTCAGTTTCCCAGCCCCCACTGGTTTTCAGGAAAGTTATCTTGTATTTTCTTTGCAGGGTCAATTATACAACAATTCTTATAACCTTTCGTCACCATACCAATTCCTTTTCGTGTCCATTTTTAACAAGGTGATAACCTCTTTGCTTCTGATGTATTAAAGGAGGGGGGAGGAGGCATGCTGCCTGATATTCGAGTGATAGTATATGATGAACAGATGAGACCTGTAAAACTTGCTTTGCCACAAGAGACAGAGTACTATGTCAGAAGTGAAGCAAGTGTCAAATATTCCCCAGCAGAATGTAGAAGATTATAGTGTTTAGCCTGGTCGAGATGAAAATCTGGAATACATATCCAATTCCTAGTTCCAGATCACACATATTAAGCCTTAAAATACTACTATCAGTGTTCCAGTATCACAGCTAATTTGAAGATCACTGTACTGAGAATTTGAGTGAGAAAGAAATGTGACCAGCGACACAAATATGCAGCTGAATGCACTATTACCCTGTGGCCCTGCAGGGAAGATGAAAGCAGCCCATCTCTCCAAGGGGTGTGAGGACTCACAGATGGTTGCTCTTCAGAGATGTAGACCTGCACCGAAATCTGGATGAATATGAATCCTTTGAAAAGTTGCCCCACGTTATGCTGCTACGCATAGATTCAAAAGAGCCCCTTACAGGCAGAATGTGAAAAGCTGCAGAGGCTGAACTTTTAACTTTTGCTTTCCTACAAAATGACCACAATCTTCTTACTGATATTAAACTATCAAATTTTAATACAGTTATCTTGCATGTTGCCTTTATTATCTGTCACATTAGGGTCATAGAGTTTTGCATTTGCTCTTCTTCCCAGATGTAAACTATTAAATTCTTATTTAAAGCCCAGACTGCACAAAAATCCCCATTGGCCTTAAGGCAGTCAGAAAAAAAAAAATCCTCTTAATTAGGGATAAGCAAACTAGTTCAAACTAAATATGAGCCAACCTAGACTTTGACCAAAGTTTGAAGGGAACTTCTTTATCATCAAAGAAAAGTCATTTCTGCCCAATCTCTCTCATTCTCTCTTCCTTTTAAATTTCAGAGCTCTCGCACACTTCTGTTTTTCATACTGTTTTTTTTATCTGACATACCGGGGACAGAACATCCATCTATTCTGTTCAGTAGTCTGTACAAAAAAAAAATTGCAATAGATGACTGGAGGCTTTCTGGTTTAACTTCCCTGGCTAGCAGTCACTGCCCACAGCATCACAGACATTTAAAATTCTTTAAAGTTACATTTACTCTGTACATTCTTGATATTTATCTAAATGTCCAACTCTGTGTAGAATCATGCTCCTGGCACTGGTGATACCCTGTTGCAATGGATTCCTCTGACTAACTGAGGGTAGTATGGAAACAATTTCCTTGTATATGTTCTGCTCTTGAGTATCACATCATGCACTGAGAAGCTGACAGACTTTGGACCTCAGCTTCCTTGGAACTGGATGTCTGCAACATCCTCACATATTTCTGGCCCCGTGGAAAAAATCCTGAAGATGCAGCATTTCAACAAAGGAACTAACAGGTACCCTGCAAAGCGTGCCAGGCCTTTTAGGAACAGGATGGTGGAGGTGATACTATTGGAAAAGGAGTACAAAATAAGTAATGTTAATAAACAAGGAAATGTCACACAGAGAGCAAAGGAAGAAAACAGATTTTATAGCATGACAATGCAAATAATGTTTGCTCTTTCTCTAATACAAGCCCTTAGCTCCTCTGTGGATTAACCTTTCAGAAACCCTTGCCAACTGTTCCTGCCACTACAGCACAATTCCAAATTTCAGGCTGCCAAAAAACTCTGATGCTGTTTTCAGGACACAGCAGTCAATCATGCTAAGGAACGAAAGATGAGAATGCAGATGAGAAAGATGAGAGAACGGAGATAGAAATGCTAACTTCAGAAGCAAACACCTAACTTCAGTTTTTATTAGAAAGAATCAAACATGTCTCAGAAAACTATGAGCAACTCTCACTTTGCCTTGTTGGTGGAAAGGGTCACTCTAACTTCATCAGGCTATTCAGCTAATGACACAAATGCATCACGGTAGTATTGTACGACTTGTGCTTTGAAGCAGTGCAACCAGCACAAAAATAAATGCAAGAGCTAGCACCCCACGCACAGGCTTCAGCTCCTGGAAGGACTGGGAGCCTCCACCTGAAAGAGCTGAGCACCAGTAAGTGCTCCAACAGGTCCATGCTTGCTGACTCTAAATCTCAACCATGTGATTACCTTTAAGTTAGTTAGCTATAATACTGCTAGAATTGTAGTTGCACCACAGTGAGGTCAATGTGAGCTGCAATTCCTGCTTGGGAGCTGGATAAATCCTCTAGGCTAAGCTTCTCATTGATGTCAGTAGAAATTTCCTGGAGTAAGTGCTGCAAGATCAATCTCATTATATTTTATAAATCTGCTAATCTTCCTTTGGATAACATGATTCTATAGATAAAGAGGGATTACAACCCAAACCTTTGTGTGTCTATGTCTAAATAAATACTTCATATTATCTACATTATGCATTATATATATACATATTATATGCACACATGTATATACTGGACTTTGGCTTCCTGTTCTTTATATAGAGAAAATCTGTGCACGCATATAAAAATATACACACAGGCCTATGTCTGAATCAACTTCATACTCCATAAACCATTTCCAGGCTGTTAGAACGTCCAGGTAATTTAATTTCTCTTAGGCAATGATGTTACTTTAAATGAAGGTAATTTCTTTCTGATATATAAATAAAACCTTTTCTTGTTTAAAATATACATGGGCTCTCCTTAGTTCCAATTCAAATCCCATTTTTATTTTGCTTGTTCCTCTAGGGGGAGAATGCATGAATGCTACTGTCATAAAAATTAATGGAAAGGAAAAAGGAAACAAACCAAACCTAAATCCAGCTTGGTCAGACTAATGACCTGGCTGATATTAAATGAAGCCAGAGGAGTAAACATGCAAAGGTGAGCAGCGCTGAGATGATACTCAAGCTCCCAAACCCATGGCACAAGGCTTTCACTACCGATTTGCTGCAGATCAGCTCCCAAAGCTGGGGAAGGGATGGTGCAAGGGCCGAAGCTCATGACAGCACAACCTCAGAGCCGGTGACATCAGCAGTTCTTGCCCCTTTCAGTATCTAACTTTTCTTCCTTGTAAAAAGGGGAAACTGCATATATTTACTTGCCTCTTGGAGGGATCACAGAGCTAATTTTATTAAAGCTCACAAAGCTCTTTAAACTTAGCAACAAACATTGCATGAAAATAACTATTAGCCATTATAATGAAATCATGGAAGTATGATAAAAGGAAGAGAGAGCAGAAGACTGAAAGACTTCTGTATTTGTAGATGTGCTCAGATCACTTGTTCTGACTATAAATTAGCACCCTATTCCACTCTGTGGAAAAAAGCCCACCAAGACAATTGGGATCTCTTGGACTGGGGATGTGAAAACTACGTCATGTATAACAAACATTTTTCCTAGAGCTTTCCATAGGTCGTATTCTCTTACTTGTACAGTTTTAACACGAGGACAATTCCATGAACTTCAAAGGAATTACTGTTCCTTTGGAGCCGGTACAGCAAATCATTTGCACATACAGCTAATCCCTGCAAACGCCTTCCTGTTGGCATCACCAGACGCTGAGCCACGCTTGAGCCAGCGGTCCTGCCTTTTACCAACCTGGCACAGCTCAGAGCAACTGATAACGTGTTTATGGAGAAACATGTGCTTAAGCATTCCGATTTACGTTAAGTTCAAATTTTGCAATCTAATAAGTAGAAGTAATCATATATCATATACCATGGGTGGAGGATGTAATAGCCTTCAAAGGTACACAGACTTCTTTGATTAACTACTTCAACCAAATTTGATCTCAGCCAGAGAAAATGTTTATATACATATTACGGTTTCTAAAGCCATGTTTGTTTTCTTTAAGGAGCTAGATAGGGTTCTTGGTAAACTCCCACTCCTATATGAGGTCTGATTGACATTATTGATTGCTGTTATCACATGTCAGTTCAGAATATACAAGAAATAAAAAGAACTTGCTATAACCAATAACAGCCAGATAACCCTCAAGGGTATATATTACAAGAATAGCTGCTTTAAAATTCTCCTAAGGTCAAGGAAATAGCAGTGATATTATGTAGCCTTCTTCATATGTTTCCCATTTTCTATGTCCTAACAGCAACGATTGCATCCATGGATGCAAGATTTCCCAGACATTTTAGCTTCACTGTGTTGTAACTATATGTTTTAGCATCTTCCTCCATTCCCTCCCTGTTGCTCTGGGAAGCTGTTAAGCACTGCAGACACACTTCTGCAACTGCTCTGCCTCATCTCCGGGATGCAAACGACTGCTTTGAATTCATTTAATTGATGAATGTACCATACAGAGAATAGCTGTGGCAGATATAACTTGATGCATTAGTAGTCAAGATGAGTAACCTTTTCATTCCAGTACGTAGCACTTATTGTTGCTGCCAGGCACCTCCGTGCTGATTTACCATCACTCAGCCTTGACAGGAGGGGGGGAGTCCTAGTCCTTGCTGATTTGGACCAGGAGTATAAGTGTGGACTTACAAACGTATTGATCCAAAACACTCACAGGCACAAAGGCAAGGGAGGGGGACAAAGTACCAATTCAAGTTACATTTCTTGCTAGGAAATAGGTTTTAAAGCTTAAAAGAAAACAAACAAAACCTCACAGTCTTATCAGAGACCACAGAGAAAAAAACAGTAACATGCTTTCTTACACACAGAACCCCCCAACGAGCTGCAGCTGCGATGGGAACAACTGCATCTTATTTTTAACATGGAAACCATCAGTGTAATTAGCACTTCCAGAATAAGAAAAGTTAGCCTTTATTCTCTGATGTTTATGCAGCAGGAGAGGATTTGCCAGCTAAAAAAATGAAAAGGAGAAAGGTATTTCTCAGCTGGAAAGCAGAAAAGGGGAGTGAAATCTTCTCACTGCCAAATGGCTGCTTTCGGACTGCAGCAGCTGAGTTTGCAGGATCTAGAAGCCCAACTCCAAGCTTGGGAAGCTTGGGAAGGAGCAATAAACGCAGGGAAACAAGCTCGCATTTGGAAGAGCTAAAACCTGATCACAATTCCACTGATTTCAAAGAGCAAGCTTCCACCTAGGCTGCTGGGAGTGGGGATTTCGATGGGCATTGTAATGCTGCCATTAGAAATGGTGCATTCATGTGATATTTGCTGATCCTTGTAATCATAAGATTCAAATATTCTTTCAGAAGCTTCAAGAATAATTTCAACATTTCAGTGGTTTAAGGGGCAGGTAGGAAACCCTCAGGGACATACTCAGTATCACCCCACTTTTTATGTAGCCACCTCTACTTTTTAAATGCTGATAAGCAAATTTCTACATCTAAATCTTAATCAGACATATCAAATTACCTTAAAAACTGTCTTCTGTGTAGACAAAAATACACTGTATTTTTTAAAAACACAAGATTTTTCTTAGCAAACCTAAGTACCTTTATTTCCCAGCTCTGAAATTGCAGAATTAAAGCATCTGAGATCTTCCATCCTAAGAAAGAACCAGTCTGATTGCCACTGCCCCAGGTCCTAGAATCACTTACAGTTGCCCGCAGTGCAATGGCTGGGTTTGAGCCTGTGCTGCCCTTCATCTTACAGTAACACTTATTCCTTTGCATGCTTACTATTCAGTAAGAAAGAAAAAGATTCAGACCCACTGCACATGGCTTTATATTGACCGACTCACAATAAAGCAGAAAAAGATCAAGCTCTTTAAAAAAGTCATTAACCCACACATGCAGTTTCATGACTACAGATCCTTTCGGTAGACACAGCAGCACGGTAACATACATGGCATTACTCCATCACTGAATACCCGGTGTAGCTACTGGGCACTGATGTCGTTTCTGCACCAAGGTCTGCAATCACGCTGCTAGCTTATCATCACACTTACAGAGAAGACAGTTTTACCTTACTTACACCTTCTATGTCCCTTCATTCCCACCCTCAGGGAGAGAAGAGAAGCAGAGGAAGGAGGAGAGGTTATACATGTGGCTTATGTGTATGCAAAGGCAACGAGAAAAAGCTTATATCAAATCTTTGCCTTCTATTAGTCAGATTTTCAAAATCCGCTCCTGATTTTATGACCCCTCTGATTATCCGTAGGCTACTACATCTCGCCAAGCAGGACCCCTTTCTGTCTAATTCGGTGTGGATTACTGAGCATTCCTTCTCATCTGCCTATACTTTTAAAGGTGCAAGTTACCCGCCACAATATGAGACCAATGGTAAAGTACAATTGTGAAGCAGCCAAAAAGAGAAAATAGTCATAGCTGGACAAATGGGCGTAAATTATAATAAAGAACAGAACTACTGGACATAGGGATAAGTATGACATTTTGGGAAGAGTCAACACAGCTTTTGCCATGCCTCTCAAAGCTACTGGAGTTCTTTGAAGACAACACCAAGCATGTGATGAGGAAGTTTGAGCTGATATAGTCTATTTGTATTCCCAAAAGTTAGCTGACAAGGTCCCTCACCGAAGACTTAAAGAACCTACGGTGTCCTGGGACCAAAGGCAATGATTCCTCACAGATCAAGAGTCAGTGAAAAGATAGGGGACAAAAGTGGGGCAGTTTCCGCAGTGGCAGGATGCCCCAGGGGACTCCCACAGGCAGCCAGGCTGCCCTGTGCCGTGCGGCGTGCTCCCAACAGCGAGGAGAGTGGACAAACAGCGAGCTGACAAAGCTTCCGCATGATACCAAGTTTTGTAGAGCAAAACATTTTTTCAATAAAGTCAAAAGCCAACTGTGAAGAGATGCAGAAAGCTCTCACGACACTGAAAGGCAAATGAATTTCAATAGTGATAAACATAAAGCAACATATATAGGAAAAAGCTCTAAATTTACATACACAGAAACAGGTTCTGAGCTGCTTATCACTGCAAAAGCAATCTTTAAGTGGTGAGAACAAGTTTTATGGGAGTGGCAGCCCAATGCTCAGCTACACCCTCAAAAGAATATAGTAGAAACAGAAAATTAACAGAGGATGTATCAAGCATTTTCAAAAGTACAGCTTCCTCACAAGGAACAGTTACACAGTCTAAGACTCAGACTAGCCTCTAAAAGAGGTGAATGGAAGAATATGTAAGCAGTCTGCAAAACCATAAGTAGCGCAGAGAAAGTGAGTAGCTAACGGTTGTTCGTTGCCTCTGCCACTACGAGAGGGAGGGGACAAAACAGCAGCGTAAGGCAAGCTTCAAAGAAGCAAGAGGAGGTACCTCGCCACAGAACGTATCTGGAAGCCACGGAGCCTTCTCACAGAAGAAGCTGTGATGCTAAAACTTTAAGTGGGTTCAAAAATGAGTTAGACAAATTTCGGAAAGAAAAAGCCAAGACAAATTATAAACACAAAGGAGAATGCTGAGCCACGGGTCCCTGGGAAAATCCTCTAGGATGTTTCCGCCTTTCGGCCAGCTCTTCCCTGGGATCTGGCACTGGCTGCTGCCAGGCGCTCGGCTTTCCGCCTGCTGCAAGGCTTGAGCACGGTTCTGGCCCAGCTTTGGTGGCGAGACCTTCATTTTACCAAGACCTTTTAAATGAGAGAAGAAGCTGAAGCTTTCTGGCAGCCTTTTGGTGTGCTGGTTACAGCACTCGGCACTGGAAGGGGGAACCAAATTCTCTGCTCGCTTACAGCACCGACATCAATGCAGTCTGTGTTTGCAACAGGAGCCTGAATCTGGTGGTCATTGCTTCCTCGAGAAATGTTTCAGACAATTTATTAGTTTTATTAGCAGGGAGATGTACAAAAACTGCACAGCTCGGCTTCTTAACTTTTGGAATGGTGCAGCTCTGTAACGCCGAGATCAGAACATAAACGGAACACTTAGCAGTTTAATTCACCATAAAGAAAGAACTTTACTTTCATGAAATCTTCTTATCGGAAATATTGTTTCTTCTTCATTTAGCAAAAATAACAATACCCCAAGGGGCATGCAGTGTTGTGAGCATATAAGCTTCAGACTTAAATAAATAATCCAAAACAAAAATAGTTCTTTAGGCTGATAGTTCAGCTCCACAATGGAGAGATGTTATTTCTAATACTAAATCTAAGACAAAATCTGGATGATAATTAAGTGGCTCTTAAGAGATCACATGAAAACAGACAATTGATATCCAGACAGTATCTGATTGGTCTTTACCCCATTTAGTTGTTTTTTCATTTTTCTTTCTGTGAAGTAATGCCTGTTTTCACTATTAGAAGGAAGACTGATCAAGAGAAAACAAGAATACAAACTTGTCTCTACTCTGATTTCATCTGTCATGGATTTTGCAACACATTAATTGATAAAGCAATAGTATCAGCATTATCCTAAGGTGCATCTTAGAGTCAAATCTCTCTTTTGCATGAGTGCATGGATACTAACAGAATCAATGGAAATTTGTGCATATAATCAAAATCAGAGTTTGATCTGGATCACTCTGTTCAATCATAATGGAAAACACTTCAAAATCATTTTACTAGAAAGTACCCTCCAAAAATGGATTTGGCATTATTTAAAGCTATATATTTCTATCTTTTCTCCCGCTGAATTATTGGATGCCTGAAAATTCAATGCTATGCCAGTGGGTATTTTTGGTATCAGAGCACTGCATTTTTGTTATTGACTAACAAACACTTTATTCTCTATATTAAAGTATTTCCTTTCAAAAGGCAAAGGAAGATCTTGTCTGGTGCCGTTATGAGCAAATTAAGAGTAATGGCAAATTCTTAGCTTCACATGCTTATAGAAACTCATTGTTCTCCTCCTGTGAGCTGTTTATTTTATAATAAACAAGGGCAGTCATTGGTATTCCAGCACTGTACAGTTGCCTACCTTCTTAACTTCCACAGCATACTTCTTAATTTATGAGAAGCCTTCTGATAATCCTTGAAGGCCAAAATTAATTGATGTCTGTTTTTCCAAACTCTTTTAGGGTCCAGATTCACAGCACTGTGATAAAGACTCCATGCCCTTCTTCTTGACTGAAATATATCTATATTAGTCTGCTGGTTGACACTTAAGTAAATCATTCATATACAAGGCTGAATATGCTAATTGTAGAATAATTTTAAGGCTCTTTCTCCTCTGCAAGATAATTATTGCAATGCATTTAAAAATAATTTAAAACAGTCTTTCACGTATAATCCCTCCCCACCTGCAAAATATTCTTTTAGAATAGCATAATGGCTTGCATGGATAAGGATGTGGGTTTTTAGCACAGGATAAACATAATTTAACATATTCCATCCCAAATAAATGCAATCTTAGCTCTAGCAAACTTCTGTGGAGCAGGATTTTATCTTTTGGGTCTTCTTGGTCTTTCTCTAAACCAAATATAATTCTTTTAAATCAGAAAGTCCAAAACATCATGCCCAAATGCCGTAAATCCCCTTAGAGTTGGATTTCCCCACCTGAAAGGAATTCTCGAAGAGCAAAGAATCTCGATAACAGGGGATCTTTTTTTAATATACTTCTTTCCAGCTTCTAGTCCCGTCACTAAAAATATTCCCATAGAAATCATAAGCATTTGGTAGAAGTTCAAGGAGTCTGTAAGCAGCTCCAACATGCAGAGGAAGATACACCAAACAAAGATCAATCCCAAGACTAAGAGACTTTATGAACAACATGAAGCCACACAAGGTTTGTTGCTACATTTTTGCCATAGTCAGAGCTTGGTCAGACCAGAATACAAGCGTTTATAGCATGGGAGCAGGATTATGCTCTAAGCTGTTATGTTTAGATCGGGAGGAGGGAGTAACGTAAACGGTTACACTAAAGAAACACCAAACGCAGCAGCTGAATGCTCTGTTCCCCCCAAACCCTCAGTGCTATAATACCCTTAGTGCTATAATAAATATTCTGAAGCGTATCTTTATAAAGACAACAACATTTTGGGTGATGAGGAATTATAATTAACAAAAGAATGAGAAAGAAATAAAAACAATTCTGACTAACACTGATTCTAGTCAAAAGCCATTTGTTGACAGTGGTGCTAAGCTTGTTATTACAGGGACATGGTCTTTTTAATTGGGTTTGAATTTCATCAGTGCTAGTAACAGATGCACACTCTGTAGACCTCTACTTTTAAAATCCCGAGGCATGTACACTACATGCCAACACAATCAGAGGAAGAGGTCCTATTCCCATTAAAGTTCACAATAAAATTTGTTGTGAGGCTAAGATTTCATTGTCCTGCTTTGCAGAGACTTAAATTTTTCTGTTTTCCAGCAAGTGAAAGGCTTAGTCATCTGTCATGACCACATTTCATTTTTATGGTTCTTTTCCCTGAATTTTGTTCTAAATGACCATGCTGATCACATTTGTTGTCCTTCAGTAGATTGAAATTAGTTTGTGATCAGGAGAAAATATGCTCCCAAGGAAATTTTAGGATGCAAAGTTAATGGAGTGTCCCAAAAGCCTCCAAGTGTCCTGTACAGTATCCATCAAGCAAACCCCAAAGGTTTTGTGCAGTTTTGCATCCAACACGATAAACAACTCCCTTGCCTCCCTCCATTCAGCTTCACAGTGCTAAAACTTTTGCTGATTCTGCGTACATTTTTCATCAGCTTTATGTTGTCTTTCCAAAGTTCTTCAATCATTATTTTCTCTTCTGTGCGAGGCAATACGAATATTCATCGCACTACGCACAAAAAGGCTTGGTACCTTTGAAGAAGCAGTCCTTCCTGACTGGCAGTGACAGGTATTAGAACGTCAGACTGGAGACACAGGCGGTTTGATCTTTGTCAACTTTGTTCTTTCCTTTGTAAGAGCCAGCACGGACGTGCGTCTCTCCATGGCACTCAGCAATCTTTCCGTATTCTTACTACTGCTACCACTTGCTTTTTGTTGGTGTTGTCTCCCACAATCTCTGTCCTGTCAGTAAGGTGACAGTAAGTTGATTAGGTTGGTTGTCACTCATTGAATTAACATCAAGTCTTGTTTTCATCTTGAAATTTTCTCTGTGCATTGTTTTCCTTTATATCAAGTCTTATTACAAATAACAACCACCTTCTGTAAACAGTTTTCTTTCTGTCTGCATTTGCATTGGATTAGTGCAGTGGAAAACTGACCTATGGCTTGGTTCCAAGACACTATCGTATTACAAGAAAACAATGACAATAACTGTATGGACAGCTGGAATCTGCTCTCTATATGTAGTGGTTTCATATTTGAGATGCACCATGTATTATTTTGGTCTGATTTATTTAAATATTTTCTAAGATGTTATAAGGCTGGAATTTTCAGAAGCAATCAGTTTGGCTTAACTACATTCCCATCAAACATTCCCATAAAATTCAACAGAGGTTATATCAGATATAAGACAGGAATTAACTGCTGAAAACATTGTTCACTGCGGTTATGCAAGAAGGAATTTCCCCAGTATTCAAAATTATCACAATTTCATTCTTATCAAGATGAGAATATGATGATCTATTAATTTTGTATCAAAACCCCCCCAGCATTTCCACCATATATCTTACTCCATTTTCTTATACTTGAGTCTCCAAATTCACTGAGTAAGACTATAGAAAGGGATGTCCTACATTTTTGGTCTTAGTAAATCTTCCGAGTTTTTTATGTGTCCTTCTAAGAATGCATATAGTACCTGTTACATGGCTTCATTTAAGCAAAGGTAGAAAGGAAATTATACGGGGTACAGAACTATGCTAAAACCTATGTCCAACACTGAACAGTATATTTGGTCATACACTATCATTTAGAAAAGACATGGCATCCCCTGCCAGTTCATTTTTTAAATTCTGGGTTATTAAACAGTGCATTCTCCCTTCCCTCTTCCTCCCCATCCCAGTAAACTCTTTTTGTTTGATTTCAATAGCATACCTACATTATCTGAAACATATCTATACATGGTAAGTACGTTTATTCTTTCCCTGTATACTTAGAATATTAAGTACCAAGCAAGTATAGCCCTCCATTGCACGTTGAAGACCATATGACTGATTTAAAATAGACTATTCACAGCTTTGAAGTTAAATACAGGCTGAAGATGTATACCAGGCCAAGGAGTGGAAACACAGGCTTGTGGAATATAGTGGGCGTTTCATCATCAGCTTCTACTTACTTCGCAACACTAGTCTGTTTTTGATAGCACAGTGGATGATTTTTGGATGGAAAGTGGTCTTTCCCCAGAATCAAAAATTTTTAATTGCAAAATTCTGATTTTGTCCCATATGCATGCGAGATTTCCTGTTAGAAAATCTAAAATGAAACCTTCTCTGCGTATTCTTTCCTGCTTCAGAGCTCTCTTTAAATGAGCCTTGGTCATGCCTGTCTGTAGGAGTAATCTATTTTGACTTCGTCTTTGATGCAGAAAAAAACATTTTAAATAAGCTATGAAGTTTCCTTAGCAAAAAGTCCATTAACCTGATCAGGCACTTCAAATTTACCTTCACGAAAAAAAATTAAGTTCAGGTAGCATTGTAAAAAGTTCTTCTCTTCTCTTTATATTTACGTGAGAATCAGTTAGTGCTAATGTTGTTTTATGCAAGCTGACTTTGGCTTTCACTTCTCTTGGAAACTGATGAAATAATCAAAACCCTGAAGATCTTCATAAGAATTTTTTGGCTACAGTCATGAAAATTTCCTACTCAGGATTAAAAACATACTAAGAACCCATTATTTAAAGTACTGACTTGATCTTTCAAAGGCCTTAATAAGGTTATCAAAGAGAAGACAATGCAGTAAAAGGATGATCAAACAGAAAAGTGATTAATTCCTATAGACATCAATATTCAGTGTATATTTGTAGGAAAGAGGACGAACAAAACCAAAAGTACAGTTGTAGCAGGGTATCTTAAGACCAGCAGTCCTGCACAAGGAGCAGGATGGGCAACATGAGAGGCCAGAACAAAACTGATCTTACAGTTTGATCCAGTCATCTTAAAACACTGGCTTTAAAGGTCTGATTTGGACCACTGCACTGAAACTCAAGGCCAAGCAGTTGGACTTTGTGTCCCACGGTGGCCACTCTTTATCCTGTAAAGTTTAAATACAGATTCCACATGCCTGGAATTAATTTGACTCTGAAGAGAGTCAGGAGAAAGTACATATTAATCATAAAGTTTTAAGTGTGCTGCCTATACAGGATCAGAAGCAATATGAGTACACAGGAGAGGAAGGCAGTCCTGAAAGAATGCATATATTTTTTGGCAGAAAATGTGGCACATAGATTTTCCTCTGATATTTCATGTCATTCTATTTATTGATGGGATACCTAGTCTCATGAGCAAGCACAAAATTTTAATCAACATACTGGACTCAATCTCACGACCACAGACTTCAGTGGAAATTGGATCAATCCCATTATCTGCCATATGACTCCACAGGGCTTCCATAGGGAGAACCTCATTTCCAGCTCCAGCCCGCAGGGCCCCTGAGGCTACATTTAAAGCAGTGAGCAATGTGAATACCAACAAGCCTAAAATAGCATTAAATATGTTTAAATAGGCCAAGATAATTTGGACAGCTACAAAAGCATAATCTGTACTGAAAGCCCACCAATATTTCCCACACATTTGTTACAGGAAATGAGCTATAAAACCCAGATGTGTTAAAAATATATTACATTTTCCAAGAGTGAAATGCCAGCCATGAGGAAGTCAATGGCAAAAAAAAAAATAAATAAAATAAATAAAATCCTACTGACTTATTCAGGGTGAAATCCTGGGCTCAATGGAACAACAATCTGGTTGGTTTCCATCCAAAAGATACTGCTCTGACAGAGGCCGAGTGAAACCTGGCCGACGCCGGTGGGCTCATAGCCGTCCCCCATTCTAGATGAGGGAGTCGGTCAAGCTCCGTTTTGCTTTGTAAAATGCCTGGAACAATGGGATTTACAGTGAAGACCTGGAAAATGCCTGCAGGCAGCTAAGCTGGGGTGGAAGGGGCACCTCCTGGAGAGCAAGGCTGGAGGCTGCCTGGCAGCCCTGTGTGCCGCTAGCAGCTAGACCAGCTGCCAGAAGTGGACAACAGGAAGCAGCCTGGTCTCCCAATAAACCAAAGGTCTGGCGGGGCAAAGTGCTGCCTGGAGAAAGGCTTGGAACTAGAAGTGGGGCCACGGTATTTATTCCGCAACGGATTCAGTAACTTAACAGGAACATATAAAAGAAACACTTTTCCCTCAGTAAGTCCAGAAAAAAAAGGAAAGATTGCTGACTGCTAAGTGTTAGAGCTGACAGAGAATGTATCTTGACAGATCATTAAATAAAAATGTGAAAAATGTTATGAACAAAGCCAAAATCTAGTGTTCTGTGTGACTTCCTAAACACTTAAGGATAGTGCCACAAGAATGTTATAGAAGCTTAAGATTCACTGTGAAATTTAGACTCTTTTGTAAGTTAAGTGCTTTTAATTATTTTACTTGTTTTTTGTAAGACTAAGCAGGCAAAAGAGTCAGAAAATTTAACTTTTGGGCCTATCTGAAACGCAGGCAGCAGTGAAATCTGGTCCACTGGAGGCTTCCTATCAGTTTGTCTCCGATCTCCTTGGGAGCAAAAGGGAACGACTGCTTTGGCAGCTCGCACCACGCTGGCAGCTAGATGCTCTCAGCAGTGCCTCCTCTCAATGCCTGGGACATCTGCCACAGCTACCACTACCACACAGGTGGAAAAGGCTGCAGTGACAATTCACCAGACATGGCCATGCCGAGGACACCAGGCAGGTCTTAGAAGGTGGGCTGCAGCACTGCGCTGGGTGTAGAAAGCCTTGCAGCCTCACGTACGGCCTCCAAAAGCCATGTGATGGGAAGGAGGCCATGCACAGCAGCTACTGCTCATTACTCCAGATAATGGCTAGAATTAACTGCAACATTTTTGTAATGCTCTTCAGGAGCCTCACTCAATCTACCAATCCCTAGAAATTAATGGTATGAACTTGCATTAAATCAGTCTGTCATTAGCCTGGCTTTCTTTATGGCAGCTCATTAGGAGGTATTTCCTGCAAGCAAGAAGCCAAAAGAACATCTACAGACACAAGTTAAAACGCGTTACGGTACATTAGCTGCCTTGCAGAACCTGCTTGTATCTCACAGCATGTGACAGTCACCCAAAAACAACACCCGGGGTGGGATGGGACCCACTGGGGCTATGGACTCAAGCTAGTTTGCTTGTGTAAAATACAGACGTAGCATTGTGGGAAAAGAGCTGGTGTGGGTTTGGCAAAAGCTGGGAACCTGCACTTGTTGAGATAATGTGGTTATTATTATATTTTTCAGTTTAATCTCTCCATTCTGACTATCAGTGGAAGGTTAGCTACGATGCTATGCTACACACCACAGAAACAGGGAAGGCAAGGGTGGTGCAACCCCTCTTTTGCTGCTTGCCAACTTGCTTCGTTTCAGGAAGCACTGAGAAAACAAATAGAGACTTACTAGGTTAAGAACAGTTTTGAAAATCTTGGCCTAAGTCTTCCTCCTCTGTGTAAAAAAATCCCATGGAATGCCACCCATGATCCTAATATTCAATCACTTCAATAGATGGGTTAATCATTTTTTTCAGAACACTGATATTATTCACATTTGAAGATTTAAAATCTGGGCAAAGAAAAGCTAAAAGCTGTCTGGGATTATGAAAAGGAGTCCACTGGAAAACAGAGGCTTTAAGATGCATTTCTCAAGCCTTAGCCACTGGCATATGCCTTCACTTTGCTCATACTCCTTTACGCTTATCTGTGTGGATTTTTCCAACATCTTCTGATTCTGTTGCTTTCTGTGAGAAGTCCTTAGAAGAAGTTGTTGCGACTGATGAATTTGTTAGTCTTTTCCTTCAGTTGTCATCGCAAATAAACTGTGTGAAAGCACTTTCCTGGAAAGTCACCAATTGCTACAGAAATTGAACTCTACCAGCTGAATGAAGATGCCTGTTGGCACTAGGTCTTCCAGGCAGTGCCTGAGACAGCGCCCGGCGATGGCATGCAGCGAGTTCAGTTCGGACCCTAGTGACATTGCAAACTGATCCACAGCAACTAAGGGCGTTAAACAATGAAAAAGAGGTGAGAACTCAACCAAATGGATGTAATTATAGTTACCAGTCCCTAAAAGCATGCATGTCATCAAAACCAAATCAAACCTTCCCCATTTCAAAGGCTAGATACTGCACGATATACTCTGCAATACTGCAGTAGGGCTTAAAACCACATGACCTCTGCAGGCACTACATTGTTTCCTATGGACATCCAGCTTCAATCAACTTGTCTGTTTAGCAGTTTTTGTAATCATCATTAGTGATTTCTTCAATAACAATCTTATACACTACAGATAGAGAAGGATGACCCCAGGGTGCTGATTAGATTTCCTTGAGTAGAGGTGATTACATACCCTGCCTTATCTATCACTACTAATTGTAACCAGGATTTGCTCAGCTTCAATTAACTCACTCGGTACTTCTGAACAGAATAACCTGGCCTCGTGTTTGCTGTTCCTTCTGATCTGTGCCTCAGCTGTCACAAGGACAAGGAAACCACCTGAAATAGGAGACACCCAGCAAGGATCTCCTCCCTCAAAGTGCAGATAAATGGGTGGGATGTGAGGCCAAATACACCTCAGTACTGCAGATAGATGGAGACATACCCAAGTAAATCCCTGCACCTGCGTGAAGTCCTGTTGATTTCGGTGGAGATCTGGCTAGCACTGATGGTTCGGCCTTGCTGAGAATTTGAGTATTAAAGATACCTTTAAAGATACAAGGGCTTTTATTCTTTGTAAGAAAGGCTGACCTGGAGAAACAGTCCCGTTTCTGCAGACAACCGCAGATTGCTTTGTGGAAGTGAAACCAGACAGTAACCCAGAAAGCCATCAAGCCTTCTGTAAGGAGCACGCAAAGGAAGCTAGACAGTTCCATCAGCCCTTAGTAACCAGCCTATACTACAACTAAATTTGTTAAGATTTTCTTTTAAGCCTTGTACTTTTATTATTTATTATACACAATGAAACTTCACTTATCCTAATGTCTTATCTGAAAAAAACACATTTGTTTGAAATGAGGTCCTGTCCCTTGACATATATTAACCGATGTGAAAAGCCCCCATTTATTCAAATGCCCATTTATCCATTTTAATACCGTTGGAATAAAGGAGGTCTCACAATATGTCAGACATTTTTTTGAACAAAACTCAAAGTTAATTAAACCAAACCCTACAATATTTATGATTTTTTCATAGCTCAATGTGGCTTAGAAAAGGTGATGTTAATATTGACATTAATTAACGTCAGTCTTAATGTACTATTACATTAATAGGCTGGCATATCTTTCAGCCTAAGGCAATGCACTATGCTGCTAAAGCTATTTATAACAAAAGTATTTTAAACAGCTTTGCCCCCCACCAAAAAAAAAAAAATCAATTTATACTAAATGTTGTTGCAGAATCAGATTCATCACCCTAGGGATTAAGAGAAAACGAAAGACCAATTTAATGACAGGATTTAGTTCATTATTTATTTTCTAGCATGTAAATTATAGATTGTCATGAATTTTTCATCCTTTTGGTGCCCACTACCTAATTCATGTGAAAAACATAAGTCTGTGTTACAAAGAGCGAGCTCCCTGGCTCTGTGTACGAGAAACATCTCCTCTGCCTTTTGACAGACGATAATCTGTCAAAATGAAAAATTAATGGAGGCTCCCTTAATTCATCATCTTCTGCCTCTCTTCTATTAATGGCTTTTTTTTTTTTTTTTTTTTTTTTACTTCTATAACTCTGCTCGCACTGAATAGAACTGGTGTGGGGGGTGAAGATAAACAGGTCAGCTGACTGCTTGAGCTTATGCGATGCACTATAATTCAGCTGATAGATGGATGACATGTGTTATTTATTAAATGCATTCAGGAATCCTGTGGTTTCCAACACAGACTATAAGTGTGCTGAGATAAAGCTCATACCACGTCTTCCTGCTCTCAGCTTGGCCATAAAGAAAATTACCCTGTATAAATGATCATAAAGAAGCTGCATGAACTACGTGTGTTGTGGTACATACAACTCAACTCATCCATGTAGCAACCAACAGAAAAGAATAATTAGCTTTGGTCTGATTATTAAATGCCCATATAAAAACACCCCCCCATTAACTTTGCAGAAATCTTTTATTTCACTGATAAAGACAAGTCCCAGAGCACAAAAAAGCATTTAAACAGTGCAGAAATGTGCCATTATAAATATATTTCATAATTTTCCTAATCACAAAAAATCTAAAAACTAAAAGCTGCACCAAAGGTTTTCTTCTTTTCACAAGCCATCCACTTTTGCATGATCTTACATACCTGATGCTTTACTATGGCTGTGACAAGATAAAGCCCAGGAAAACTATGCCTCATCAAAAATGGAGGATCTTGACAGTTGCACGATGTGATTGCTGAGGACAGAGGAGCAGTATGGAAATGGACCCGTCTACAAGTCAAATGAATATTTGCTAGGAATAGCAGTGGGGATTATAACAACAGAAAAGCATTTCCTTTTATAAAGGGCATGCAGTGCACATCTACACATGCTTTGAAAGAATCATTTTTTGCTATGGAAATCCCTACTCAAACATCCATTTTTAACACCGGAATAATACTGTGGCTGGCTCCAGAGCTATGTCACAGAAAAAACGTAGCCTAACTCTCTGTCAGGCTGAGTGGTAGTTAGAAGTAACTTCTGAACTAGTAACCCGCAGACTCCAGAAGGGATAAGCAGCCTATTGCATATTCATTTTAACCCGTAGCCAAGCAGGACCACTTTCATGCAGAACTTGCTATCTCTCACAGAGCGATATACATATTGTAAAGGAAGTCGTTTATCACACTAGTTAGAATATGATTACGACACCGAAGCCTGGCCCACGTCTCACTGAGGTTAATGCAAAGATACCCACTGAAGTCATGAGCAAGCCTTGACCCAGTTGCTGCAATTTGTTCAAACCTCGGAGCCTGCTGAATTTGTGTAGAGCCAGCTTGAAACCAGAAAGTTTTGGCCTAGAATGAAAGAGGCCAAACCGGCAGCCTCTGTTATCAAACCGTGTTTATGATAGCTGTAACCTGCATGCCTTACTTCCCCTGTGACCAGGAGAGAAAGAAAATGACACTATCAGTTGTTCAAAATTATTCTTTTCTTTGTAAAATGTCTTGGCTAATTATTTTGATCTTTGGAGGTCAGCTGTATATAACAATAAAAACAAACAAGCAAAAAGAAAATCATGAAACACTGGCAAAAACTGAAAAAAATCCTGACCATCCATAATGAAAACGGGAGCAATTCTTCACTACTGTACAGCTTTGCAAGTGAATTGATTGGCTCAGCAGATGAAAAAGGGGCTACAAAGCCAGACATCTTTACAAGAGTGGCCAGTCACTGGATTTGGAGCAAGAAATCTCTAGGACCAAAAGTCATTAACATCTGAAAGGTGTTCTCTAGCCAGCGTGAAATGAGCTGGTCGCCACTTATTTCTCACTGTTCGTGTTCACATCACAGAAACTACCACTTGATAAACACTGTTCCACTTCTGTCAGGCGCAAAACCCAGCCAACAACTATGAAGGCTGAAATACTGTAACATGCTAAAGCGAGCTCTCTCACAACGGGGCAAAGAGATGAAATCTTTATTGCTGCTCTTCGCTGTACTTGGCCTAGGAACCAAACACCTTTCTCCAAAATAGCTTACCTGCTAGTCACCTATAATTGCTATTATTTCTTAATAAAGCATTACCATACAGATAGGACTGTAGCCCTGCAGCACTACTACGTGGCTGTAAAAGCCTGGTGGTGGAGAAGACTGCAAGGGGGAGCAATCAAATCGTATTCCTATCTGCCATGGGCCATAAAAGAAGCCCCCAACACCTTCTCTCTTGATCAAGTATTAAATCCTTCAGATACCTAAAAATTATTATGCTGATATGGCTGTTAAGGTCAAGGTTTAAAGTATAATGTGGATCTTAGAAGGAATTCTAGTGATTGATGTAACACATCAGACACTTACCTTGAAAAAGGTATTATTCAGCTGCCTCCACTAGAAGATTAAAAGTAGGGGGAAAAGAAGTTGCAGAACTGGTTAAATGATGGGTGGTTGTTCTCAGTGGTCAATGTTGCAATGAAATTACTGTAAAAAATAGCTACTGATATTGAAACTTGCCTGCAACATCTTCTGATCTCTCTAATACATGTCCTCCAGGCAGCAGTTCTCTCCTCACCTCAGTAACCTTGTTACACCAGCTGGTTTCAAATATTAGCAATTTTCAAAATCATATCTGAAAGATGCTTTCTATCCACTCTGCATGTTTTCTGAAACTTTTCTGACAATGCAAGAGACTCTTTGTATTTGCTTAAAGCCCAAGTCACTTAAACACAAATTACTACTTTTCTTCTGAAATTTTGTCTCATTATTTCCAATGGTTTCATGAGGTTTGTGACCACCAAGTTTTTAAACTGCATTAAGAGGACAACAGCATTGACTAATGGGCAGGATTTGGCAGAAGAAACATAGCTATAGGAACACAGGACTAACCATACTTCATTAAAACATTAGCACACTATCAGCAATGGTCTGAGATTTTTCCATAAGCACTATGCAGTAATTTATATCAATATTAAAAACAGTAGCAGCAAAGCAGAAAGCCACTGCTCCAACGCTTTATGAAGAGAAAAACAGTCTCTCTCCTATATGTAACAACAATATTGCATATATTATATAAGCACATTCATCATCAAGCACATCACACAACACAGATGATAAAGATCCACAGTCTCAAAATGCAACAGTATTGGCGAGACCCTAGGGAGGTCCAGTTCTGAACACAATCATTTCCACAGTAAGGCAGAAATTACTCCACAAAGATTCTTAGTCTTTACCTCTTTTTTGTTTCCTAGTGTATGTACGTGTGCCTGTGTGTGCACCGAGCGCAAGCCAGGCAACCCACATGCACAAGCAGACGCAGTAGACAGCTGCCTGTCGGGTACAGGTGGAGGACCAATGTTGGACAGCCCGTGCCATCCCCGCGGTGGGTACAGCTCTGCTGTGACCCTGCTCTCAGCACCGCACCCAGAGAACCTCATTATCCCTTTCATCAGCCTCCTCTATCAAGTTAACTCCCACAGAAGCTGAGAGGACTGTAAAAATATCTGCTTTTTATTGCTTTGTATATGCCTAGACACCAACAATGGAAACACAAAAGCACAGGAAAAAGAAGGAAATTGGAACAACAGTCTTCTATTGATAAAAAAGACAAAAAATTCAGATTCAGTTGCACAACTGTAAATGACTAAAGAACAAGGTAACTGAAAATCAGGCCCCAGAACCATGTGTTTTTCAGCAGAAAATGCAGTTTTTTCAAATACTGACTGAACTTTGTAGGGATGAACCTGAAACTATGAGGGACACTGAAGACAGCAAGAACTTTGCTATCCGTAACACACCCAATTCAGAGTTTCATCAGTTCAGGTTTATGGTGCTCTAAGAGCATAGCATTGCCAGACAAGCTGCCCAAATAACACCACAAGAGCTGAAAAGTGAAGTGCTTGTTTGTTGCCAAGTTCAGTGCAGTTACCACCATCAACTTGCATGGAGACACCATCACAGCAAAGCAGACCTGAAAATTAATAGCTTAAGTTTCTCATTCATAATTAGGGTCCTCTGTACCACTTTTGCCATAATATGGCACGACTGAAGTTCTTACAACCCCTTGAGTTTGGTTCCATCTAGCTTTGTTCATACCCTCATACGTCTCCACTGAAGCTATCAGTGATTTACAGTTACATGAATTTGAGCAGGATTGGGCCTTCTCCAGAAGCAGTATATAATCATGTTATATCCACAAGGATATGTTTATGATTGAGATTAGCTTCATTAAAACAAAAACTCACAGAACTAAAAATATGAGGCACCTGATTTTGAAATAAATTACCTTCATGAAATTATGGTCTTTTCTTTGCACTGAAATGTTCACAGGAAATTAATGAGGTTGTCAGATGAATTCTATGAAGATTTATGTGCTGATTAGGTGACATGTCTTAAAACAAAATAAAATAATAAAGAACCTCTTCCGTTAAAAAAAGCAGCATACTTAATTTGAATTCAATCTTTTATCAGATTACTTCTGTTTAGTAGCAAATAGTTCCTTTGTTTAAAAACCCTTCACAAAGGCAAAGCCTCAGGAAAACATTTTGTAAAAGTATTCTGAAAGTCAAAGTCATTTTGACAGAAATCAAACCAGAAATAATTTCTCCCTGAAGGAATCCTGCTTTATTTTAATGATGTCTGGATTGTTTCCATTTAAATAGTGTAATGGGAATTTTTTTAAATTTCGATTCACATTGTCCATTTTAACAACGATCTTTTCTGTAAGCTTAGGAACTCATTTGTCATATACATTTTGTTCAAGTGGAGAAAACAAATATTAAAGGAAAACAATTTGACTAAAAACATCTTCCCTTCATTAAGGAGCTTTATGTTCTAATGTCTGAAAGTGAAAGTCTGCTTTAATGGCTGCTGGGAGCTGGGGATCTCTCTGTCAGACACTTACTGAGGCATTCTTTCTGGGTAATAGAGGCTATTTATGGGGCTTTTCATGACCTTTCTTCTTGGTACTGCCAACAGAGGAATACTGTAGGCATCTCTTTTGCATCCACATATCTGCTTGCTCACGGATTATTGTCTCTATTGTTTTCTTCATTTTGAAGAAAAATGTTGCATGTAATTAAAACAAGATAACAGCACAGTACTGTGTGTTCTATCACACATCTAACCAATCCCCACAGTCATTACATATACTAACGTACATTACACTGTGGAGACAAATATATTGAAATAAAACTCCTTGTTTTATCATCCAGTGCATTATGAATCCTGTCCCACATTCTGGAAGATACTTCTTCAATAAGAAAGGTACTTTTTGGCTTTTAATAGTACAAGACAGACCTTGTTTTAGAAGAAAAAAGAATCTGTAATTGTTTAACCAAATCCCACAGTCTTCCAAAGTTAAATTGAAAGCCTATTTACTTAAACTAATCCATTTAATTTTGCAATGTGAGAATCACATATACTTGCTTTGATTCAGAACTCAGTTCCAGCAATCCTTCTGCATAAGCTCATGATCCTGAAAGCACTTCCCATGCTTACTTTTAAACAGGGCCTCCTTGTGCAAGACAGATAAAGAACTGACAGACTGCTTATTTCAGGAATTTCTAACCAACAGCAGCAGCTGAACTCCAGAGAGTCACTTAGTGCAGCTATACAGAAGTATGCTCTAGCACCAGCTAGCAGACTCCCAAAGAGTCTTAGGTTCCTGCATTGGTAAAACCAGCCCCAGTCAGATCATCTTCTCTACAGCATTCTCACAATGATTTTCTTAAAAAAAAAAAAAAAAAAGTACAATGATTTGCAAAGTAATTGCATTTTTTTACAAGTTTAAGAAAAAAAATGGATATAGCATATCCCATTCCAACTACACTGATGTCATACTTGAAATGTAGAAAAGCTTATACATTACTATTCTCTCAAAATTACTACTAATATCCCTTCCTCCAGTGATGAATAAATCTGGACTGAAGTAATGAAGGTCTCACCTGGACCTGGATGCCTAAGGCCATGCAGTTCTTTGCTACAGAACTACAAACGAGTCAGGAGTTTACTGTGTGTCAGCAACAAACAGTTTGATTTGGAGGTGATGATTTTGCATAATAGCATAGCCAAGGGTTGAAAACTAAGGTTCTGAAGCAACAATAGTCAGTGTAATCTCCATTAAAGAAAAAAACAGTTAGCTAAGCTGCCATATAGTTGAGGAGCTCTTGGGATAATTGCTACTACATCCTACTGCCCAAGTTTCCCCTAAGGTTCCAATTTGATACAAATGTTGAGAGCTATATTAGATCCTAAAAAATAAATAATTCAGAAGGTCATTAAGGTTGTTCAATCCAGCATTCAAAAGTCTGGCGATACTAGGTAACTGGTTCCTTTTCAGTCCTGAGTCAGCCTGTTTGTGCACATATCCATAATGAAAGAGAGTCTTCGATTTCAGGGAGCAAATTATCATGAAATTCTATCAAGCGAGAAAGACTCCTCTACTTGGAGGCTCAGACCCCGGGTATGTAGCACAGCCTTCTACCACGGGCTGTGATGAGAGGTCTGGCAATAAGCAGCAGACTGTTATCATCACAGGGGATCAAGTGCTAAAGCAGGGAGGGTTTCACTGTCTCCTTGTTCTCTGGTGCAGTGCTTAATACCACAATTGTCTCTGCATTTGCTTCTTCCAGCTGCCAAGGTAAGTCTGGCTCAGTCCCTGCAGGTTAGTGATGCAGCATGCTCAACACAGACTCTTTCTGGGCTGAATCCAGAGCGCTTTTTGTTTTAAGTGAGTGTTGGAATAACCAGATGAGCCTGGCTAGGCTTGACACCATCGCAAGTACTCACCCACCTTCTCCTGTTCTGTCCTCACTAGACCCCTCTGTAAGTTGCTGCTAACAAACTTCTTTCAACTAAAGCTGTTACTGCAGCTTGCAGTGTGTTGGCCAGACAGGCCAAAGGTTTAACAGACAAATATAAACAGGCTGGCCATCTCGGAAGCCACTTCAAGTGATATATGCTGTTGTAAGGTATGACTCTCAGCTCTCAGTCACAGAGCAAACTCTAGCAGTCGAAACCAGACAGCAGGCACAGGCCATGCCCTAAGTCTCACCCAGCAGGGAAATGGCGAGTAAGCTGCAGCGCTCTCTCCCACCAAATTATTTGGAATAAAGTAAGAACAATTCTGACCCCATGGATAGCTACTAGATAGGCAGAACGCATATATGGGTTACAATGATTTTCTTTGGCTGTTCTTGCAAATTAAATAGGTTTGATAGAAGGCCTAAGAACTTGCACAGCCTCTTAAAGGACAAGGGCAGAAGCTACCTGTGGCTGGAGGACGAACCTAGTGGCACAGCTCCAACATGCATCTACTGAGCACGTTCTGTCCAAGACTTTTCAGAAACCATCTTGGATTTTCAAGTAGCTGTAGAAGACAAATCTCTGATGTTAGAGGAATCTCTCTGCCAATTTTAAAACAAAGAGTAAACAAAGCTTTCTAATTAAATCATTTTAATATTTTGTTTACTGTGAGGAAAAGCTAATCTCCTCCTTTCCCCCTCGCTCAGATTTTTGTGTTCTTGGATACACCTGAACTATTTTTCCTGAAAGTTCCCTAAAACATTTAGCCTGGAGCAAATATTTACATAAAAAGTTTTAGTTTGAATAATTAAAACCTGGCAAGTGAAAACACAGAATGTTGGACTACCTTAAAAATAAGCAATGCTACTAACTCCATCTGTAATAGACATTTGCATAACATTTTATGAAACCCTTTAGGACAGAAAAAGCTTGCACTTTCTGTGCTGACATACTAATAATTTTGTATATGGGAAAGCTACAAATCTTGTAAGCCAAAGACATTATTGATAAAAGCAAACAAGGACCAGAAAAGATCACAGCTTTATTTTGCAAACAACAATGTTCTTGCTGCACAAAACAAAAGTTACACATCAGTCTAAAAATATGGTGGCACTTTTTTTAAAAAAAAAGTTCATTAAAAACAAGTGTGAATGAAAAACTTACTTTAAGTAAACTTCTTTTTATTTGAGTGCTTACTAAATGTAGATGCGCAGTTTACAAAGACTTGATTTCTAAACAAATAATCCAATGTTACACGTATAACATATATCAGAATGTATGTGGATACATATGTGGATAGTTCTTAATATATCAGCAGAAGTTATGATAGATTGCCTCAACTTATTCATTAATAGATTCAAGTCACTGACTATTCGTTTATTAAAACAGGTAGGAATCAGTTATACGCCGTGTGGATATACATATTTTTTACTACTAGCTATCTGTAACTGTTTGGTGAATGAAATGAGTCAAGAAAAGAAAAAAAAAAGGGAAAACAAAGGAAACTGTAGAGGAAGATAGAATAAGGGACAGGGCTTATAACCCAGCCCTGTCCCCAGAATTACAGATTCTCTTTAAAGATGGGTTAGATAAATATCCTTCATGAAAAGCTTTAATGTCTCGTTGATCCTGCCTTAGGATAGAGGTAGCATTAGTCAATCCCCTTGAGGTTCCCTTTCATCAGAACTGTCTATAATACTATGTTTGTGAAATGCCAGGGATTATCTTGGCAGTAAGACTGTCTCCTGTTAGAACAAGACCTTAAAGAGATGAATTAATGACTATGACTAATTGGATAATATAGCAAAGACTAGGTCATGTTCTGTACTGAGGTCAAGCTCTGGTCCTGCTTGGGCTAAGCAAGTTAACGTACCATTGCATTGCAGCTAGCTCTTGGCTATATATATTGAAAAGTTGTAGCCAGCATGGTGTTTGGTAACTCAAGCCTCCAAAGGTCGTCATCTAACGCGATAAATGGCAGCAGCAAAGACAGGCCCTCAGCACTGCCTAGTGCGCAGAACGCTGCCCTGAGACAAGCACGGTAGATTCCTGCACTTCTGGGTTGGAAATACCAGCGAGCTGTTTGATGTGCTATGACAGTATGTGAGCCGGCCTTTCCCCTTCATCTCCCCTCTCCTCGTCTGTTCATCAACACCGCAGCCTCAGACTGCAGACAGGAAGGGGACCAACATCTCCACCAGCTGCCAGAGCCACGCAAGAAACAGCCACTCCAGCTGCCTTGCTGCCCTGTCACTGCCATACAAGCGTCCCGCCTTTCATCAGCTACGGCAACAGCTCGTCTTTGCTGTCACGCTCCAGATAAGGTGTGTGTCCTTAGCGGCGCTCTTCTGGTCTTACCCAGGCTCAGCGAGGGCAAAAGCCTGGCCACTAGCAGGCTGCTCACTGAGGCATCCCACCAGCCGCCGCAGAGGTGGGGGACCCATTCCTCTGCATCTGCCTGTCCCCACGGGTGGAAGCAGCATGCAAATGACTTCAGGGGCACATCTCTCATTCTATACTCATTCTTACAAAGTTTTAATGGAAGACCCCTCACCTTTACCCCTTCCCATCCCAACCCATCCATCCCCTCCTGCATTTTAGCCTAAGCAAAGCTTGGCCTCGAGCACTCTTGAGCAGTTCAAGCCCAGCACTGCCATCAGTATATTGCCCAGCTAGTCACAGCCAACACCAGGGCCCTTAACTCACCACCTCAAGGTCCTCCCCTAACACAAGGCAGTCTCATTGCAAAGATGCTTGTTAACGTTTGACAGACCTAGCATTATAGCAAATAGTTGTGGATGGACCTCAGGAGGTGCTAAAGTGTTCCTCTCTCACAAGGTAGGTCCTGCTAGCCTTGTAAACATTTAGGCAAGGACCCAAACAAAATAAACTTTGGCACTGTGCCATTATTTCATCATTTTTCAGAAAACAGGGTCTTGCTGAGGCTATTTCTTAAGGTCACCTGATTGCAGTCAGCCTTTTACTGCTTTAGTGAACTAATTTTAAATCAATTTAAAAATTAATTCCAAATGCATGGCCCATAATTAAAAAGAAACAGAGTTAATCCTTTGTGACAATCTGAGTCCAAAACTATGCTTCTGAATTATTCGGACAATCATTTAAGAAGAAAAGAAAAATCTCTCTTCCAACCCCGATTGCATCAATGCTTTAAAGAAATGTTTCTTCCTTAGGTCTCTGATTTCCCTGGTGGCAGTGATATAAACCTTGAACTTCTTAAATGTCACTTAATTTATATGATTTTTCTGTTTACCCTTTTAAAATGACAAGTTGTTCTGTAGTATTTATGTCTGTTTGAAAATTAGATATCATGGGCAATCCAGTGCTGCAGTGCATTTCTGTTAACTTAAGCTTAGTAAGCACTTACCATAAAAAGAGAAAATAAAAACATGCCTTGTCTTACTTTTTTCAGTCTTCACTTTTTGTTACAGTGTCCATCAATTTAAAAAATCTATTCATTTAACATTTTATGTGTTACTTCTTAACAATTTAAGAAATTTAAACTGATGGTTACTCTGCCTTTGGTTGGCAAATGAAGAAATTACTGCCCTACTTTTAACTACCCATTGCTGGCATGGGTTAATTAATTTCATTTCAGCACGCGGACCCCAGTGAACTCTCCTCAGGTGGCATCACCTTGCAGTGGCCAGTGGCTCCCCAGCATTATGGTCTTTGCAGAAGACCTTGTGACAGAAATGAAATTAAATTGACCTGTGTTGCATCTGGCCTCTGAATTAAGATGACAAGATTTGTAAGCATCCCATTGGACTGGAGAAGCATAATCTGACTCCCAAAATCATGGTGAACAAACTCTTTTTCACATAACAATTTTACAGTCTTTCCAAAAGTCCATTCCCATTAACATAGAAAGGGGAAGACAAGTTCATCATACCAAACAGACACTTTTGAATTACCTCTGTGTTTAAAAGCTATGTTTATAGCTTACTGGAGTTATTTTATACCAGTGAAAAAAATGTAACCCATAATCTCAAAATTAACCTATTTGGCCAAATATATATATTTTTTAATTGTAGGGAATGTCAAAATTCTAGTTGAGTCTGGGAAGATTTGTACCTTAATCAGGAAGAGAATTTGTTATGCTAAAATGTAAAAAGAACTTGTTAACCTTTCTTTCCTAAGGAAACAAGGCTTGTGTCATCATACTGTCTGTATGCCTCTAGTATCTTTTGAGCCTAAAACCCTTTTTAAACTAAATTTAATAGGATGCTGGAGGTTTCAGAAATGAATATTGCCAAAGGCTTGGCGAAGAAGGGACTGGCAGCCTGATGTTCCTTCCAGCCCAATTTATCCTATGGATTTTGAGCCTCTTCTGTCCATTCGCACACCTAAACCAGTTGCCTTGCTCCCTGAGATACTCTGTTGTCCCATTATATTTTAGTTGTAAACCCTTGGAAAAAGGGCTGCCTCTTCTTTTCTTGTTTATAGAATACCTTATAGGATCGTGGTTCAGGACCGGACTCCACGGTACTTTAGTAACAACAGAAAGGCCAAAAGCTGCCACTGCACCTAATGTAAACACATGGATGATGATGGTTAAAACTACTAGCAGATTCTGTAGTGGTGCAAGGACCTATAACCTGTGAGAACACGCAAACCTATAAAACTGTGAGCTAGAAGAAAACTGTTTGGAAAAGGTACACGTTCCTAAAAAGGAGCCAAAATCAGACTATCTCATATGTTGGACAAAAATACTAGGAGTAAACCTGGGATCAGAAAGCTCACGCGAGTACTTCTTTCCTTAGGTTGGTGATCGTTGCTGTGGGATGTTGGATGGAGAGAAAGTTGACTCTTCCCCTGCTCTCCCCCCAGCTTAAGGCTAAAACTCACAGAAATTCCCTCCCGTGCCAACCTCTTAATTCTACTTGATTACCTTCTACATTAATTTGATGATTTGCTCCTTTGAACCCATTGATCTGTTGATTCAGTTTTAATTGCAGCCTTGATTTGATCACTGTATTGCTCTGTTCTTAATTACCTCAGAGATACCACCTTAGATTGGCCCAGGTATACACTGGTTTAATTTTGTAGTTCTTTGCTTATCCTATGTTTTTAATCCTTAAGTAGGACGCCAACTAAAACACAGCTCACGAACAGAAAGACAAGGTATTTTTAAGCCACTGGTGAGCCATTCAAATGAGTACCCAAATCATTCTCATATTAATTCTGGAGACCATGAGAAGCCCTTTCAATTTCACTTTTAAAGAGAGGACCTAAAGGATCTGCCCAAGCCTCAGTAGCTTTGGGAATGTATATGTGAATTTGACTTCTATCTTGGTGTTCAGAAATGTAATCCCCATTTTAGGCAAAGATTTCTGAATTCCTTGAGCAGGAATCCCTAGGAAGAAAATAAGATTGCATTTTTATTTGCACTGAATTCTTACCTTTCCCTCACTTAACAGAAAATCAAAATTTCTGCTGAAAGAAAAGGAAGAAAAAGCAGATCAAGTTTGACAGGGGACATCTGTTGAAAGAGGATCTTCAAGGTCACATTTTTTTGCAGATGTATATGAAGATGCAAACCCCCCAAGGACTTATCAGGAGTCATAATTAACTTTTCATTGCCTCAAACCCCAGGGCAGAAAGAAATTGAACCAAGGGTAGAAAGAGAAAGGTCAGAGACAAAGCTTTGCATAAAATGTCACACATTACGCAGGAATGGCATGCCTACCTATTTGCCAATTCTGTGAAAAGGCATAAATGTTCGTCTTTCACCTGTTGAACACAACAGGAAGGAGGAAAAAATGGTGAAGAAATAAAGCAATAGGAATGAAGGGCCCTCTGAGAGACCAAGATGACATCCGGTATGCCTTTTTGCCTAAGAAATCTACAAAAGAGTAGTTAGCTCAAGGGTGAAATCTTAGAAGTTTGAGACCTAACAGACTTCCAGAAATGCTAAGCTATTTTGTGTAGGGCCAGGAGAAACCATTATAATTTTATGGCAAGAGCCACAATACTGTCCCTAATCCCTGCAGCGGCAGGAGTTCCAGGCAAAATACACCTCCCGTTGCACTTGTCTTTTTATGAATATGCCAGTGTCCCAGTTGACTGGAAAACCAGAGAAACTAGGCGGTCTGAAACAGTAAGCTAAAATGAACTTGTGTGTTCACATAGTGACAAATGGCATAAAACCTCATTTGATTGTCTGTTTCATTAAAGTTAACTCTGTGGCTTTGTCTCAGTGTTATAACTTGGTCTTCAGGGCTTTAGGCTAGTCTTCAAGAGGTCAGGCTGAGACCTAAGGTAGCAGCAGCTTACAGCACAGGCTTAACACAGGGTTTTTAAGCCACCTTCTGTCCTATCAACTTTTGCTGGTTCCAGGAGGTGCAGTGTTGCGGCAGGCAGCCCTCAGAGCTGCTGCAGCCCAGCAGCATCTACGTCCCTTTGCGCTGCAGCCCTGCAGTGGCACACTATGCCGTGTTAAGAGAGCTAATGCCTCCGCTTGCACCAGGACTGAGCCAGACTATCCCTGTTTGGAAGATGTTTGGGCCCGTCAATAAATGCAAAAGATACTCTGCACATTTTGTGTCAGGTCTGTCTCTCATCTCTGACTCTGTTTGCACCCGGGCTGGCATAATGGGGTCTCTAGGCACCGTATTACTAATAATAACTTCAAAGGACTTGTTCAAAGTTTAAGAGTTGAGCTTGAAAACAACTCCTAAACATGACACCTTTTAAAGATAGCAGTCAGTGGACTACAGAATATTGACAATTGCAGCACTCAGATAAGTAAACAAGTCTCTGTGGATTTGATAGCCCCATAAATATCCATTAT
Source organism: Apteryx mantelli (assembly GCF_036417845.1). Taxonomy (NCBI): domain Eukaryota; kingdom Metazoa; phylum Chordata; class Aves; order Apterygiformes; family Apterygidae; genus Apteryx; species Apteryx mantelli. Next base: position 7,294,684 of record NC_089993.1, on the reverse strand, counting down.
TGCTCGCTGCCAGGCTGTGGGCCTGAAAATGAAAACAAGGAGAGAACGGTTCTTAATGGCTGATAGCAAAAATAATCGAGTCTTATCTAAATCAGACTTTATTGGCCTGGATGAATTATTTTTGGCCTCCTGTAATCAAAGCTGAAAATTCACCTGTCAGGCACAGTATGGTAAAACTCATTAGAACCTCACCATGTGCTGTTATGAAATTGCTCCATATGGCAGTGCATGATTGTTTATTTACTAGATTCAAATATAGGCGGGTTTCAGAAAAATAAAAAATAATTATTATTTTCAAATTCCTTTAAGGCACAAATGTATATGCTGAAGTTGTACACTTCTGCAATCGCAATATTTCCCTTGTACAAAGAATTTTGTCTTGTGCAGCAGTGAAGCTATTGATCAGGCAATTGACAATCCTCAAGTGTGAGCACTCATTAAGGCAAAGGTATATGAATCATTTTTTAATGACATCTCTTTGCTTTCAGCAGCTTAGCATGTGTCCTGGTTTCAATGGATGCACTGTAATTTAGGCAAGCTGTCTACAGACTTCAGCCATTACTCTTACCATATGTTTTCTTCAAAAATTACCATGCACTGGGGCCTGCTAGCTGCATTCATGTAGCAAGGTGCACTCTCTCTGCTGTATCAGCACGTTAGCATTACTTGAAAAAGCAGGAGTAATGTGCTTATTATAAAGAGAAGTTTCCAATTAGCAAGTTTAGTGCATGTGTGTTAACTTGGATTAAATACATTCCAATTATGGGCAGCTCATTATTAAAACTACAGCCAGCTGTTTGCCAGAAATGTGAGATCTGGTAAACAAGCCTCTCCCTATTTCCTTGCAAAAGATCTCAGGTTATTTCTTCTTCCCTTTGGTTCACACATAATAAGTACGAATACTGCAGGAAACTCCTCTGCCACCCCATTCCAAAGCAAAACAAGTGCTGGAGACAATGAGATGTGTTAGTTAAAAAATAAGGAAAATCAGGATTCAACAGAAGAGCATGAGGATTCATGCACGCTTTGGGAAACAGACTGCTGCCAACTTCCCTTGGTAAGGACGCTGGCTCAGAAAAAAAAAAGATACTGAAATAGGAAAGACTCCATCAAACTATTTCCATATATTTTACTAGCCCTGAGCCAGGTGCCTCTGATGTGCATGTCAGGGCTGTATTATGCTAACGTGGAGCGCCCCTCGTCGGCCCAAGGAACTGCTGGGCTTCCCAGCATGGGCCCAGGGGACAGAGACAGAGACATGCGTGTTGCTTAAACCTTAAACGTTAACAACTTCATTAAGTGGAAACAAGACCAAAGAACTGGAAAAAAAGGTGGAAGATACAAATTCTCTTTCCTCTGTTAAACCCGTAGTTTCACTGTATTACTTAAAGAATATCTATCTACTTAAAAAAAATGCAGCCCAGGTTCAACTATTTCAGAGGAAGTTAACTACTTAAGTAAGACCTATACCTTAGGTCCTATAAACATGTTCTGAAGTTTCAAAGTATGTCAGTTTTAGAATTAGGGCCAGTCAGCATATATTTTTTCAGGGCCTTATTTTAAGACTATATTTCTGAATGATGCTGTACCAAGAGGTCAGCAGGAGCATTTATTTTTGCACTCGGGTATTTGGTTACACGGATATCAGAGCAAAGGGATACAGCCTTCACGGAGCAACCGCCATCTGCAGGAAGACACTTGTCTGCTATGCCGGACTCCTGCTCTTGGATCAACCAGAGCAATAAAAAATTCCAGAGCCTCTTCCCAACCACCAATATGACCAAAACAGAAAAACCAAGAGTCATATCACTTTATGTTAAAAAAAAAAAAGAAGAAAAAGAAAAGAAAAAAAGAAGATGATGGTGGTTGCAAGGCTATCAACACACATGTGCGTATGCAGTAGTCCAAGGCAGCAACTAAGGGCTTCAGATAAAAAAGCTAACAAAACCAACAACAGACAGCAGTGCCCACTCTGATGTCTATGCTCACCTCAAGCTCAGCTAAACCCAAATTTCAGAATCTAGAAGGAGAATTTGTTTCTCAGATCTAGGCTTGCAAAAACAGCCCAACTGGGGCAGTACCAACCTAAACAGTCCTGAGAAGCCGCCACTGTTCTAATACTGCCTTTCAGGTCTGTGACATTTAATTACGTTTATACATTGACAAGACCTAACAAAAGAGGAGCAGCAGACGCAGTAAAACAGACAAAAAGAGCTTTAGCCCACGTCGCATTTTTCATTCAGGTGCTGGTTGAAGCCGCGCTGCCCCAAGGCCGCTTGCCGGCAGGGGCTGGGCGGAGGAGCAGCCGCCTGCCCAGGCGAGCGCGGGCAGCAGCGCGGTGTCAGGCTCCCACAGGGGCTGCCCGCGTGCAGCCGTCCTCGGCAGCGAGCCCTGCCTTGTACCTATCTCGCTATGCCCTTAAGCAAAAACACTTAGCAAAGCCCGCAGAAAAGAGGGTAAGGAAGGACCAAGAGGAAATACCACTCATAAAATTGTAATATTTGTAGGTTTATAAAGAAGGAGAAGAAATAGATGTATCAAATGTGGGCCAAATATAGACCACAGGAGGGTTACAGAAGAGGTAATCCCACTCTGGGCAGTCAGATGCTTTCACAGTGTCATTAGGAAGTTCTGTTTAGTAGACGAGGAGAGTTTAACGGCTCGAGGGATATGGCTATAAAGGTTTTTAGCATTGTTTGTGCATAATCTACGTATAACATTCAACCTGGGAATGAGATATGATGTAGAAAATTGCCTTTGCAGTCCTAGAAGCCAATAATTTAGCTCTGCGACCTTAATTTATAAGGGAAAAGGGATGGTAGCTGGAACATGAATTTGGATCACTGTCAGATTTAGGGATGAAAGTAATTAATGCTTCTGTGAAGCTCCCTTGATAGTTACTTTTGGATTCAAAATCTTTAAAGAAAAGTTTTAATTTAGGGGCAGAAGCTCATTATACTCTCAAAAGAATCCTGCTGTACTAAATCATTCTGCCTTCAATCCATACCCCTGCATCTCCTCCTATACATACCACTCATTCACTGATGCGGCTGCAAATTGTTTCCCACCTTAACTGCTGAACCTTCTGATTTGCTTCCACTTTGAACTGCATGAAATTCAGGCTCCTTGTCCTCTTATTCAAGGCCCTTACTATTAGCATGCACCATGGTGACCAAAGTCTTTCTTTTCACATTAGCTCCTCACTTTCTGCTACCCATCACCCCCACCTCCCTCATCTTCAAATTTTCTTACAATTTCTCCCAGGCGACTAGGAAAGCTTCCGCCCTACAACCCTCCTTGACTGGCCCAACCTTTATTAACCATATTTTCCCACCACAGCACCTCCAAGAAGTCGTGGAGTTGTTTAATGAGTTATTGAGGTGACAAGATTATCTGATTGCCACCTCTGAATTTCACCTCTCTACTTTCTCCTACTCCCCCTTCATCTCTTTGTCATTTTATCTGACATTTTTTAATCATGAATTGTATGTTGCTTCAGAGTGTACAACACAACCCGTATTTGGTGCTATTTTGATATATTAATAATAAAGGACAATGTGATTGTACACCTGGGGAAGCAATAGGACAGGATGTTATTGATTTTCAGGCTGTGCATTTATTTTTGTATTTTAACCTGTTCTTTGACATCCTGTGTGAGCAAGTCACATATGGTACCAACTAGGCAGAAGTTAATTTTTAATCCTCTCCCAGATTCCTGGATCCTTCAGCTCTGGAAATTCTTTAGCATCTTCATTTACATTTTGAGCTACAGTTCCTGGAATCAGCACAATATCTGCTACAGCCAATGAAAAGGTTCCCGTTAGCTACAACAGGCACTGAAACAGGTACTCGGACAACTAGAGCCATGAGTTTAGTAAAGGTTTCATCTATTTATTTTTTTCCCGTATACAAAATCACCTCTCATCTTTAGTTATTTACATTCTCCAGTGAAAGTACTTATGATATACAGCTGCAAACAAAACCCAAAGGTTTTGGAGCTGAAAAGCAAGCAACGGTGCTTTGCTACTTATGTTGGCAGGGGAGGTATTTTCAGATTCCCTAGTCAAACCGGTGACTGCTGTTCAAGGTACACACAGGGCTAACTGCGTCTTGAAAGCTTCCCAAAGGCCAGCACAAACACTGGGGTCTCATCCATGTTTTTAAGCCAAAAGGACTACTAATGTGAACAAAGTTAAGCACTGAGCAAGCCTTTCACAGGAATATGCCCCAATATTATAATCACACCCCTCAGAAGAACCATTGAAGGTCCCAGTTTTTCAGCCATTTTAGTAAGAATAAAGAAAAATCATATACATACTTCAGTTTTAGCTTAGTCTCTCTTTAACTGCCACTGAAAGCTCTTCTGAATGAGAAATAGCAGTCAATGTTTGCTGAAAAGGATGGCCACACCATTCTCACAGTTAGACCCTGGAGAACGTATTACTTCAAAAAAAGCCTTATCTTTAAGATTTGGGTTTTGATAAATGGCTCTCTTGGAGAAATGCCACTACACATTTGGTTCTTTCTCTTTTTTTTTTTTTTTTTTTGGAAAAGTAAGGATTTGTTCCCTGTTTTAATAGGCTGTTATAGCCTTTAACATACCATAAAATTAAATGCCTCCATCGGGGATCCATAACTTATCATAACAATAGTATTTCTAGCACTTGTTGGAACTAAAAGGAAAGTTAGAAGATGGTATAATAATGAGCGTAACATTTTAAAGGACTACAGAATTGTGACTATACATTACTGAGCTCCCATAGTTAACCTGTGAATTAAAAACATATAAAAGTGGTAATAGCCAAATCTCTATGGAAATGGTTTGCACTTGGTAAAATTATCACTTTGCTGGAATTAACCTGTGATCTGCTGGGAAGAGTAAAAGAAAATACTTTGAAGCATATTAATCTCATAACTGACCCTGCTCTGAGCAGGAGGTTGGACTAGACGACCTCCTGTGGTCTCTTCCAACCTCGATTATCCTATGATCCTTCTACTAGCTTCTGATAGGTGCCTGTAATGACAGTCTTATATGAAGTATGTACTAAGAATGGATCACTTTCTTCTTGCCTGCAGAACATTACAAAATCTCCAGTGCAAAATCAATTTAAAAATTGAGGGCCAATTCTGCAAGATGGTAATGGCCTTCTAGCAATGGGAACTGACAAGTGCACCCATCTCTCACTTTCAGGAGATGCAGATGGTGTGATCTGCAGAGAAGCTGAGCAGTCACAGTTCCCATTGGGACTCCTTTTCTTCCAGGAGAGGAGAGGTCTTCAATCAAGCAGTCAAGAACAAGGCCCTGATTCAGGAAAACATTTTTAAGCATACTCGTAGCTCTGTGTGCTCAGGTATCTTCTCCAAACCCAAAGCCTTGTTCAGCAGTCAATCCTTCAAGACTCCAATGAAGAAATGCTCAATGTGAGCCATTTTTTAACCTTTTAGCAAGCTAGTTTACTCTGAATCACACTGAATCCTCTTTATGTACAGTTATGCATTGCTCTTTAGTTTGCGAGTCCTTAAAGGAGGGTGTGTCATTTACCATCTTTATACAACTCTCTAGTTTCCTGCACTGTGGCCATTTCAAAATGCTTGTTGTTACTACCAGAGAAGTTTTACAATTCCTTGTGAAAGAGTTAGGAAAAGGCCTACCTCCTCAAAGAAAAATACAGACACGTTGCAAAAACCATTTCCACAACAACCAGAATTTGAGAGACAATAAAATTGCCAAGCTGTAAATTAAGGTAAGTCACTTGCAGGACTAAGATTACTCAAAAAAAGCAAAATCATGGAAAGTGCTTATTTATTAGTTAGACTATGACAGGGAGTAGAACTGTCACATAGAGCACTTCTGTCAGCCCTTAAGTATCCTGGAGGGAATGGGATTTATTTTGATACAAATCTCAGAATAAAAAGAATAATTGAGGGTAGCCACAAGAGAGGCCAAAAACGTTCCTAAAAAGTCTCCAGCAAATGTACTGCTACCACAGGGAAAGCCGAATGCTCGTTAATTAGTGCTGCTGAAGACCTTTCAAAACTGCTGGAAAGAAACATTCATTTTCTTGACCTAAACTACAAAGCTAGGTTCAAAGGAAACTTTGCGTAGTAGGGGAAATTGGGATTAGCATCAGTGACTTAATTTGTGCCCTAATGATTCATAGCAGCACTGGCCCAAGGAAAACTGTATTCTTGCTTGATCCTAGGTCTCTCTGCCCATCCGGACATTAGCGTGGCATTACTGGCATCCGTAGCCTACGGCAAGGTCTTTTATCTCCACTCACGGTGCTACTCCAGGTTAGCCCACATGGTTTCATAGGTATTACTTGTGCTACATGACCCAAATGAACACAAGTATCTGCTTATGGAGCTAGCAGAGTTTTTGGTGGCAGGAGACTGTGCTTTCCGATCCGGATTTAAATACAAACAACAACAACAAACCATGATGCTGCTGAAAAAACGTAAACCAATCGCAGGAACACTGAATGTGTGGACAACTTGGGACTACATCTCAAAGACAGGTTTGTTTAAGGTAACTGTACTCCTTCCACTGATGCCTGAACAAGAATGAACAGGGAAGATCAATCACATCTAAAATATTTGCGCAATCAATTCTGACTAAAATCTCGTCTTGGCATCACATTAGGGTAGCATTAGGAGACAGGGAAAACCACCACTTCTATTACATATAGCCCACCCATACAATTTAATACCTGAAGTTATCAGGCCGTTTAAGAAACTGCCCAACAGCAAGCAGAGCAGACAGGTGTCACCATAAAATGATAGCTAGTACTTGCCAGTATAAAGAACAAGTAACAAGTAGTAGCAAAATATTAACATACACAATGTTTAATTAAATGACAATATCATTTTCTTGTAGTCTTTCCCTAACTCTGCGTGAAGAGTACAGTGTTGACATGATAATTTTATAAACTTCCTTGACAGTTCATGTTAAACCATCTTCCATTAGCTTAGAATGATAATTGGCACTTATAAAGAAAATCAAATGTCTGAAAAATCCATTAAACATTCCAAATATCTGAGAAAACCTTATGCAATGGGTATTTTAAGTTATCTAAATCACTGTGTAAGCAGCTAAAGGACTGTTTTCTTTTTAAATTCAAAAAAAAGAGCCTTGACTTCATATTATATTTTTAATGCAAGGGAAGTGAAGAGGTGACTGTGAGACAGATTCAAATCTTTGCATCAACTGATATTGGTAACAATTTCAATGAAATAAATGAAGTTACAGTATTTGGCTTTAGATCTGCTCTCCACTCTTTTTCCTTCCTCCAGAAAACATAAAATGGAGAGAAAACCTTATTTCTGCAGACATTCCCTTAACAATCTGTCAAAACAGAATCCATTCCAAATCTTGTCAAAAAATCTTATTTGGAGATATTCAAGTGACATATTTTCACTGTATTGGCTATTTCTCCCCCACAGTCTAAGAATACAGACTGTGCAGAAAAGTGGCAAAATTGCCCCATCCAATGAACTACAGACTCCCTTTTCTTTAATGTACTTTGGCATTTAAATTCCCAGTGGCTGCTCTATCCAGACAGCCTAAGCTGCTTGAAAAAGCAAGCACATGCTTTAATTACAGCTTCTTAAAATTTATTATGTAAAGTTATTTACTAAACATCTGAGCAAAGGAAGTTTTTGAGGATGGACCAAGTACCTTGGCCTATCTCTCAAGCCAGGCTAGGCTCAAGAAAAAATAAGAAACTAACACAGAATAACACCTCCTTTGTCAAAAACAGCTCCTCTTTGGCCTTTCACTGCTGCAAGCAGACTTGAAAATTCTTGCAAACACTATTCTTTTTGCTAACCACACGGAAGCACAAAGAATCTTTTCTCAAAGCCAGCTAAGGGTAGACAGAAGGTGAGGAGACATCTCAGCATCAGAACTGCCAATTTAATTTAAACATAGCCTGATCACAGAAACATCTGGGGCTAGATCATCCTCTGATATGAACTGGCCTCCACTAGTGATGAACAGCTGACTTGTATCTATACTAGCTGAAGATGTGGCTTATTTTGACTTTATGCTACGCCACGTACTAGGAAGCACCCTCACTGTCTTCAAGCAGCCCTTCTGCCACAACAACACAGTTACATTCTGAACACAAAAATGGACAAGGGACAAAACAAAGTTGTCAACTGCCTGATATTCTTGATCACATTAGAATCGCTTACTGTAATAAAAAACAATGGTTCAACCACAGATATTCAAACTAGCAACAACCCCATCTACCTTTATGTGCAAATGAAATGACAGAACTTCATCTCTGTACAACTCTTACATGAGTGAATGTCTCAATTTTCCTTACTCTCAAATGATAAAAAGAATTAGCTAAATTAATTATCTAACCTGTAACGGAACATTTGATGAGGCTTACTCGCTTCATTTGATTGAAGTTGGATACTTGGTGTATCAAATAATTGAACAATAGATTAGAGATCATCTGCTGTCACTTACCCCCTCTACATCTCAAAAGCTTCATATTGTCGACTACATCGTTAGACCTTCAGCATAATTGACTTCAAAATGGTGTTCTGTCCTCTGAAAGCACACACACACACAAAAAAAGAATTACATTCCAAATGTAGTCATCTATTTGTCCAAACTGCTTAATTGATCTAATGAAGCAGAGGAATACATTAAATCCAGTGCTAAGGTATAATATACAGTATAGGCTTTTAAATAATCTTTTGAGATTATTTGAATAGACTATTGAAAATATAGGTGAAGGGAAAATTAACATGTTTGAGATGCATGACAAAACAATTCCAGTCATGTTTTACAAATATCTTTCCAATATTAATCCTCAAATCTTCTCACTGACAAAGAGGATGGAAGATTTGAAAAACATCTCACAGAACATATGCCCAACTTCCCAGATTTTTGAAAATTCTTCTTAAAAACCTTACTAGCCATGGCCCCAAGGTTTCTGAGCCAATAATGACAAGTTTTCAACAACATCCATAGAGTCTGGCTGTACTCTAGAGATCCATGAAAATCCTCAGGCATAACCGCCACGAGCAATACCAAGCACCCTGTGCCTAGCTCGTCCAGCATCCGTTTCATTGCAGGACTAGAGTATTCTCACAGGAAAAATCAGGGCAAAACAGCAGCTCCACAGAAGGTTGGTTAGACTTAGGGGGAAGCTTATATTTTATGCTGTTCTATGACATCTCTGTTGTAAAACCACAGAGTAGATTATTTCCGTATTTCATCTTTGACCTTATTGTTTAGCTTTAACTCTACGAATAATCCCATTTCATTGTTATAAGGTTGAATTTTTGAAGCTTTGTTATAAATTATATCTACAAATAATTTCTCAAGTTACTATCTACCAAGTTGCTTTTCACTATTATCTTCAGGATGGCCTGTCCTTAAACCCCCTCAATTCCTGTCTTATCACCTTTGTTATTAAAACACAAAGCCAAAACATTTATTAATGGCTTCTTGAGTTTGTACCCATTTTATGAATTATCCACAGAAATTCCTTAATTAAAACTGATAGCAATGTTTCCACAGATCAACAGAACCATTAAATTCTTGTTCTGGACACTATTTTTGCACAAACCTTTCTTTCCTTAGGGTGAATTCTCTGAACACCAAGGAGCCAAAGGAAAGGATGAAGGTAGGTCAGAAATATGGAATCTATTTCCCTGTCACCCTGTATAAAATTGAATCAAGTCCTGTGTGACTTGTCCAGATCCCACCAAAATCAATGCAAAGACTCCCATCGATCTGAAAGAGTCTGTGTGCCCAGCCTTTAACCTCTGTAGAGCAAAATCCAATCAGGTGCCTCATTAAAGACTTAGTTAATGCCTGTACAATGCTTTCTAAAAAGAAAGGAAATTAATGTTCTCAGTTTCCAAAATTCTCAACACCAACCTGCTGAATCTATTGCTGAGGAAGATCTCCTGAATCCATTACATTTTTAGCATTATAGAAAGCAATTAGTTTTTCAAACAAGAGAACTTATTCACTCAAGAGGGTTAACAAAAAGGTTCACCTCCTTTTGCCATCCTGCTAGGTGCTAACAGCTTTGCTGTAACCACCCAAGTGAAAACAGAGGGACTGGTATTCTTTGCAAAATGCTGCATGCTATCAAGGATGCAACGAGTTCTCTGTTTTCCTTTGACCCTGGTAATAAAGCTGCAGCTTCCTTGCTGTAGCCTGAAACAAAATAGCTGATTCTCAGGTGGAAAAATAATTAGTAACATGGGAGGTCGAATGAATTTTGAGATATTGAGGAAAATGTAGTTTGAACTGTCAGGTTTACTCGCCTACCCACAGGAACTACAAAGCAGCAAAGAAATAAAACTTACAGCTTTCATCAGCCTGTTCCCTCCGGCTGACTTTTTCCCCCAAATCTCTTGTTTCCCAATGGCTCCTATTAGGAACACAAACAGTGTGCCTCTCTGCTTAGCGACAAATGTCATTTTACTAGAGTTTTTTTTTTAATAGTATTAAATTATTATTATTTTTTTAATACCAGCATAGAAGGGCTATGCAACATGTTCAGTCAAACATGGTTAGCAGGAGCACTCGCACTGCATGGATTTTCAAAGGCAGCTGAAGGCATCGGTAGCTCAACTCTTGCCCGTGAGGCCAAAGAGAGCCTCTCTCTTCTGTGACACCCCACCTGCACAGAGCTACAGCGCCTGCCAGCAAGACCGGGGTAGATCTCTGTATGCACGTTCAGAACAATTGTGGACTAGCCCAGAGGACCTTTATAGGCTTCCGCACACTCTACCGTGACCAGATTCTGAAAAAATTATGGAGGGAAATGATTATTTACTATGCAATTAAAAAAAAAAAAAGCATCCAGCATCACTGGGTCTTCTGTTCATGACTTTTTCCTTTTCCTTCCTTTTTTTTTTTCTTTAAGTGCAAATGCTTAAAAATTACTCTGAAAATGCCTTCTCTTTCACTTAAATGTTTGTTGTGCCGCAAAACGCATAGAGAACAAATCTCTCCATATGCCAGCCGCAATAAATGCTGCATGCGCACAGCCACCCTGCCGTCAGGCTCTCCTCCAGACACCAGACCCGGCACCACCGGCAGTTTCAGCTCTTCCAGACCAGCCGTGCATTAAGCTCTCCGTTAAAGCACCACTTTCATGCGATGGAGAGACGCCGCTTTCTCCTGCACAGAGGGGCTGGCAAGAACAGCTCCAGCGGCAGCCGGGCGCAGCCTGTGCCTCGCCAGGCCGTGCCGGGGAGCCACGGGCGGCCAGCTGAAGCGGCCCCCGCGCCGGCCCCACGCCTACCGGCACTGCCCAGCGCGCTCGCGCCACGGGTTGTCTGCACCCGCCCTGGCAGCCCGAATCCTCCCCCTCCAGCAGCAGTGGCGCAGTGGCTCTCGCCCCTCTGGGCCCCGCTCTCCTCCCGCCCTCCCAGTTCAGCACCCCGCGCAGAGGAAACACAGTCCTCTGCTCTCCTTTATGGGCTGCCTCCCCCTCTCTTTCCAAATTTTCTTCTCCCCAATTGACTTGTGCTGTCAGCTATGATTTTAAGGCACCGCTTACATTAAGGGCATGCGCAGGGAAGCAGCAGAGACCCCCTGGGAGAAGCAGCAGGACTTATTTTGCAAAGACAGCAAGGCGCATTAGGTTGCTGGGTGAAAAAGGCTAACCTGCCACGCTGGCTGTACCCTAGGAAGGGGCAGAATTGCTGCGGGAGACACACTTTGCCCCGGCTGCAAGGCCGGGCACGCAGGGGAGAGGGGGGACAACAGGACAAGGCCCCGCTTTTCTCCAAGCCAAACTATTTGTTAATTGTCCTGTAACGATTCGCCCCTGACTTGCCATCTCAAGAGAATTTAAGTGCCCAAATCCCTTGTTAAGCAGTGAGAGTCAGAAGCCCCAATTTCATTGCGGATTTGCACGAGTGACTTGTAGCCGAGCCATAATCCTGCTTTGCTTTGCTACTGCCTGTTTTTCCTCTGGGCTCAAAGTGCCTCTGCCTGCAAATCCCACTCGAGCGGGAGCAACCAAGTCTCAGTGTTGCACCCAGCCCCTGCCAGAGGGGCCATGAAGGCCCTTAGCAGCACCCGCCCAAAAAAAGAGATAAGCACAGTATAGTCATACTAATCATTTCCTATTTCCTGTTAAAACAGATATAGAATAACAGGAGTTAGTATTTTGAGAACGTATTGCTCTTTGTGAGAATGATATTTAGCAAATTAATTCATAGGTTTGCTTTGCATTAAACACTAAAGTCAGCTACCTTCTTTAAGAAGAAAAACAAGTGAATTCAAATGCCACATGATAGAAAGAAAAGAGTGGGGTGATTTTGCTTGCCAGGATTTCATCTACGGAAGCCAAAGAAATTAAAAGTCCATGAAAAATTGTGCTAGGTATGGCCTTCCACTGAGAGACGCAGTTCTGAAGTCTGCACAAAAGAACAGTACAGAGGAAATAGCTAAAGCTGCAGAGGGGTCGATTACAAAATAGGGTGTCTGGCAACAAAGCGATCCAAAACTACAGAGAAACAGAAAACTACAGCAGAAAAACTGACTGGATGCAAGCAGACTTCCTCCTCCCTACCAGCCTCTGCAGAGTGACGAAATCCAAAGCAACAGGACCTACTGCGCAAAAGCCTACCGGGAGGATGAGAAGGAAGCTTGTCCTAGGGTGATAACAGATAGTCTTACTACCAGAACAATGTTGGGAAAGTAATTACAGAGAGATTCAGGTCTCAGCAGATAGCAAAATAGTTTTAACAGGGAATCACGAGGGGACTTCTAGGCACCATGATAAGCATCGATTCTTTTCAAGGCACCAGAAGAGGGAAGTGTCCATGACATTCCCTAATTACTTACCGCTACACTTAAAAAGAAGATCTGAAGAGGGCATGGAATGCATCAGGGCAAACCAGTAAGTTACTCAGAGTGCAAACTCCATACCATGCATGGAAGAAAACTGGGGGAACTACTTTTAAAGGCAAGTTTATTTGAAAGCTATTAAAACAGCCAATCACTACTAAATTGTGTAGTGGAGGAAATATGCCTTCAAGGGAGTGCAAACCAGAAGAGATTGACTTCTTCAAATTCAGCTGTGGTGGAGCAATCAAATACTCCAATGCCAGCTTTCCCCTCGGAGACAAGACAACCTGAGGCCACACGACCTCCACCTCTGATATGCACACGGAAAATTTAATGAGAGATTTGCTAAAGGAACTGACGTCTTGAAGTGACAAATTACAAGCTTCACTGACCTCTCTTGAAAGGGAAGTTTCAAACTTCTGTCAGCACAATTCAGCGACTGAGATAGGCACACACAAGGAAAGGAGAACTGACTCTATGCAGAAACACTTGCAATCACCGGTAAAAGCAGCTTAATTCCATGCTCTTGCTAGCCAAAAGTGCAATGGCAATGGAGGGACACAACAGGCAATGTAGGAACATCAAAACACAAGAGAGGCCCAATCCTTGGCTGGGTAATTGGTTTACTATCCCCAAAATCAACACTGCTCGCGAAGAGATGCTCTGTGGATTTAGTCATTGCGAGACTGGGTCAGAACCAGGAAGTTCACAAGTGTTTAGAATCAAAATAAATTAACTTAGATTAAAATCTTACAAGTTTTTGGAGCTTCCAAAAAGGATTACTCTGGATTTTGAGTACAGGGAAAAGCATTGGTATAGCACAAAAAAGCAAGCTTATCTTTAAAGGCTTGTATCTTTGTAATTGTCAAAATGATAACGGTAGGAGATTGTAGTATTACAAACAAGTTAGTTAATATTTCCAAATGCCAAAGATTTCACCCCAGATTTCCAACTCCATATCTCATGCAGTTAATAGGTTTCATGCTGATTATTAAACTGAACAATACAGAGTATCATGCTGTCGGCAAAAACAATTATCATTATTAAGATTATGTATTTGCTTCTAAAAAGGAAGAAACAGCTTTGGGCAACTGATCTATGCCTTCAGCACACTAATAATGTGAAAAGTGAAGTGATTCGTCCCATCAGTCCCTGTCCCACTTCCTATTCTAGCGGCATTAGAAGATTTCTGCTTATTAAAAACCTGTATAAATGGAGAAAACGTAACTTTTGAAAGCTCTCTTGCTAGATCAGACCCTAATATCTGAAACACTCTCAGAGCTATCTTTTTTAGCATCTTCAGAACATCAGGTAACAGAAAGTCAAAGCCAATGATTTTTGGGTGTCCTGCTTGAGATCCTCCGTGAGGCCCTGTTTTTCTAACTAAGATGAAGGCACATGTGCTTGAGACATGACATGAGAGTCAAGGCCCTCTAGAACACCATGTTGGGCACCAGAAAGCAGAGACACCTAAAGTCACAAGTAAAGCTTAAAAGTATAAGCATAATTCACAAAACTCACGACAATCTGTCAAAAAACAAAAACCAACAAACAAACAAAAACCTTGCAAATTGAGAATAAATCACTCCTCATAGAAAGCCTGAAATGTCAGGATTTGGCTACACTACCAACAAGTCTTCACTGAAATGTTACGTAATGTCACTTTTTATTGCCCAGTGTACATGACTGCGTACAATATTAGTGCTGCTGTTGCAGATGAGGAGACGAACTACTGCTGTTCCTAGCCTTTAAAAAAAAAATCAGTAATGTTATGAAATCCAGTTAAAAACATGACTATTTTAGTAGGAAAGGCAGAAAAAGCAGAACTTAGAAAATCAGGTTCCAAAGGGGAAAATGCCTAGAGAAGGAAGTCCTATACAGTGGTATCATAACAATAAACAAAGCTTGAAGAAAGAAAAACACATCCATAACTCAATGATTAAAAAAATTTCATGCTAAAAACAAAAATCTAGAGGAAAAGCAGAATACTGAAGTATTCTGAATCTTCTCCCAAACTGAGATCAACAGGGTTAATAATCAATATTCTTTAGGTGTGTTAAAGCTTCACCTTCTAGCTAAAAGAAATTCAGTGGTGGTGCCTATATTTATAAGTGGAATTTTGACAGCAGAGGAGATGCATCTTCATCAGCACTTTGTGTCTGCCTGCCCCCTCACTTCAGTTCTTATTGTCATTTTGCAATATATTAATGATCCAAATCATCAAATGATTCCAGTTAGGCTGAAAGAGGTTCTCTGAAGTAGGCAGCACTCCTTATAATGATAGATTGCAGAAATAGTGGCCTCTATGGAAAGCAAAACATCAGAAAAGTGGCTTAAAAATGGTAAAAGAGGAGGGGCTGAAGATCACAAGCAAGTGCTTTATTAGCAAGTATAGAACTTGCTATTCAAAAGTATGGAACTTGCTATTCAAAAGGGCAGCATGAATTTACATTCGCTTTTGCAAGGTCAGCCATGTGTTAAAGATAGACAATCCAACAACAGTTATTCAGGCTTAAATATCAGATTCTTAAGTGTAAGAAAAGATGATCAGGCAAGGGATAGGCTTACAGGATCTTAAGAGAGAACTCTTACTGAGTTTTTCCGCACATCAGAATAATATTTTGTATACAAGTTTAATTGCAACTCCAAAATATTAGCATGTAAATTTGCTCAACAGATTTCATAACTTTATTCCTGGCATTCTGGAAGGCAGAGGAAATTGCACAGATACTGAAGCGGTTTCTTTAGCATGGTCTGGACTTAAGCATCCACTTGTCTCTTTACTGTGTCGAATTGAGGCTGTCAATGGAAACGAGTCCTTCTGACCGGCAGGCTGTTGTCCACCAGACTCACAGGAACAATACATCCATGTCACCTGTGCATAGACTGAAGTACTGTGGTAGTACTTGGCTTCGCCTGGAAGATACCATTGCAATCTTGCAATTCTGACTAGTAAAGCTGCCAAAGAGCTGCACTGTGGTGTTTTGGAGCCTAACATGTAGCTAGAAATGGCAAATGCAGACTTCCAATGCACCTGACTCATCACAAGGCTACACACATACCACTGAAAGAAAAAAAAAGAAATTGCCAAAAGTATTAGACTATGGTGGCATTTATTGCTGTTCTGACCCAAACGCCCCACTAAGTGAGCAGAGAGGTTGTCATTCACCTCTTTGATGAGGTCCCTCCAGTTCACATGAGTGAGTAACTCATCTGGGTTTGGCACATCTCCAGTCTGAAACCTGCAGTGTTAAATGTAAATAGCTTCAGGCGCAGGTCAATTAAAACAAAAGTGCTTTTCTCTCCGTCTCTGCCAGTCTCCTTCCATTTTATCTGTTCAGACTGGCTGCAGAACTGACTGAATCTTATCCCTTTCAACTGCCCTGAAAAGCTCTCTAATTAGCTTTCTGCTACTCTGATTAGTAAATGTAACAGAGGGGCCATAATTATTTTTCCAGGTGCTCTATAAATTTTCTGACAATAAACTAGACTGATGAAATCCATGAATACACAGACAATCTGTGAAGTTTAATGCTTCCACTTGTTAGGCTATCCTAATAAGAAAAACGCCATTAATGCGGATAAGCCCCTTCAACTTTCCCCATTAATAGCTAGTCTTAATTCACAGGTGCCTTTTTAATCTCTGCTGAATTCCTCTAGAACCTAATGAATACATGTAATAATAATAGCAATTCAGAATTTAATCCTGATTCCAGTCTTTCTTAAATTAGACCTCAGTCATTAAGAGATTACAGGATAGTGAATGATAGTTAATCAATATGTTTAATTTGGCCCCATTATTTATTTGATACAGTTCCCCACATGGTGGCTATAAATCTTTTCCCCCCAGCTTGACCACCAGAAGCAATGATGAAATATTGAGTGAAAAAATATTAGATTTGATGACCCTTTTAAGTGCAAGTTAAACTATAATTAATCTCTCCACATGTGCACATACCTTTCAAACCAATACATATATGCATATATGTAATTCATACATAGCTAAATACTTCAGGTAAGATTTACTGTGCTTCATTTTTGTCTCTGTTAACTCTTAGCAATATCAGTCAAGGTTTCCCAGCACTTACTACAGCATTAGCCCTAAGCATCGGGAAATCACATTTCTTGGTGCCAAGGGTTTAAAAAGATTCTAATTCAGCTATTAAACTGGAAGCAGCACGTGCCAGCCCCACAGCACATTCACCCATTAATTCTATCCCCTGGAAAAAATGACTACCTCTTGCACCAGTCTGATAAAATGAGGAAACACACTGATTATGTCTGCGGAAGCTATTCTTGACCCAACCAACAGTGACAGTCATCAAACTGCAGTACCTAGAGCGCTGCAAGCTGTGTAGGCTAACCCAAGACATCATTAATTCTAAACACCAGAGCTTTCGTCCAGATACTGTAGTTCAGAGAAGCTTAAAAACAAATCCCTTTGGTGGGTTGAAATTCTGAATGCTGTTCACATTAACTTCACAGACAGTACTTGGAACTTATTCCTCCAGTTGGCCTGGACAAATGCTAGTATCAAAGTGCCAGTGTCCTTCACTGAATCGCTCAGAACTGGACCTATGGATCAATTAATAATGTTAGATGGCCAGAAATCAAACTGACTGAAAGATTAGCTCGTTTTTATTTTTATCACAATAGTTTGGAAGGAACAAAGGAGCTTTGACTGCAGCAGACTGGGTGATTGGTCCAGCCAGGATCTGAAAGTATATGCGTGTTCAATGCAGGAAAAGTTAAGAAAAATGATATTTAATGGGGAAAAACTAACATGGTATTAAAAGAGCCTTAATCCTGTGAAGACTCTGTAAAGTCTTTGGAGAGACTTCCAGTGTTCACAGTGAGTTTGAGATCTGGACTTCTGGGAAGTTACTACGTAAGTGCAAATCACGAAGAGTCTCATAGGGTTGCTACAACATAAGTTTATATTGTAGCTTAATGCAGGACTTGTGTCCTGAAAGAGCTTATGTACCTGATGCGGTTGTGTGCAGTAAGGATTGACTCTTAGCTGGGAGATGGTAGCTCACAACATTGCCATCTAGTTGCAAAGGACATCCAAATGCAGCATTTCCCTCCGGCTCTCTAAGCCCAGGAGGCCCATTCCCAACGTTATCTCTAGCAGGAGCAGATAGGAGGAGAACCAGTCCAGCCAGCAGCTTTCTTCTCCTTTCCTGTGTATCAAAGGGGTAGGGTTTTGGTTGTACCTTTATCACACAGTGGGTACCAAAGCCTTCCTTCAAGAAAAGAGGGCACCTCCACCTGATTCCTGAGGTTTTCATTTTCTCTTCATGCGAAAGGCAAGGATTCATTCTGACTATTTCCATTGTCGGGTCTGACCACAGATCCGAGACATTCAGAAAACTGGGGAACTCTGTGTGGCTTTTCCAGAAGCGAAGAGACTCTTGGAAAGGAGATGTGTTACCTTGTGGTGTGCTGCCCTATCAATTCTCCTTTGGGCCTCTTTTCTCTCCTGCAAAAAATAGGCATATATACATTGTATCACAGAGATGGGTAGCAAAACAGCATCTCAGAAACCATTCAGGTCATGGACAAAATATCACAGAAGCGCACTGTTCTCTTTGCCCCCAGTTTCTGTTTCTAAAGGTAGCTGCCCAACGTGGCAAAGGCTCAAAGGCCAAATCCTGCTTTGAGAAAGGCCACGAAATATTCACTAGTAATCTCACCTCCTCATCTCCCCGTTAGCCATAAGGAAGGTAACCGGATCTTCAGTAGAGCTCAGTAGGTTAGGTTTGGCAGACTATTTTGAAAAATTAACGATTAATAGATGCTAAACACCATTCAACTCCTGAGGCGAAATCCTGGCCCCAGGGCCTGCAGGGTACCTCACGAGTTTCATCCTTGACTTTTTATTTCAATAGCTTAACTCTTTCAAAAATCTGGCTAGCTGGTCTGGGAATAGAACCAAGGATTTAGTACAGAAACATCTCAGCCAAAGTCAGACAAATGCTCTGAAAAACTGCAACCAATGATTTATTTTGGGTGTGTTGCTTTCCAGTAACAAGTGTGTTAGTTTTGATAGTCTTGAAGTGCTGTTCACATTTATGACGATTTTTCAAAAAGGAAGAACTTGTGTTTCTTTAGCAATATAACTTAAAGCTGTGTTATTAGAATGCTTTCTGTGGACCTACTTGTCCAGAGCAGCGGATCAAAGCAATTTTTGCTTAGTCACTCTCCTTTTAAGAAATTTTACTAGTTAATAAATAACACTTAGCCTTGTTTCTGAGGTCCGTTCCTCAATAGTTACTATTCTCTTTCTGACTCAAAGACCAGCTGCAATGAAAACAATGCTTTCTCCTTCCTCTTAGCACTTAAAAAGGTTTATAGATCTCCAGCCTCCTACAACTCAGCAGAAAACTGCTTGCACTTGACAGTCTTCAGAAATCAGCATTGTTTCCAACCTCACTAAAACTGTCAGCCACACAAGGTCAGGAAATGAGGAGAGCTGGTGTCACCTGAATCATGTCTACCTCAGCTTAGACCTCTCTCCAAACCTCTGTCTCCCAGAGAAAGCTGGTACACCCAAAAGTAAGTCTTTCAAGTCTTTTAAAACTGTCGTAAACTAGCTTCTGGAAACTGCTTGGAGAACTACAAAGAACTCAAACCCTACAGAACTGTAAACTCATGAATGCTTCCTTACCATAGGTGTCACACTGTGATAGTATTAGTCAGGGGCTCATGAATACAGACACCTCTACAGTAGCTTCTAATGGATATTCTTTTCAAATACGATTCTACGAGAAGGACAGCAATAATGAATCCTTTTAAACTATCTAGACTCCAACTGCTAGTCATGCCATTTAAAATCACCATGGAAGTCTGCAAGACAGCTCAGAAGAAACAGTTTACTTTCTGAATACCTTGATATATTCTCATAAAAACAATGTCCAAAGGAGGAAAACAAATTCCATCACGTGCCTTTGAGAGAGAAACATTGTTTCTGTTCTGTTTTATTCCATTTCAAAAATCATAAAAGCTTTTCATGAGAGAATACAAGCAAAAGGCTTTTGGTGAACTAAAGTGACTTCCTCCCAAGTCTGCTAAGTAGTTGAGATGACCTCATGAATAATAATAATAGTTCCAAGACAATGACGCGGTCGTAATTGAACAGCCACTTGCTTACCACATACATTTGCACATAAGAAACTATAGAGAATTCAGTTATAGTTCATGTCCATAACATCAGAAACATGTATACATATACATGTACATACACACACATACTTACACACCCCCAGAGGCATCATTATTCACTGCAAACTCTAAGGTTACGCTCATCACCACTAAGTCTTCATATCTGCAGGTTATATTTGTAACATGGGGATATTGCTCTCCATTTCAGCTGGACGCAGTGGTGTTGGGAGTGCTCATTTGGTGTGAGTACACCTTACGGCTAATGTGCTAACAGTGAATATGTAACAAAGCAATGAGCTGGTTCAGCTGGTGTAAATCAGTGTGGCTCAACTAACCTTGGCTTGGCCTAAATGGTCTTTTGCAGACAAACGCAAGCTCGTCGGGCCCGAGCTGCACGTCAGCTGGCCACAGGCCAGCTTGGAACAGGAGCTATTTCGCTGTAAGAATGTGGTGCCAAGTCTGAGCTTACACACATGAGCTTTTTCTCAGCAAGGCCTACTGGGTTGGATTTAGTGTCATGCTAAGCAAGCTAATGCACAAAACTTGTTCCAAACATCTGGTCTGATCTGGCATCCCTGAAGTCTGCAAGACTTTGCTATTAATTTTACTTTTGCCAGATCAACTCTACATCAAGTGAAACCCTCCTTCCATTCAAGTCAATGGGAGTTTTGCGACCAATTTTCAGCTGCAACAGGATTTCAAAAAAATTTTTTTTCTTTGGTCAGGTATACTCCTCCCCTCCCTGCTGTAAAGCAGACCACTTCACAATATGGCATTCACCCTTTTGTTAATGATAACGTTAAAAAAATCAATAGCTCAATTAACAATCAGGAATGGAGCTTCCAGGCAACAAGCACCATGATCAATAACTTATGTTCAGTGAAATTAAAGGCACTTGTTAAGTCAAGTGTTAAAAGCTGCACACACTTAATATGGGAATATCAGTCAAGAACAGTTTGGCAGTTTAACTTGAGAAAATCGGTAAGTACAAAGTTCCCATACTATGTTCCACATCAATGAGCAACTAATGAAGCATAAATATTCACACAAATTCATTTCTGTAATAAATTCTCAAATCCCTCAATACACAGCAGTAATGCTGAGTTAACATAAGCATTCACTTTTGTTATGAGTTACACTTCTACAATATGAATCCAAAATGAAGGTGGCAAAACCAAATTCAATGCTTGTGCAAAGGTAGATCCCAGTGGTTTGAGCTAATGTCAGCACATAGTGGCCTCACTGCTATTAAAGACAAAATTTCTTACCAGCATAAAGGGACATGTTACGATCGCTTCCAACAGATTTCTCCGAGATCAACAAAACATCCTCAAATGAAACAGCATGCATTGATTTTATGTGATAGGCAAAAGCAAAGATTCACATAGTATAAGAAAAGAGACATGAAAATGTTTGCTTGGGTCCTTTGGAAGAGTTATAGACATATATTGCACTATCAAAATCAACAAACCTTTACAGACACAAATCTGACTTAGATATTGCGACCAGATATTGCTACTGCATTTTGTAAGATGGCAGTTAGAGGGAAGATTTTAAAGGCATAAAGGACAGCGAGATGCTCAGCTCTCACTGGAAGCCTGAGTAAATCAGATGTCTTATTCTCATTTATGCAATCCAAAATCTCCCACTTAGCTTTTATTCATCTGCTCTCAGTAGAGGTTTTCTTTGAGAAGAGAACATTTCAAGCAATGTCAAAACTGACTCCTACATCAAGCTTGTGACAAAATTCATCTCATGGTCAATAGCCTTGTTTTTAAAGCTCCGCTGATAAAAGAGATGATTTAGCAGCATACTTCTACTCAGGGAATAGCCAAATTGAAGGTTGCTCTTCTGATTATACCAAACTACCTCTTCACAACGCAAGGAATATTCACAGGACGATATATGCTTGTTCAAAACTTTAAAAAATGAATAAGAAACTAGAAATCTTTGCCTGCCTCATTTTCCATGTCAAGGACCCTATCTTACAGCAGCCTGCGATATATACCATACCCCTTTCCATATAGCACAGGAGTCTTGTGAGGTCTGAACTGCTTAAGAAATAACAGGAAAATGTGTGTGTGTGTGGGGGGGGGGGTTGGTGAGGATGGGATGGCAGGATGGTTGTATCCAGTTAATGAGCTGCCCCTTTTCTTTGCTGTATTATGATCATATCCTGAGCATTGCTGACTGCACTTTGATGGGTTCCTCATCAACGAAAATCAATCATCTGAAATTATGCAGACAGTATTTCATCTCCATCAAAAATCTTCTTCCTACAGAGCTCCATTAATCTCGTCATCATTGTTTAACTCAAAAGCAAACTTCTGTTGTAAAAGATATCAGACTTTGGTTTTACATTATAATTAAAGCTGTGCAGAGTTCACTTCAAGGAAGCGACTAAGGCTACAATAAGTATGTGGTTTTACGTGGTAATTCTCCTGTGCCCATTGCACCTTAGCAGCACATGGGAGAATGAACAACTGACACACTCGAATGGGGATAACCCTATCTGCTAATGCTCAGGACCTTAGCCTTTCACCTCGCTCACAAGGGAGCACGTCCGCAGCCCTCACGTCTCACCTGGCTGTCTCGAGGCAGCTAGAAGCCCCGTCCTGAACACTCCGAGCTTCTGCTACCACTGGCGCAGCAGGACGCGCATCCGCCGCAGGGGCGGGCTCAGGCAGAGGAGCGCAAAGCTGCTTCTCCGGAATTTGTGCTGTTGATTTGCCCAGAAAAAAGCATAGCTAGGGCGGGAGTAGAGACTGCGAGAGCAGCAGGGTACCTGTCTACAGCAGGAGCGAAAGCTCAGCCATGGGTTATTTTAGTCCAGCATAAATCCAAGGTGCTGCCTGGTGCCAGGGCAGGCTGCACTGTGGCCTCGTATCCCAGCTCCGCTCCCCAGTGCTGCTGTGGGCTCATACCTGCCGGAGAGCGAGCCCGACCTGACCCTCACGCACCTGATGACAAATTGCATTTCTCCTTCCAATTAGGGTGATTAAACTGGTTCCAGTCCCAGACAGACCTCACTGCTTGTTTTAATCATACACAGGTTGTCCGCTCATATCTCATTGCGACTTCCTTTCCTGCCTCCTCTGCTAACAGGGAAAAGGGCTGCAGCTGGAGATATTACCAGCCTCCCCTGTTTTCAGAAGCACATTATGATATGTGAGCTGCATTACTTACATCTTCCCAGTCTATATTTTTAAGACAAAGAGAAACTATCGTACAAACAAACAAAAATGCTAGAAAAGAAGTGAAACCTAACTCAGGCAGGTCTCTTTCCTAAATTACTGCACAGAACTTTTGACCATAGAGCAACCAAGAGAACACTGGACATTGATAAGTTGAATGGTGAGTTGTAGAGGCAGAAAAAAATGGTTTCAAGGACTGTTCTCATTTTGGGAAATGGAGAACTGCCTCAACTGAATCCTGGTTTAGTCTTGCAGGTTTGATTTAACCACAACAGCAGGACCTGAGACAAAAATTAGTTCAACCAAGTTCTATATCCAGAGTTATAGAGGAGGTCAGATCAGGATCACTGCAACAGTCCTTTACAAGCTTACAACTTCTTATGAATCTAAGACAGGGTTTTATAAGCCCTTTGCAGCAAATAGCAGAAAATGACTGTGTTAATCATCTACCACCATGATCAAGGAACTTAAAAGCGTGAACAAAAGTTAGGTCAGCCACAGGTTTGGGGTATCAAGGTAATGATAGAGCCTGACTTTCCTAACTTGGAATTATTGCTGCTTAACTTACAAATTCTGGGGAGACCGTGGTTCTCTTCTCTTCCTAGCTGTACAGCCCTAGACAGCACAAACCTTACTCAGAAGTTTTATTTATTAAAATTCATGTTTCTCCCATGTAATCTGAAGAAAGGCCAGCCAATGAAACCTGGGCAGTATCAAACCTTTCTGTGATCCTTCATATTTCCTGCTTTTCAAATAGCAAACAGAAGACAATTTCAAACCGTTTTGAAAACGACAGCTGCTTTTTGGGCTTGTCAACACAAGATGGCATATACTTTACACACATCTGACAAGCATGATGGATACTAGAAAGCAAGCAAGCTTTTTTGTATTATTACTTTCCATTATATTCCATTATATTTCCATTGTATTGTATATTCCATATATATTATATTATTATTTTCCATCTGAATATGAGGAAAAACTTCTTCACTGTGAGGGTGACCGAGCACTGGAACAGGTTGCCCAGAGAGGTTGTGGAGTCTCCTTCTCTGGAGATATTCAAAACCCACCTGGATGCAATCCTGTGCAACGTGCTCTTGGTGACCCTGCTTGAGCAGGGGGGTTGGACTAGATGATCTCCAGAGGTCCCTTCCAACCTCAGCGATTCTGTGATTCTTAGCTTAATGCTGCCCCCACGCAAAACAGTTTTATTGGTATTGTATTATTGGTTTTCTGGTTAGAAAATGGAAAAGCAGACTACAAAATACATTTGAAATGCAGGGAAGGCTCAGACTCAAACAGGCCCCTTTTTGGCGGAGCCTTTCTGTCGCCCCTTTGCAGAACGGTCACCAGCCGTTAGCATAACAACCTCCCTCCCATACCTTGCGAGTGAACAAACACCGTTCCTGGCAAACCCCTAATGTCACAGAAACAAATCAGGATGCCAGTGCAGGAAATTGGGACCCGTGTGCAGAAACCATAAATCCGCTCCATCCTGATTGAATGAGTTGTGCCCTGAAGGATTGCTGAGCGCCGAATGGCTTTTCCTGGTCGACCAGCTGATGCCATCTGCGGGAGGGGACAGAGTTATGCAGAGGGGCTGGAGGTCAGCCTGGCTGCAGTCCAGCAGGGAAAGCACTGCAAGCTCGCACTCTGGTCCAGACTTGCTGAGGAGAGAGTCCACTAATTGGACTCATGATCATGGGCTAGTATATTATTCAATCTGATACACTTCAAGTTTTTTTTTAAAACACTGAAGGTTGCAAATGTGCATAGGGAAGGAAGGGAGACCCCCGTGTCCTTTTGCTGCCAGTGTAAGCAGGACTGGAGCAAACAGTGAAGCCTACAGAAAGGGGATATGGAGATGCAGCTGTGAGTTAAAACAACAGGTATGTTGTTTACTGCAGAAGACATATTGTTTATTTTAAGCCACTGTTTTGGTAACTGATGGTTCACAGAATGACAAAACTGCTTAATAACAAAGCGCTTCTGGGATATCTCCTGAAATATTTAGTGAGGAATGCATGTAGAGTGCAGCTACCTGCTCTGGCATGGGTAGTCGGAACTGATCATTTATTTATCGAGAAAGAGGAGAGGGAAGAGCAATTTGGACCTTTAGAGGAAAATGAGACTTAGGCCCGAAAACCCTTGAATCACTTTCAAAAATAAAGCTTAAGTATCTATGTCACATAAGGCAAAGACAGATAAATGTGTGTAGCCCTGGCATTTTCAAGGTCCCTCTTCGGCTGCTGCCAAGTGCCCATGTAAGCACTCCCAGTCTCTTCCAGCGCAAAGTCAGGCACCTGGTTTTAAACCATCTTTTTCATGGCTCAGACTGACCCAGTCTGGCAATCTGTAGCAAACAGCAGGGGTTCTAACTTCTTAAACAAATGCAGCTGTTCCCAAATTGATTGCATAATAGTGTTAAGCTGAAAAATTGACCCTACATTCTTTCTTTGTGTGAACGGCAAATTTGGGGGTAAATTCCTCATGCCTTATGCAGCTTGCTTGAGCGATGCTGGACTATTTGGATTCTTCCACTTCCACAAAAAACATGGAAAAAGAATCCAGGAAATGTCCTTGTACGAGTTCAAGGAAGTTACCTCTTCCTCTGAAGCCTTACACAAATCTACAAGATTACCCTTGCCCGCTGGAGCGCACACACAGTCTTGCAGGGTTGAACATAATGCCCCGCGCGCTGAGCACACAAGGAGCCAGAGCTGTTCTGGAACAACTGCTCGCCCAGGGCACCACGCAGGAGGTGGTCCTGGTCTCAGGAAAAATCAGAGCCTGAGGCCAGTCAAGGTCAGCGTGGCTGGGCCCGGCCTTGCATGGGACGGCACCCCACACACTGCGCTGTTGCAGTGGCTCCCGGCAGCTTCCCACATGTCCTCAAACGCAGGTTTCAATGCTCAGCATAACGAAAGGAAAGAATGATGATAGGGGCGATTTCCAGTGTTAACTGGAACCTGGCAAGTTAGTGCTGTTTAAAATACTCTTAAAGGGGAGCACCTCTGGAAGGACCAAAAGCTCAACTTCTTTTCATTGTAGGCAACAAGATTTTTGCCCTTGAGTTAATTCAGAAAACAAAGTAGATTTTAGAAAAGCAAAAGGAATAACATTTGGCAAGGTATTCAAACTGTTGTGTAACAATTTGCACATATTTAATGGAGAGTGGAGCTGGTTGGGAAAACACCTGTGAAAGATCAGAAAAATTGAATCAAATTGATTCCCTGAAAGTGAGACACTTTGTGGGAGCAGCTGAACTTTCCGCAGTTCCACTGAAGTTCAGGAGAATTTCCTCCTCCCAGCTCGCTATCCCCATGCATGGCTAATGCACGTCTGCGGCTCCTGGACACTTGCTGTGCAGAATGCATTGGAACTGGGCACCCTATGGGCTCCAAGAAGTTGAATTTCTAAGCTCCCAGAGAGCCAGGTGCTCTTGAAGTTAGCTGCCTTGGAGACACAATTGATCTAGTAGTCAATCACTAGCCAGGCAGCATAAAGGACATCTCAGAGCCCTCAAACCTGCTCAAAGTAAATATCTTGGGGGGGGGGGGTGCTCCCCAGGATTTCTAGTCCCCCAGCCTGCTTATTAGAGAACAAAGTTTCTTGGACTCTGAGGCTGTCTGCGTGATGCTGCAGAGTAGGAAACCACAGGAGCCTGAACCTGCCTCCACACGCAAGAGGTTCATACCAGGGGAAGACCTGAATAAACAACAGTATTTAACACTCACATGACACTTTGCAAGCAATCTCTAGTTAACGCAGTATTTTTGCTGGTCTCTGCTTAGCAACACCAATTCATTCTTGTGTTGTGTGACAACACTGTGCTATCAGCATCTCCTGAAGACCTATTCAGCTGTACAAGTTCTTTTCCTAGGTTAAAAATTTTATTGCCATGGATCATCCAGCATTAACAGGATCAATTTACTCAACACAAGGCAATTCCTGGCCACGCTGGCAACATCTCTGTAATCAACGCAGTGCCTATTTTCACTCTTATCTCAGTGAGTATCTCTTCCATATATATGGCTACAGTGATGAAATGAAAATTTAGAAAGCAAAAGCCTATGTTTGAACAGGACAACGTGCAGAAGCATTTTCTTACACTGCCTCTGCCTTATCCACGGAAACGTAGGGCTTGTGAAGTACTTGCTGGAGCTGCAGCACTGCTCAGGTGGAGCAGGGATTAAAGCGCAATGGCGCTGAGCACTGAAGCATTTGAAAAGAAAAGATGCTGTTCCATACTTTAGCTGCTTTTGTGTTTTTACCCACTTCCCCACACTCCTCCTCCAACAAAGGATGTGGAAATTACTCCAGCAGGAGCACTTGCAAGTTTTTTCAACTATGCATTTCTAGTTATATTTTAGTATCAAAAACGCTGAATGCTGTGAATTGTTGTTTACTCTCATACATTTTTTACATGAAGTATATGCAATTTTCTTGTTTTGAAGAGTGGAATAGAAGAAAAGATTTGAAAGAATGAGTGTGCATGCAAGGGAGAAAGACAGCAGACAGAGAGAAGGGTCCTCAAGGCCAAAGGACTCTTCCACTCAGCAAACAGATTTTAATTGAAAAGCAGGCTTTTACACCAAGAATTTTTTGTCACTTTGACAGCATAAAGGGTTCTTATTATGAAGAAATGGACTCCTGAGAACAAATCCTACAAAGTGGGTCCTACTAATTGATGTAAAGATGTCTGAAAATCTCCAGCTTTACCCTTGGTACAGGAGTTTAAAATAAGGTCTCAAAGTACTGAGCTATGTCTTTTCTTCTTACCCCAGTATTCAAATCAAAGTGAAGGGGCAAAAATGCATGACAAGCACATAGATATCAAAGTACAAAAAATCCTGTGGGTTTTTGCGTGTCAGAACTTAAATCATAGCACAAAATTTTGATTTACCATGTTGCTGCTCTTTGACACTAGCACTTCGGCAATGCTCAGGAACCTCGAGTGATACGGAGAGCACGAAGGAAGACTGTCTCTGCTCCAGCCCCCTCCAGCTGCAGCTCTGGCCTTTCTCTTACCGGAGAGGCCCACAAGAGAGGCCTGCCTATAGCGATTTCTATACTTTCAGCAGTGCAACACAGAGTACAGTAAAATGACTAATATTTACTGTAAGGCTTTCAGAATAATTTCCTTTAAATATAATTATAAAAATGTCCAGGAAAAACAACTGACCATTTAACAAGTTTTAGGAAATTGCATTTTCCCAGTATTGGTCTTGCTGATTCTTTGTCTAAAACACCACACGTGTTCTACGAGGGCTTTTCTTCTCCCCCCTAATTCACTCATAGCTCAGAATAAATCTCCCTCCTTCCATTAGTTCCAGAACAGAACACACTGATACAGCAGTTTGTTTTGCATGCATTAAAAAACCCAAAAAGGTTGGATTAAAGGATTCTGCCATGACTTTTAGAAGAAAACACCTCATTCGCAAGCAAGTACCCAGCAAATCCAAACCACTTTTCTGCCTCAACTAACCTCAATTAGTTAGCGCTCAATTCTGATATAAATATATAATGAAGAGAGGATCTGGAAGGTTAAAGAACAGTCACCCCAACCTGCATACAGCCATGAATCTGCAGGAAATAAAAATCTCCTTCAGTATGGAAGTTACAACTTAAACCAACGAAATGGTGAATGTTACTTTGATCTTTTTCTGTCATGATCTAATTATTAAAATACAGGGTCTAATTCCCAGCTCAGTTACATTGACTCAGATCAGTAGTAGCACCATTTGTTTTAAAGGAAGACCTGAAATAGATACCGTGGCTCTTTTCAGGATCCAGGCGGTTTTTGTTGTAAGAGGTGCTGCGTATGTGCCTGCAACAGAGGCCGGAGCAAGGCACTGACTGCTCTTACACTACCGCTGTGGAAGAGATGCCAAGCGCTCCAGCAGCACCCGAGATCCCTCCGAAAGTGCAAAATGTAGAGGCACCCTTGGGTGAGCGATGCCTGAGCAAAGCAGTCCTGCAAGGAAGCAGGACAAATGATCCAGGCCCTCTCTCCGGCAAAACTCGGCTTTCTCACTGGTAATTCGGCGTGGGGCTGCCCCGCGCAGCCCAGGCACCCCGGCTCGCTCACGGGAAGGCCCGGCAGCTCGCCCGCAGTCTGGCACTCCCAGCGTAGCCAGGCCTCAGCTCTGGTGCCCCATTCTCATCGGTTTCAAAGAAAAAGAAGGTCCTGTCACCCAGGAGGCCTGACAGCAGCAGGATGCACGCTCAGCCGGCACGAAGGACACGCCGGTCCCAGCCTCAGAGGAGTCTCACTGGCATGGCAAAAGTTGCTCTAATCTGTACCGTCCTGATACTCAGTCTTTACAGTTTAAGTTGGAAAGTGCATAAGGAATGAGCAAAAAGAAGGAAAGATGGTTTTGCGCTTACAGCAGCTGAAGGCTGGCCTAGTAGCTAGATTTCCCCCTGCCCTTGCCTATGTGACGTGAGAGGAAGGCTTTGGAAACAACTTCTCTCAGTGGTCACTAATGACATGTTCTCCTTTTTAGGGTGGGAACTGAAGTCAGGGGGGGCTGCTGCCCTGAATATAAACACAATGCAACATATTCCCTGAAAAATAAGGCCCCACAGATCTCCACATGGGAGCTCAAAATTAGTTGTCAGTTCAGTTCTGGCCTGAGTCCAAAGTACCTTGGTTCACCCTGTGTCATGCTCGTGCCACCTATGCTAGTCAGCCTCTTTCCAGAGTGCATCAAACATGACACTAAAACTAGTTATTGATAATTTGTCTCATCTCCTGTCCAAGCCCCCTTTCTCCTGCAACCTCAGCAAGCGCTTGGGACGCTCCTGTAAGAAGATGAGAACTTTAAGGCATTAGATGTGGTAGCTCACCTTGACTCTCCAGTCCATTTTCAGTGTGCCTGATGCTAACTATATATCCTGGAATAGTTTTTTTTTTTATGCTTTCTTTTCCAGCCACAGTCTCTGCTATATACGTATTTTCTTTTCCCTAAAAAAAAGGTGTGTGGGTGAGGGGGCAGGGACAACCCATATGCCTGATCCCCCCCCCCTTTTTTTTTTAATAAAGATTCTAAGGCAGAGCTTTTGGATTTTAAAATAAACTTTTTTGTTAACTTTTTTTTAAGATAGGAGGAAACATTTCAATCACTTCACCTTTCTCTCCCTAAAACGTCTCCAGGTTATTTCTTCTACATAAGAGTTACATCAAAACTTTCCCTGAACCTCTCCAGAGTACTTTACTCAGAAGAGCAACTATCAGATCAAAAAGTACTTCTGCTTATTAGTTCAATCTCCTTCATTAGATTCCCTCTATCATCTGTTTTCCGCACAAACAGTGATAAAAAAAATCTGCTAAAATCCACTGACAGCTGCGGCTGTGATAGACTTTTCCTTAATCCGATTAGCTGCCGCCTCCCTGTTCGCACCAGTTTCTGTAAGCACTTACCATATTACACTACAATCTGCTGATTTCATCTGCACCAGCATCAGGCAGCATTCAAAGAAAGTCTGGCCTCATAATAACGGGCTCTGAGAGCCGGGAATCTCCACTACACACAGACACAGCACAAGCTGCTGTCTCTCAAAGTCTAAAAACCTGCCTGATTTAGGCATTCGGCTTCCAGACGATTAGCGCATTGCCACAAGCAGCCACCTTCAACTAGAATTACCCAAACTATTCTCTGCTCAAGGTTGTCTTTTCTTCAGCTCTCGCATTATGATGCTTAAATGTGCTGAGATGCTAAAAGAAAACTCATCTTTGCTCAGTCTACTGGCTCATACAAAAAAATAAAAATTGTCTCTTCAGTTGGGAGAAAAATAAAGCAACTTACATTTGAACACAAAAAGCTGATTCTCATCTGCTCAGCCCCTCAGTTGTGAACTCTTGCACTTGCTGCCACCCAGCAGCCAAAACAGAAGGACTACGGACTCCCCACGCTAGTAAGCCAGAAAGAAAATGCAGGTTTGAAATCCTCTATTACTTGCACTATGTCACAGCTGTTTTTGGCAGAGCGGGGAGAGGTCTTAAAATAATTGAAAAGAGGGCTAGAAGAGGCCTCGACTCTATGTAGACTCGATGACATTTCAAGAAAGAAGTCACAGTCTAAGTCTAGATAGAAATTGTAGTTTCAAGCAGCTCTTGCGAGAAATTCTGGTCTTCTGACCATAACAATTCCCCCTGGCCTTAGGCTAAGGATCACAAAGGTAGCCTCAAAAACAATGCTGCTTAATTTCTGTTCACTTCCTACCAAAATTGCAAACAATACTGTATTTCTTATTACTCAAAAGAGGGGAAAAATGGCAGAGCACCAAGTAACAGAGGAATTTTAGAAAGAGAGATGAAAATTAGGACTCATAACGCAGTATATAAAGGCTACCAGAAGCCAATTTAATGGTAAGCAAATGGGCAGCAGGCTCTCTCTGGGCAGAAGGCAATGTAGTCATTGGTCATGAGAGGCACAACGGCGGTTTTTCATCCTGTACGTTCCTCTGTCCTGTGAGCAAGTGATTCCCCCTAAATACCACGGAGCATGCACTCTCAGCAGCCCACGCAAAGATGTAAAAATGATTTTGCCAATGATTCTGAGATTACAGTATTTGCCTTTCATCTGATTAGGTAAAAAGCAAACTAACAAAAACTTGCTTCATCTTCAGATTCTTCAGTGAATTAAAAATTTAAAAACCCAGTGTGTTTGAGATTTATAAAAAACCTTTGACTTTGATAGTTCAGGTTTTAGAAATTTTTCAAAAATTGCCAAAGGAAAGGCTCCACTGAAGATGTTCTACGTTATTGAATTATGACACCTGTAACGATGTCAGGTAGCTAACTGTCACCATGATGTGTTGACTATAGGAATTACCATAGCACTTTGGAGCTGGACACCCAATCTGCCTGACACTTTAGGTATAGCAATATGAAGAAACTGGCTATTTAACATTTCAGCTGCAGAAGAAGAATAAGCAGTAGAGCAAGAAGATACAACAACTGCATCCAGAGGAACATTTAACTTTCACAGTTCCCTCCTTTTTCTACTTCTCCCTAAGGTGACCAGAGCTTGGAAGAGATTATAACCTCAGAATTCGGGGTCAAGTATTTTATACTATCAAAACAGGATAATTTAACATTGTCAGCATTTCCCTTGCTTTAATTTTTGCAGATGCAAAATTTCAGCACAATTGATAACAACCATTTTGCTTTTGATAGAAATGCAAACTCCAGCAGAAAATGGCTCTACCAAAGTTTTTCCAGCTAGTTCTTAGCTGTCAGTTTAAAAGTCTAGCAATAAATATAAGACAAGGCTGAAGTCTCTTGCCATTATAGATGGTAGTAGTAGGAAAATGTATATGATGTACAAATATAACTGGCTAAAAATCTTTTGGCCGGTGAAGAATAGTAATCAGATTTAGACTTGAGACCGAGAATTCAGAAAATAAAAAGATAAACAGATTTAAAAATTCTGTTATATGATCTATTGTTCTTTGAAGAAAACAGGAGTCTTCCTTTTAAGTTTGATTTCAGATCAAGACCTGAACGGTCACTAAAACAACACCAAATATACACTGGAGTCCCTGTGAAAGCAAAAAGTAGAAAAGTGGGTACATAACACCCATGGGAGCATGGAAAACAAATGAGAGAAACCCAGAAAAAAAATGTTGAGATAATTACAAAAAATATACACTAAAATGAAATGTTGCTCTGACAATGGAGTGTTTCAAAACCCTTTGTGATTTTTTTTTAATTCCATAAAACAAATTTTTATTTGAGAAATGAGATTCTCAGAATAATCCAAACAACTCTTTCACTGTAGCAATGATTATTATCCTATTTAAATAAAAGACCTGTGTTTCTGTAGTAATTATCATACCATATCCCTAATTAATTATTACTCAAAATATCTGTTAAAATTCTTGCCAGCCATTTAGAAACAGGCACAAATTATTCCCTTTGATCAGACTTGCATTGCTAAAGGCACATTAAAAATACAGAGCGAGTCTGGAAAAGCCTTGTGAAATCGTCCATAAAGCCAGAATTATGCTAACTACTGCAGCAGCCTTTACTCTGCATATTCAGAATTTGATGGCATACAAAGGGAATTGCTCTCTTTGGACAAGAGGTCAACCCACACCCCCAACATTAAGTTGTATACAGTATAATACAATCGCCTGCTAATTTGAATACATGAGGCAATCAAATAAGGACAAAAATCGCAAGACTTCTGTCAGCTTCAAATCACATTACAGTTAAACAGACAATACTAAATGCACAGATTCTGGAAGGCTGCGTACGACCTCTGGATGTTTAGCACACTGCCAAGTAGTTAATGAAGAGAAAAATCTGGCCAGAGAAAGTGATGCTAAGCCCCCAGTCTTATGAAAAACTCTGTGGATCTTTAATGCTCATGAACAGAATCTCATTTTTTTTAATGATTCCTGTGAAAGACCCATGACAGTGAAGATAGACTCTTTCACAATTCAAATTTGTGATGCTCCTGGATTCAGTCTTCAAATCTCTGATGCTTCTCTCACCAAGCCTTCCCTGGAGTTGCAATTTCTATGCCAGAGTCCTCATTTCTAAGAAAAATATGAGGATACTCTCTGTACATTTTCATTGGAGCTTTGAAACCAGTTTCAAAAGGCACTAAAAAGCCAGATGTAATAGGTACTCTTGTATAAGAGCTCACTACCATCAATTTATGACCAACACAACATCTTTTCTATGCAATTATTTTGCCCATTTCCAGATAGTCACAAATAAGATACTAAATATTTTCCACTACTCTTAAGTGAGCATAAGTAGATCAAATTCAGATATGATAGCTGCTAGGGATACAGTTATGCCAGACAGGAATTGTGTCTACCTGGGTCAAACTCGTTTCAGTTCAGAACTCAGAGAAAAAGCTCCAGCGCTGGAAATGCTTTCTTGGCTCTGAATGTCACAGCTCATGGAGGCACCCAATAAAATGTACTTTAAACCATGTATTATTCTAGCCATAGGAAAAAAAAGAAAAAGATTTTTTTTCTTCAACTGCTACAGGTCCTCCCAAACATCCTCTCAGTCTCTCACAGAACCATAGGTTAGACAACGTTTACTTGAAAAAACAAAACAAAGCCAGAACATATCTATAGGTCATCTGGAAGTGCTGCTTAATTAAGTAGATATTCCAGAATCTGTGGCTAGCTCCATACGCATACTCCATAGCATCTCTGCAATGGTCAGGTCACTATTTTAAACCAAGGAAGGATACCCACAAGATGTAAAGGCAAAACCTATTTTGTCTTAATAACCATCTGCTCAAAAAAGTGGTCGAGAACCTGAACTGCTAATGTAACTAAGCATGAATTTTAAAGGGAAGATTTTCCTCTGGCAACAGTTTCATTTCAATAGTGTTGTCATGAGATTTCTTTCGATATAGTCGTGCACATGATTCAATCTAGAAGCATATAGGACTGCTCTAAAAATAATTAAAAAAAAAAAGCACCCCAAATCAAACAGAAATCAAGGGGCTTTTCCCCCTGACATGCATGCATGATACTAATGGGAGTTTTGCACACCTCAAGAAAAGAATATAAAGTAATTCCTTGCCACAGGGAATTTGTTAGATTCACCGATGCTAAATTAGGCCATTGTGTATACATTTTAAAAACAGAGTCAGACCATAAAAACTCCTACATATTATTACTTGAGCATTCATTCCTCAGATTGTCTCTTTGCTGATATTAAAGTCTGAATGTTGTTCATCAGAGAGTGACTGATAATAAAGAAGTGATTGACAAACTTATTACTTTGGCTTTAAAAATAAGTTCTCCCAATTCAAAAGATTCCTCTCAAGTCCGCAGAGACGTGGCTTGTTCTTCCTAGCAGAAGGCTGTAATTGGAAAAAATATACACAGAGGAAAAAATAGACTTGATTTGTATTTAAGTTGTGTAAATAACTAGATTCATGGCTCTCACTTGAAGTATCTAAAACAGCTCAGAGAGGGCAGTAGGAGCTAGATGCAGGATCCACAGCTCGTGGCCAGGGTCTCCACTCACCACCAGGGTGGCAAGCTGGGTGAGCAGGATCACCCTGTGGCACTCCTGCGGAGCTGCTCTTATGGGTGAAGTCAAGCACATATGGTAGCACCCTGGGAAGCTGCTTGCAGTCCAGGCAATCCCCTGGGGTCCATAACCCCATGTGCTTCAATAATCTTCCAGGCAAAGGCCAGGATGTGATTACGTGGCCATTTAAACCTAGCATGAATCCAAGGTGCCGACAAAAATCCCACTCTTCCCTCCCCATCTCTCTCTACTGCCAGGAGAGAGGGAGCTGGGTCGGTCTCCTGGTCCCGTTCAGCAGGAGGCTGAGCAAACACTATGACGGCAGGAGGTGGTACCCCCCCAGGACAGTAGCATCACAGGCTCACGCCACGTAAACGGGGCTCTTGTACGATGCTTCAGGGCACTTCACACTAACCAAGTTGACTGAGCAGCTAGCTGCCACTGAAAGTGGTATCCTTGCTTCCCCAAAGCCTCCCTCGGTCACACTCCTGTCCTTGTGTGAGGACTGGTGATCATCTGACATAAGACCCTGCTTGCAGAAAGCTGTTCCCTACATTTGTAGGTACACTCCACTGCCTGTTTAGCTCCCTGGACCCCTTCCCAGCAAGGTCAGGCAAGCAACCACGCTGTTGCCAAGGGAGCAGCCAGAGCCGAGAGGAGCCGCATGAGCTGCAATGTCCAGCCGTGCCTTGTCCAGTAGCTACCAACTGCGGAGGTGTAAATAATCCTTCAGTGCCAACAGCCTAAACAAAGACTTCTTTCAGATTCATCAGGCTTTAAATAAAGTCAGACTTGCTCATTTTTCACTTTCCGTGAACATTTGTCTTAGGTACCGAAAGCAAACACACCTAGTTTCAAGCATATAGACTAAACTTCAGCAACTCCTTCTCTTAAGCCCAAGCCTCTGCTGCAACAAGGACAGTGAGATTTAACTAGCTGATGAAGAGCCCTGCTTGGCACAACCTGCAGCCTGAAGCAAGCACATAGGTGCTTTCAGAAGCACAGGCAAGCAAAGTCTTCTATAGCTGACTTTTGGATAATTTGCTGAAATTTGCCTCTTAATAATTGTAGACACTTGAAAGCAAAGACACGTGAAAACAAAACCTTATTATTAGGAGTTGTGCTATCAGGTGAGACCAGCTAGTTTCATGAGCTCGACTCTGTGTTTTCCTTCAAAATAACACAGCAAATAATCTCTCAAGTCTCTTCTGAACCTCCTATTTTCTTTTAATCCTGGGCCAAGTCAAAATGCCTCCATGAGCCCTGTGCTACTACCTTTCAATTTCTGTCCAGGCGGTTTACCATCAGACTGAAATCCTCAATCATGAACTTGCACACTGTTACTTGAAGCAGCTGCTTTTTTTCTAGTTGACCTTTTAAACTATCAAAGCTTGGTTTTTAGTCGAGGTCATCTTTTCTCCTCTTCCCCTACCCCTTCCTCTCCCTCGCCCAATACTCACATGCAAGTTTAAAAGCATGTTAAATATGTCCCACCCTCTTAGATCCATCTGTCTTTAAATACATAACAAAACATTTGCTGTTTAAGTCACCCATTGCCATTCTCAATCTATGTGTCCATTGAACTGCTTTTTTTTTTTTTAGTTCTGGATGCTAATTCACATCCTAGTACCAAGATGCAAGATAACAAAACGGTC
This sequence comes from Apteryx mantelli, assembly GCF_036417845.1. NCBI lineage: Eukaryota > Metazoa > Chordata > Aves > Apterygiformes > Apterygidae > Apteryx > Apteryx mantelli. The sequence goes on along the minus strand of NC_089993.1, from coordinate 7,257,811 downwards.
TGCCATCTTTCTGCTTTTTGCTCAGGATTCTGGAGGAGTGTGGTCAATGTCTTTTGAATACTGCATTTCCATATGCACAAAATTAAAAAAGGACCTTACAGTTCCTAAGATTGCATGAATGTAAAAGCTATTCATAGGAAAGCAAGAGACTATACCAATACAGTGCTCTTTAGGACCCCAAAATTGTAACTCCATCTCGGCTAGCAACAGACTCCAGATTTTATTAATTTGAAGTCAGGCTACTGAAATGTTACAAAGCAGCTTTTTGTCACTACAGGTTATGGTGTAAACTGGATTTCTGACAATTTAACTACCATTGGATTGACCATGGGAAAAGATTTTATCTTTGAAGTGAAATTCAGCATAGATGAGTACTTTCCTTCAACACAGGTCAAACAAAAAATTACATCGTTCTGTAAGAAGTAGATCCCGTTTCCTGTCCGATTCAGAAAGAGACAACAACAGTGTTTTTCCTGAGTCCTTGCTCAAGCTCCAACTTTGCTTTAGAGAGTTACTCATGGTAAGAAAAAAATCCCCCACTATCTCGGAATTCAGGCACATAATCGAGAGATTTCCAGATAGTTCCATGACATTCGAAATAAATGGGAAAATATGCATATTGATCTCCTGTTTGGGCAGCATTAAGATTTATTTACTCTTGATGTTATAGTGACCTCTAGTTTGTCTCGGTCAATATGTACCTCTAGGGTTGATAAACTTTGATATCCACCTCCATGAGAGTCAATTTTCACTTTATAATATAGAAGCTTTCCCACGGGACAAACGTTAATATTGTCAAAGAGCTCGACTCGCTCACCCCTTTCTTTTCTTCTTAATGTGAAAAAGGACTGAGCTTATGAGTGGTTGGCAAAAACTGAAGAAATTATAGTGAATTCTAACACTCTAAGGAATGCACAAAATGTGCCATTAATCCTTATTGAAAAGGACACTGGATGAAATAATCATCTAGGTATGTGCATTAGAAAAGAGTCAGACTCTTTTTTACAGTACAACCACAAGCTCGTCCTTGTGGAGGATAACAAGCAATTAAAAATGCTAGATACACGTCTATTTTCATCTCTCTGCTTTTTTCCTGTGCTGCTCTCCTCAAAGGACATCACTGACTGGAATGGGATGATGTTTTCCTGGTATTAATGTTAACTTCTGTCTGATCATGAAGCTCTCGATAACTGCTTCAGAATGATTTACAGTTATCAGTGCATGCCAGGGAGCCTCTATAGAGAGAACTGCAGTCCAGAATGAAATCTGGGAAATTTCTCTCTTCGCCATCCACATTGGCTGCTTTATCCCTGGGGATACCTTGATCACTCTAGGCTGTGCTCGTGTCCTGAGGGGGGCAAAATAAAGTTTCCTCATAATATGACAGAAGCGCATAGCACTAAACAGACTCCAGTACAAGGGTTTTGAATGACTGTAGCAGTGGTTGCCATTAAAATGTCAGGTTTTTTCAATGTTTACTATAGAAATATTTGGAGATACGACAGTCACTTCTTATACTTCATCTACGGAGGTAGCAACTACTCTGTGATGATTTTTTTTTTTTTTTTTTACAGCAACTGCTATGTGTCTGTGTGTGCAATGAACTGGCACTAGGCCAGGTTCCCCAGCGTTAAAAAAAAAAAACTTTAAGTTGGAGAGAGCTGTCAGTGCAACTAAACGTTCTGATAAGCAGTTCCTCTGTCTTGTGAATCTTCTGGTGGGAAAAAGCCCCCTGCAACTGCAACAGCTGCTCCGTCCCAGAAAGGACCCACTACAGCAATGTGGACAAAGGGAAAAAAAGCGTTCTTGTGCCCAGCAGACCTTCGGCTGGCTGAAGAGCTCTGAAGCTATTAAGAGATGATTTACATTAAAATGGATCTAACTTATAATGGGAACTGGACCAGTGCCCAACACTGGAGTAAGAGGACATAGCGTAGTGAAAAGCTGCTCGTACCTGCACATCTCCCTGTTGGCATGTAAGCTGCTATCTTCATGTTTAAAAGCAAGTGCAAGATTTTTAATAAAATCTTCTTTGTAGACTAGAACCACTTCCAGTTCTGCTCCATCAGTCTACAAAACCATCTTCACGGCCTGGTCTGAAATTGCAGGTGCAACGCACCACACAGGTTTATCAAATACAGTTACGGATTATTTGGGTTGCTTTCAGATCTGTCTTTATAGGGAGTGTTAAACCAGATCATTTATTTCCCAGATAAATTAAAGTACTAACAGAGTTCCAAAAGGGTCTGTTTTAGTTGCAATCTTACTTTTCGTTTACATTAATAATATAGAGCAACAAACTCTTCAGTTTGTCTTCATGCTGATTCGGGCGTGTTGTATTCTGTGGGCACCTCCTGGTCGGCGGTGGTGAGGACAGACCATCAGAATTTTAACAAAATTCAGCGAGTGCGTTTAAGTATGTATTCTCTACATGTAATTAAAGCTACATTTATCTCTTTGAGAAGGAGTATTACCTGCCATATTGCTAATGACACCTCACCTAAGTTATAACAACTGTAAATAAGAGGGTGAAGTAAATCTCATTGCAAAACTACTTGGTTCCACGTAAAGCTTTTCGCTACACTTTAACAGTCATATTGATTCTTCGCAGCAACAACAAAAATAATCAAATGTGAACAGCAGTTTAACAGTAAGTGCCACTGCATGCAGCCGAAGCAAAGCCTTGCTCTTTAAAGCTGCCGTTGGTCAGACTCGGGCACAGTGGCACATTCTGGGCTTTCTAAACTCTTACTGTAAACTTGACCACTATCATCCCATTCGGCCCTCGCAAAACCCCTCCAAGAGCATGCTGGTGGTGCTGTCTGCATGCACCAGCTATACAGGGTTGCTGATATCATTATTGCTACTTTTTCATTGAAAAATAGGTGTTTTTAGGTGTTAAGACTGTAAGGCATTACACTAGGCTTTTTACATATAGGAATTTTACAGAAATGGAAGAACCTTCACATAATATATATAAAAAAAATCAGATTATACAGCATAATAAATTCTGAGAAGTACCTACTATTCCTGCTTTTCAATGGAGAAACTGGCATGCTTGCCTCTGAGTATAGATTTTAATTTTTTTGTTATTGTGGAAATCACCAGGTGATAACATTTTACAAACACAACTAAAAATTTTCCATGAAGAGGGGCTCATCTCTTAAACAGCCAGTTCCTCAAGAAGAGCTAATATCTGGTGATTTGGACTCTCCTTTGAGACATGCAAGACTGAAGTTCAAGGTTTTATACTAACACAGAGTGGGAACATTTGTAAATTATGACAATTTTCACAGGCTAAGAAACCATTTCCCGCCCAGTTCCACTTACACATTTTCTTTTTTGGCACAAGAACACAGGAGCCTGAAGAAACACTTGTACGGTTATTTTTTGTGATGTGTATTTCAGAGCACAAGCTGTGACATTAATCTAATGTATGTCTCTCTGCATTAACTTATCAGTAAATTCTTCCTGAAACATTGCTTTCTCAAAACCGAGGACTGGAGTTAGAATGTACCTAAAATGTCTGCATGGAATTTATTTCTGCTCTTATATGCCTGGGTGGGCAGAAGTCTAAATATTTACACTATTTGCCGTTTATTGTACTTAGAAACATCCCTAAGTTCTGCAGCTTGAATTTCTTCTAAAAAGTTAAGGCATTCCTACAAAAGTCTATAGGCATAACTAAAAAAAGGTATAGATTTCAGGTGCTGAATGCTCATAATAGTGGCAGAAGCATAAGAAAACGTGTAACCAGGGACAGTGTTTTCTCAGTGCCTTTGTAACAAAGGACTTGGAGGTGCTCAGAAATCCAGGAGCCGAGGAAGCCCCTGCCTGCCCACCTCCTTCCCTTGCAGGTCTGCTGCAGCCTCCTTTTACTCTTCTCCAGAGCAATCTTTAAGGATCCAATAAATCCAAACACTACTGAGAAGAGCCTCAAGCCACATGTTGAAGTCAGAGCTGCCCCAGGGAGGAGTGGGTGAGCAGAGGAAGGCAAAGGCTGCATGAAGCTTTTACATCCCCCATGCAGCATCTCGGTCAGAATGGAAAAAAACAGGAATCTGTACCAGAATCCCACAAAAAGCCCACATCTATGATTTTACTCACAGTATCCTTTAAATGAGATAATTAGCATGGAAAATATTAATCACAAAACCTTTAGAGAAGTCATCCACATCTTTGGAAAATGTTTTGCTTAGAAAGAAAGGCTTTCAAAAGACTGATGTTTTCCGGCAGGGTTTCTTGGAGCCTGGTGATTTTAAGCATAGGTGCGTACAAAGCGGTCTGTCCCACCTGCCCCGGCAGGCCAGGACGACACGAGCCTCTCCCAGCATCTGGTACCCCAGCAAGCAAATGGCACTGGGCTACGAAGCCGAAGATAATTCTCCCCTCACCCAACCCAGCAGACTCTTTCAGAGACTTTTTCTAAATCCCCAGGAGTGTATACTTGTTGAAACAATTCGGATAGAAAAATCGATAAGTAGACACACTCTGAAAATATGATCACGCTCTGGGAAGAGGCTGGAAAGTGTCGCTGTAGGAAAAGACTCCCACCAAGAGTAACTGTCCGTCCCTCCCCATTACGGGAAAATGAGCAGGAGGAAGAGTGGTAAGTGACTTGAGTAGGATGGATGGGCCAATGTAAAGAAACATTTTTCTTTAACTATAGCTGCTTAGAAAACTGGAACCCAATTTTGTTTTAGTTCATTGAAGTTAAAAGGAACTCACAGAAGAATCCGAGAAGAGAATTCTTTGTTCCCAAGTTTCAGGAACCAGCTCAGTCTAATAAATATGTTGGCACAGAACCATAGAAAGAAGATGAAGAAAATCCAATTAAAAGCTAATCAGGATTTATTTGTTATTTAATGTGTCCAAAAAACTAGCCTGTAGAGTCATAGATGAGGAAGTCCACCTTTAACAAGGTTTAATATGGTACTAACCTGTGGTCTACAGGGCTGAGAGAACAGGGCAAGCAGAGGTTACAGATGCCACAACGTGCATTGCAGAAAAAGCAGAAAGATTACAGCTTTTCTTTCAGTAAAGCACTTCGACGGGTGGCACCATGCAGCAGTAGCCATAGTAGCTCCAAATGCCTCAGAGCTGCTACATGCAGTTGTTTCCCGGCTAAAGACTCGAGCTAGGTGTTACGGGCTGGACTTTTTTCCAGCTGGAAGGGCATGGCACAGTGACGGGGTGGGAGATCTTTCTTTGGGCAAACTCCAGGGTCCCAGGAATTCAGGGAAAGAAATACAGCGGTCCCTAAGGCAGGGTCTGCGGTAAGCTCTGTCTGCCGCACAACCTTTAAGCAGCACAAGACTAATTTTTGTTAAGGAAACATAGCCAGAAGTCTGCTTTTATACTAGAGATCCAAATTTCGGATACCAGAAGATACAAAGATGACTTGAAGACACTAACTCTTTTTGGTTTTGTCTCCTAGATGTATAACACAGACCAGACAAACCCCAACAACCAGACTTAAACCCCTACATATTCTTTAGAGGTTTCTCCAGCAAATAATAAAAGAACGGAGCCCTCATTAGAAAACTAACTAACTAACAAGCCTCCAAACCTCCTTAGGAACAAATTTGACAGAAAAATACTGAGGTTTTATTTAGAGTCATGCCCAGTACAGCATGCTCAGTTAATGCTGGCATCATCTCTGCTGCTGAATTATAAACCTCTCAGAAACCAAGGCTATAATTACAGCTGGGTGACACTTGAACTTTCCATGGCAAAACATTTCACAGGACATAATTTCTGCATGAGGTTTCATGGTACATTGTAAAGCTTTGAACTTCTTCCATCAGCTTGGAATTTTGTGATCATCCTTTGCCAAGACTTAAATGAACTACCATTGGTAAGTAATGATAAAAATGAATTATATTCATTTTTGACAGTAGAATCAGTGAGATGGTTCACTCTATATTCTTGATAAGCAAAGGATAGAGAAAGTTGCCAGCAGTGTTATCTGCAATGTTTTGTTACAGTGAGCGATAGCTCCTGGTTTAGAAGAGAGGGCACTTCATATCTTCCTTTGCTTTCAATCATATCTTTGCATTAGTGATGACTGAACTTCAATACCACCTGGAGATGGTGCAGACGAGCACTTATAAGCTTGGATGGTTATCTGGAGCTTATCTGAACAACTTGTGTCAGCAAAATTGGGAAGGGAATTTCACAAGAACATTTTTTCTCATGAGACTTCTGGTTCTTCCTTTTCCTGATTAGGTACTGCAAGAGCTCGCCTACGGCAGCATTCAAGAACTGGTCTGCTGTCATGGTCCAGACAGAACATGAACCACATTGAATTATTTCATCTGTTTCCAAAGTGCCTTAGTGGATGTAACATTAGCACCCTCACAAGATGTTCTTAAAAATAAATAAATCCATTCATAATTTCTACAAAAATCAGAAACAGATAGGAAAACCCACAACTATAGTCAATTGATTCTGTCCTTTTTTCCCCCCTGTTATTTTGTTCCCCAGTTACACCATGAAATTAAGAAAAGGCAAATTTAGATCAGGTACAGGAAACAGCTGCTACGATTTAGAGCTATTAGACTGAAAAATAGGGGGAAATAAAAGCTTGCTTATTTGGGTCAGTTAAAATTAGACAAAACAAATCACCAGAAAATCGAATATGGAGAACAATTCAAACTGGCTGTAGGGCAAATAAGATGACCTGATGCAAGCATCCATTTCCAGCACCTCAGATCCCCTTGCACAATAAGGTAGCAGGGATGTGGAGAACTGAAAAATCAGACGCCCAGTGAAACCCGGTTTCCCTTCCGGTGGCATCGGCAGGTCTACTGATGGGCGCAGGATTCCTGGAGAGCGGATAGGGCCGACAGTGCCGCAGCTCCCGGCACCGCCACCCTGGCACCTCCGCTACCAAGGGGACCCTGGTGGCTGTTCTGACCCGTTTGGCCCCACTTGTAAAATCAACACAAACTAGAACTTGCTTCTGGCAAACAGTAGCAATAAAATGATTTTCTTAAACACTTTTAACATATTCTAGGGTCACCTAATATATTCAGAAATTAACCACCTTGCAGTACTTCCCTTCCATTTTTTTTCAGCTTTGTTGTGGGTTGGGTTTTTTGAGGAAACACATCAATTAACAGATATTGTCAAAGGCAGAATTTTTGCTTAACAGCTGTTCTTTCACTATAAAGACAGCAGCAGAATACATTATAGATAGAAAATACATCACTCACTATAAGTTGAATTTAGATAACAGGGACCAAAAAGAAGTTCCAAGAACGATCAACCCCTGATATTCATTTTGTAAAAGTTCTTTTCCCTCTACATTAATTTTTCTACTCTGAAATGTAAAATGTAGCTCAAAATATCCCATGTGGCATGTCAACTTCATTTACCCGCTGCATTTCTAATATGTTTTCTCCATACTCTTCTATCCCATCACAGCAATTGCTGTATGCCACAGCATGCTATCATGTTTTATGCAGAATTTCACAGTGAATTCAATGGTGACTAATGTCTAAAAAGAGCTGCCACAACATGGCCCTACCTTTTATTATAAAAGCATATAGTTCTAGTCCTTGAAGAGGAGTACTTCTCTAATTTCTATCCGTCATTTACTTGTGCAGGAGAAGGGTCCACAACAAAATCTCAACTCCAGATACCCATCAAACATTCAGATCCAGATCTGAATGAAGATCTAAGATTTATGGCAGCTACTTACTTTTAAACTGTTCAGAACTAATAATCTGCATTGAGTCTTATATCCACATTCACAGAGCTTGGACATACAGTGCAGCAACAGTTTGCCTAGCAGAAGTTCATTTAGTAAAGTTCACAACATGAAACAGTGTCTCTAGTATTTTGGGTGACAAATTTTACTTTAGTGTGAAAAGTCACATTACTCCCCTATGTAAAAACAGAAGCTGACAATCTGCTGCTCATCATTTAGTTGCTGCTTATATCTACATTCAGCTAAAAACTGAGCAATCATAATTAAACTCCGTTGACACTACCCATCCAATATAACATGCTGCAAACAATATATTCCCAGTTTATGCAAATATTAAAGTTATTAGGAGAACAAGTATTTTTACAATTTTTTAATCACATCCGTCAGGATTTGCAGCAGAGCTCTGCAATGCAATAAATAGGCAGGAATTGGGAACTGGCCATATTACCAGCTTTATAAACACTGTATGTTAGAAAAGTCTTTTAGAATGGGGTGGAGGTGGCAATGTCTTTTCCTTCACTGACTGCGGAGGGAAGACAAACACTTAGCTTAGTCTGGGATGAATCATACTCAATGATTCCAAACAGGAATTTGTCAAATTACATGCAACTTTGAATCTGTTTCCCAGTGCAAGAAGATACGGTTTTAATTGTACAAGTATTTTTAATTCTTATTGCACAAAATTATTGCTTCAGACAATGAATGTCAACTACTATTGTGCCATTGCCTAATTTTTCAGTCTTATTTTGTAATACTAGGAAGAAGCCTTAAAAAAAGGGAAGGTGACTATTTTTACTTTTATTTTTCATGCAGCATTATTTAAATAATGGCTAAAAGCTCAGTGCTACATGAATTCAAACATAATCTCAACATATTCATAAGCAATCACTCCTCATACTTAACTGAACACTGATTCTGTACTTTTCTATATAGAATTTCAGTCTGAGTGTCAGGTGGGGTTTCTTCCTTGAACCTCTTTCTCTCTTTCCCTTCAACAGTTTGTTTTGACCAAGCAGAAACAAGACCTCTCAATAAAGTCGATACTACATTAATTTCTCCATTTCTGTTTTTTTTTTTGTTGTGGGGGGAGGGGACAAAATTTATGGACTACTTATACTGATTCAGTATAAGTATTTTATTGCTTTCAGATTTGAGATGCAGCAGTTCTGCATGGTAAATAACAGCTCTTGAAATCATTCACTTTGTTGGCAGATAGATTGTATGGCTAGTTTGAATATCGTCTTTGTGTGATGAATCCATGAGGTCAGGAAAGGGCTGGGCTTCTGGACATCAGAGAGGGAAGGTGGTGACCATTACGTGTAACTAGTAAAAAGGAGGCACTCTCTGTTTTCCAAAAAAGTGGAATTAGATTAAGGGGGTAGAGTGCTGCCATTAGCATCTGAAGATGCTGCAGAAGACAGACATTGAGAAGGGGTAATCATGAAAGAATGAGTTAGAACATTATTCTAGGGGGAAGAAATTATCTTGTCAAATAGCTGGAAGACTGAAAAAGGCAGCATGAACACAGGGATTCACTTATAATTTGGGCTACAATCTGCCTGCTCCTTGTATTCACCAAAAAGTGAATTTACTGAACTTTTCTTATGCAGTCGGATCAGAAACAAAGAATTATTACCCTGTGAAACGTATTGACCTGCTCCACAATTGCTTTTCAGACTGGTTCAAAATGACCATCTAATGTTGAGAACCACATGGTACATATTGCATGCACTCACACATACAGATATACACATATATAGGTGACATACATTGTGCCTTGTTGTTACTTAATTGCATTTGTACCTGCTGTCTCCCCCTTGTGAAATCAAAGACTGAACTCCCAAGCAAGATCAGGTCTATCTGTCACATCAGTAATTACTACACACATTAAAAATTAACAATCTAATTTGAAGGTGTGGCTTATATCAGAAGCTTTGCCGGGTTAAAAGCAACACTTCCAGCTAGAAACATGGCTTATCTGTTGCTAAATCCACTGCCTCCCCATACCGCTAAAATGAGATCTTTCTCCCATCTGTAATATATCATCTGCAAAGTCCCTGACCCAATGATATACTCTTAGAATTGAAACTTTAGACTGATATTTTGCTTCAGATAATACAAAGCTTTCCATTCCCATCAGTAGAAACTCATGCCCTGTCAACAAAAAATTGACTGTTAATACACTCAAATAATTTAGTGGGGAGAAGAGGCAACTAACTGAATGGTTAAGATAGTAATGTGCCCAAAAAAGCAAAAAAGCCAATTGCAGCTTCCTAGAAATCTGCTGCATCCCCCTCTATAACAAGGAAAACCACCTGAGAGTTTGCAAAGAGGTAAGAAGGCAAATTTTTATCCAAATTACTAGAGAAGAAATAAACTTATACACTATTATTTTTCCTTGCATCTGAAATTTAGCAATGCATTCAGAGCTAACAAAAGGCATCAATCTTTTCTAAGAAATTTTACAGCTTTATGATCATGCCACTCACAAATCCATCTTATTTATCTCTAATTAATATTCCACAACCAAAACTGATATAATCATGACCTTAACGTTTTTTTTTAATCTCTTTGCCTTGAACATTTTTACTTTGCTACCTTAAAAATAGAGTCCTGGGATCAGATCAGAACATGGAATGAAAAAAAAGAGAAAAATTAAGTTCCTTATTTATGTTTATGTCAACATACCCTTAAATCTCTTATTTTACATACACGTAAAGCATGCATACACATGCATGCTTGCATATGCTCAGATACCTCAGATATATGCTTCCAGAGTAACCTTTCCACTTCTCAAAACATAGTAGACAAAATAAGATAGCACCAGGCTATGTTGCAGGTGGCTTGATTGAATCAGCTGCTAAAAGTCACAGCCAGTTCCCAAACTGTCTATTTAACACTGCCTGCAACAAGCACGGCTGTCCCACAGCGCCATGCCATCTGTGCCTGCTTAGCGCGGCTTTCCCTCCTCCTCCTCCTTCGAAGCGCAACGCCTCAAGCCTCGCTTTCCTGGCCCTCCTCCCAGCGGAGGTCCTTACCGCTGACGCAGCACACGGGGACAGAATAAAGGTACGTCACCCACATTACACCCAAATCCAGATTTCTTAATGAATGCATTTCTTCAGGCAATTGTTTTCCACAGTCTGTACTTAAACATACCATGAGTTTTGACTTTGGAGCTTGCACCACCCCAGCAGCATAAGCTTAACTTCTCGCCCGTGCAACATCAGGAAGGACATTGTAGCCGCCTTTGCCAGAGAACAGAAGCACGTGCTACCTTATGGTCTGTCTGCCTCTGCCTGTAAGAACTTTGGACTCATTGCCTGATTTCAACAGAATTTGATAGACATGTTAATGTTTCATGAACTCAGAAGTGTGAGGCAGCAGGGAGGAAAGCTGCCGTGCTTGCCCACGTGTTCTCCAGGAGGACTCCCCACGTGGACTCCTGTGCAGGTTCGGGCAGAGCTCACCGCAAAACACAAATCTGCCCAACCCAGAGACCCATAGGAAACAGGCTTCAGGGCACAGTGTGGCTGGAGGCTGTGGAGCACTGGAAAAGGAGTGGTCCCATAGCCTAGGTCTGGCCCCTGAAGTTCCCAGAGCACCTGATCTAGGAAATAGGATGGATCCATCTCTGGTTATAGTAAAGTCACTCCTGATTTAAACAGAGTTCGGGCACAGCTACTGCACCAAAAGTCAGGGCAGAGGGAAAGGGGTTAAAAGGATAAAGCTGGACTCTCATACTGAAAAAAACCAGTAGTCCACAGTGTATTTGCCTGCTGTCTATGGTAAGACTCATTCATTGATGCTATTTTTTTGTTTCAGACTGCAAAATTACATTGAAGGAAGTTCAAATGATATCATCATATTTTGCCGGTCTCATGATAGTCCCCACATGTGAAAAGAGAGTTGTAATTCACCATAGGTACTAAGAAAGCAGCACTTCTGACTTAATGTTGGGTTTTTCTTTCTTACATTTTCTTCATGTTTTCAGGAACAACAATCTTACCTTTAATAACTACCATCTATTAACACATAACTCAGTAGAATGAAAATCAACTTTCAATACACCAGAAACTTTGTAATTATACAGAACAAATGCTGAGGAAATGCAGAGCTGTCAATAAGGCTAAACAAAATACCCAACCACATGAAGGCTATCCTGTGCATACAGTAGGTCATTGCCATAACTCTACAATGATTCACATTCCTGCGTAATTTCAAATATTAAATTCAGGCAAGCCACATTCTGAAATAGTTAAGTAAATACTTGTGAGCAGGTTTCTTCACACTAAAATGAAATGTAAGGGGAAAGCCAAATGTTTAGAAGAGAGCTGAATATCCTAAAAATCTCATAAGTAAATTTGCCCATGAATTAAACTTTACTGGATTTTAGGAGTGGCAATTCGCAAGAGATCACTTATTGACCAAACACCACTTCTGTAACATCAACAGTGGACACTCATTACAGTCAATGGAAGCAGACTGGGATTAGTACTGAACATTCCTGGGTTCTCTGTATCTGGTTTATTATTTGGCTGTTTAAAAATAAAAACACCACTGTAGCATCAATTGTTCTAGAAAATATTGAGAATTTTGCTGGCAGTATAAATAAAACAAGGTTTGTTCTTAGGATAGTTGACTTAGTCATGAAAGGATTCAGTCCCCAGATGTGAAGGGGCAGAGAGATTAGTCTTGTTACACCCCTACTGTAAAACAGAGATCATATAAGATTCATATTTTCCTGTTTTCCATCTCCTGCGTCCATTTAGACTGTAAGTTTTCAAGATAATATTTATTTCTTTCTGCTGGTAAAAGGTCCCACATAAATGTTCTACTATTATAATAAACATCTTTTAAATGCTTAAAGTTGAAGAGGCATTAAAAAAGTGTAGCTGTACTAAATTGAATTTCTTAGGTTTCTAAAATTGTGCTGGACACCTTGTGAGAACAGCTTTTTCTAGGAGATAAGTCATTTTTACTTTTGGTCTTGAGTGAAATCTAGATGTTCCAGGCTTATAATCTCTGCAGGATCCCATGTGTTATTTATAACCTCTGGAGGAGTTCAAGTAGCATTAAAAAGTTAGAACAATTTTCACAAACCCAATTTCCACACTATCAAATCTCACAACTTACCCAAGCCCTTTGCAAATCTCTTTCTACATTTTTCTTGTTGGAAGAGCTAAGATTTATTGATGAGCCAATGACTTTGATTTGGGAAAACTTAAATAAAGGGACTAGGAAGTTAAAAGGAGGATCATCTCCCAGAGCCAAAAAAAGACACTAACTGAAGTTTCCATCTCTATAGCACAGTCTTGAAAAGTTAAGCCAGTGTTTCAGTTGACGTGGTGCCAGACAATAATGCCAAATGGACAAAAAGTGAAATGTAAGACAGAGTATAAAGCAGGAACAGAACTCACAGATCTGAAAGGTACCTTTAGTATAAACATAAAGGAAAATAGAGAAAAATAACCTACGTAGAGCAAAAAACTCAATGTACTTCACAGCAGGATATCCTGACTTGGCAGGATATCAAAAATACAAGTAGCAGCCATTCTGTGCACTGTCTTAACATAATCTGTGCTATTGTCAACTTTATCTTACTTAGATAACTACTAAGAGAATGCATTAAAGTCTGATGACATTTCCATGTAACTTCATGCACACTTGACTTAAACAATATGGTAGTTAAGTTACTGTTCTGTAATGCTATTTGCTGTATTTCAGGCCAAAAGGTCATACCTCTGCACTGCCTAGCTGAACCCACAAAGGCATTGGTTCCAGCTGAGACTTTTGTTACCTGAAGAAAGACAGAAGCATTTCTTACTGTGGAGGTCAACGTTTTGCTTCTGAGTTCCATTAAAAACAAGGTCTATGAAGAATGAGCCACAGAAAGAAGATTTTAAATCTAACTGAGCATAAAAAGGGTTGCCAGTTTTCAAGACTGAGCTGAATCACATGAAATTCAATGCCCAGTAAATATTATTTCTCTAAATAGGCTGCAGGAGAGGGTTCTAGGGATTTTGCTTCTTTAACCAAGCCAGTAGTTACCCAGAAAAGAACAGTATAGTTGCTATTTCTAATTTCACAGATTTAGAATTATTTAAATTATTAAAGCATCTTCCACATTGCCATCCAGAGGATACAAGGGAGGTTAAAAAACAAAATCCCCTTTGCAAAGATGAGTCCTGATTCTCTGCTACTCAGTTCTTGATTCTGGGATACTGGAAAGAAGCGTTTTAAAATCATTTTTATGTTCCCAGTTTGTCAGGCTTGTTTATGGAAAGCAAAGCAAAGTAGAAAAAGGAAATATTTGTAGATTGCAGAGCATCTTCTCTCAATGATTTATGAAAAAAAAAGAAGCAAAAAACAATACCCCCCCTGAAAATCAGGGGATTTCAATTCCACACAAACACTTTATCTCAGCGACTGTGCGTTGTGGAGCTTCTTAGTGGAAAGGGGCTTTTCAAGGTTTTACCATTTGCCTGGCAGGTGCTAGGATGCTACTGAGGACCTCAGCAGTTCTCAAAGATGCACGGTTCTTGTCAGCTCCACTATGCCGCTTACTAAATATCAGTCACCTAAGGACAAATCTGGAGAGTTTCGGTTTCATTACCGCTATTTGATGGTTTGCAGAAGTGAAGTTGATAAGAATTGTGCAAGTTTCTGTCCATGGGTATTAAGGCTTTAAAATCCCTTATTCCATGTCAGCCACCTTTGTGGCTTGCTGAGGATGGCCCCAGGCAGCGCAGGATGCACTAAATCCTTGTCAATAATCTGGGTCTTTTCTGGGAGCCTACAGGCAAACAGAGGCTGAATTCCCTTGGAACACAGCTTGAAGTCCACCAGGAAATTGTTGCAGTCATATCATTTGTCTGAGGGCACGTTTCGATTAATTGAGGAGTCTAAAATTCAAGATATTCTGATTTTGACTCACTTCCGCTTGTAACTCAATGCATCAGCTTGATAATATTAATATTTAATAAGCGATATGTTTATTCTGAGCAGAGCGAAAATGGGCAGTATTCTGAGTTTCTCAGACTACCGTCTATGGCAAATGTATCAGAACTCATCTTTTTGCTTATGGTTTAAGAATTGTATACTCTCTTCTCAGTACTCAGTATTTCACTTAGCGAAGGACAGCACTTTATAACTATTAAATGCACTGCCTTAGGGATGTGGTAACCAATTGACTTGACAAGTCTTTTAAAAAATGCTACAGTCAAACAGCAAGGCAGGATACATAGGATTTATCTGATAAGCTGAAAAGTCCCTAATGACCTCAAACACTTCAGGCAACACTGAATATAAAAGTCATTTTGATGAACCTGCAAATCACAGATAAATCAGGAGAGAATTATTGTGTCCAAATATTTTTAAAGGTATATATTTCCATTGTGTCTCATTCTTTTTCTCCCTCTACAATTCCCTTGACATGAAAATATATGAAAGCATTAAGTTAACTGATCACTTTGCCTCCCTCCCTCCTCCTCATGGCTTCAACATCAAAATGGCAGCCTTCACTCATTTTCTCTTTCCCTGCTTTACAGTATGAGAAGTTTTTGTGGGATAAATTTAATTTGTGAAGGGGTAGACAAAAATGATACTTTCCCACATGACCATTTCCATGCTAAGCTTGTTCTGAAGATAATTTTAGCTATATGCTATACACACAAGTGAGGGGGGTAAGCTACATCCTATGTTCAGGATCTATTGCAATTGGTGCCTGCCAATCTGCTATTCCAACAATATTCTGTAATTAATGTTGAGTGAGCAATAAAGAAAGACCCAAGAGAAAGGCAAATCTGCTTGTTTTCTTTTCATTATGGATGACTATGCAAGAGGAAACCAGGAATATTCTGACAGTGCAGCTAAGATCTGGAAACTGTACATCTGTTTCGATCATTTGGATCCCAGCATTCATAAAGATGAGCAGTTTATTATGCTCAGTGCCATTTGTCAATACATCTTGCCCTATTTGTCCCTGCTGAGATTATAGCTGCTACAGAGTTAACAGCTGGCGCTAGCATTGACAGCCCGGGGCCAATTTATGGAACTCAGCTGGTAAAATACTGACCACTTCTGACACAAAAGGATGTCGCTCTCCAAGCCATCCAACTCACTGCCCTTCTGCTGCCTCATTTCCTCCTTTTGGCAAGAGCTACCGCAGCGTGCACTGTTTGCCAGAGCTCTGAACTCCAGCAAACCAGCAACGCTCCCACCCCTTCCACTAGCTCCAGGCTTTTTGCCACTTACCCCCCAGTTTGGCTTCTGGCAGATGGTCTTCTGCATCTCAGCTGAGTTTTGTGCCCTGACTGCACCACACTAGCACTGAAACTGCCAACTTAAAATGCATGCAAAGGTATAGAAGTTAGTTTGATTGCTTGAGAGGGTGGGACGGTCAGGGAATAAATATGTTTATCTTTTTTTCTTAAGGAAAAAAGCAAGCTTAAAACTATCGGAAGGCTTCCTCCTCTGTTCCCTTCCCCTGAGTCAGGCATATTTTACAGGGCTTACTCCAAGCTTCACTTTGATTCTTTGCAATCTGTATGCCTCAGTCCTATGTTCAGCACCAGGGTACAGAACCCTTCCCATACGTGCAACCCCACCAAGCATGAGTGAGCCTTCGGATTAAGGGTGAAACAGCCCTCTGTCCTGTGTCTAGGGCCACAATGACGCATCTAGGGACATCTCGCTCCCCAATTTGACCGAGCACAGAGTGCTGCTGCACAGACTTACTGCCATGTGTTACAACTGGTGCCATGGAGTAGGGCACGCAGCTGAGCTGTAGCCAAGACAATATAGAGCTTGCATATAGAGCTTTACAGGTCTGAAGAGCATCAGCTTTTTAGTGTGGCACGTAGCCAACGTATCTATAGTTGTGTTTGCATTGGTCCTTCCTCCCTTCCCATGCTGCATAGTCGCACAGTTGCACCAAGCAGCCCCTTGCTATACCCCGCCATCCATGTTCTCTGGTTTGTGCTTCAACACTGAGCAATTTTACATCTCTAAAACACCATCTGTTTGCACACGAAACCAAACGAGATACACTCAATGTCCCTCACTAACACAGTTTGTAATACTTTTTGTCCTCTGCATTTCAACTGGAGCTCTGTGTGTGTGTGTATAAATTAATCCAATCTCGGGATTAGTCCAAGCCTGTAACTGCCCAGATTATCTCAGAGCTATTTCTTTTGGTGAAATCTTGGTCCAAGTGAAGTAAAACAGAACAATTTCAACGAATTGTACTAGAACTGGGATCTCACCCATGCTATTTTGTCAAGGATAAGAGTATCACAAATACTTGTGGACCCCACGTCTAGCACGATATTATTTCATCTCCCTTTGGGATGAAGGGCTACTTAAAATATCACTGTCAAGACAAAGAAGGGACAAAATGAAGTATAAAAATGGCTTCTGTTTAAATGGCCTGCATTGTCTACTACCATCAACAGTATCTCCTTAAAAGGGACAGACCTACCCAGCAACACTTGAGAAAAGGGAATCTCCACCTGTCACTAACACATCTAAAATCAAACGGAAAGGTGTTAAGATGCCTCTATAGCAATTACCAATATGTGCACCATTTGCTGCTTGTTGAGCATGTCCATCACATACAGCCATTTTCTCTAGTGCTAAATAACACGACTCTGCGTAAGGCAATGGAAAATCAGGTTGTTTCTGCATAGCGTGTTTCTGTTAGCCATCTTACTCCCAGGGAAGGAAAGTGTTCTTACAGGTTGATTGGACATAATGCCCTGCTTGTTCCTAGAAGATCAAATTTGTATAAAGAATTTGCAGCAGAATCATCCTTGTGAGAGCTTTGCATTGCAGCTTTTGGGAGGGTTTCACTAGCTCGCCTGTTCAATAAATAATCCCGTGGAGCCACAGCAGTGCTCACGAAAGCTTTACAAGTTGGCAACCAGTATGGAGTGCAATAGTTATGGATAGATTTTAGTGGCAGCAGATCTTGCCTGATAAGAAAAGATAAGCAGATAAGAAAATGTCATTTCACTGGGAAATATCTGTGTAAATTACAGAGTTTTAAGACATAAATTTCCCCAAAAGCTAGTTTCTAACGTGGTTGAATCTATCAAATGCTTCAAAGTGGTGGTACGTGCAAGTGAGTCCCCCTCACAAGAAAACACAAGTTGTATTTACAAATAAAAGGCAAATAATAGTTTGCAGAACTGTGTGGCACGCAGCCCACAGACACATCATTTATATGAATTGTTTAACTTCTGTCATTAGCTGAACATTGCATCACTAAAGAAGGAAAGACTGCTTTGCTCCAGTGAGGTATGTAACAAACTAGGAGATCTCACTACCATCCCAGGGAGGTAAAGCAAGATGAAGTTAGCCTAATTTGCCCCACTAATGATCTGACTCTCACCTGATGTCTCTGCAGAAGCTGAAAGAGTCTGGAGACAGCACAGAGGTAGCAGGAGTCTGGACTATGCTGTGACATGGATTATGTCTGTGACAATGCTGTTCTACTCCTATGGAAGATAATGACCCCACACAGGTGGCGATGGGGCTGCAGGCTCACATCTCCCCCACACTTCGTTATGCTGTTCAGGGTACACAGTCTGCACTGGAAGCAGCTGCACTGTGCAGCCACTGAAAGCTGAAAGAAAAAAATAGCAATACCAGACTAATAATCATCAGTCCAGACTCAAAGTTTCAAACCATGTCCAACAAATGTCCAAAAATTTGATAGATTCAGTGTTTAGGTCTCTAACTAAATGCTTATTTTGTACAGATACTGTTGCTGCAACTGAAATCCGTGAAACTTCTGAGAAGTCAGGCTTGTTTAAGCCTTAAAACAGACTTCCAAAAATGAACAATTCAGTTGCAAAGCAGATATGTTTGCAAATTGCAGACTAAATAGGGCAACCTTGCTTTGTAGGTGTCTCAGGAAGATCAGTCCAGCAGTGATAATTAGTTTAGTTTAATTCCACTAGCAATTGCCTTGTAAGGAAAATCAAATTGCTAATTGAAAGATGAAATTGGATATAGGCATCTGCAACCCCGTCTTTCTGAATGCCTTCTAAAGATGAGAAGGAAATAACGTATTAATCTCTTAGAAAACAAAAGATACCTTCATCAGTGTTCATTCCAATAGTCTCTACATGACACTATTGCTGCATACAAACAGACTGAACAAAGCTACTGATACAGAAGGACCAGATTCCGGCCTGTGAAGCAAATTCTAGCCTCAAGCCCAACAGTCTGGAATTTGGCTACTTTACACTTTTTTTTTTTTTTTTTTTACTGAAAAGGTGATAAACAATAAATGCTTGATAAATGGTTTTAATCTCAATATCTTCTAGCTTCTAAAGAAAAATATCAGCCTTCCTCACTATTGCTACTGATCTGTCCTCTTCATTTGGCTTATGAACCTCCAGCATAAAGTTTGTCAACGCAAATTTTTAGTGGCATGCAGCTGCACCGCAGGTAGCTACAGAAACAACAGGTAGAGTGCTTTTCATTGCAGTATTTCTGAAATTATTGTGATAAAAATATAGCAACATAAGAATTCAGGCCCAGAACCCATATAACCTTTTCCCTCATTAAGATTATTCACATGAACAGTCCTACAGACTGCGAGGAAATTGCCCCAGTAGTCAGCATTTGCGACTGTGATCATGTGTCCTTTGAAGGCACTGGCAAGGATCCCACCTCCCTGCATGGGATCGGTGGGCATTGGCCAAAGGACCACCAAACACACCCCTCACCGTTTTCTACTACAAGTGCTAAACAAGCCACTTCAATTCTGCCTTCTCTAGCAAACACTTAGCAGATATGTACATTTGAAGCATGACACTGTACATACAATTCTCCCGTTGGGAAGAGAGATCAAACCATTTGTGACAGATGGCAGTCGTGCTGCTTAATGTGATACTGGAAGACACTTAGTTACGCACACTTAAGATACAGTGACGGAAGCAACATATGGACCTAAATAGAATAGATGAGGCATTAAGCTTAAAGCTCTGAAGCTCTTCCTTTGAAATGGTCTTGTTTTACCACAGACATTTACTGAAGGCAGAAACATTGTTTGTACTGAGACTTATAAAAGGATTTGGTAATTTAGAAAAAAAACACCCAACCCTCTGACACATACTTTCAAGACGAAAGCATACAGCCAGCCTTCATGTTTTTCATGCTGCTCTATACTCCTGATATACCTCCTGAGCTACTTTTTAAATGTACGTACATCTTAAGGTCTAAGATCTAACATGAATAATAACTGAAATGATGCATAATTAAACATTTTGCACATCAATGTGTGATATTGATGTTTTAAATATTTCATGACTAAAATGTTCAGTTAGGTTTAAGCCAAGCTACTAAGTTATTTCCCCCTCACCTCCCCTGCCCTACATCAAGAGTATCAATATAGCTTTCACCAGAAGTTGAAAAGATTTCAAATTTACTTACTGGAAGGATGCTAAATAATTACTTCCACGCTAAAACGAGGCACATTCAAACAATAAAGGATAAGGAAAAGGCATCTCTTTCTACCAGAGCCTAATCCACAAAGGAGCGAGTTATGCATCCTCTTCTGTGCCCAATTTTCAGACAATATGAATTGTTGCAGTGCTAGTGATGGAGCCCTGGCTTTTCATTTCCAGCTCTAGGAGCTCAAGGTACCAGCCCTCAAAGTTCCTGGACCTACACCCACTGGGCCATAAAACATGGGGCCTTCTATAATGCCAGCATTTATTGGGATCCCTTTATGCATTCGGCTTAGTCATGTCGAGTTCAAGGCATCTCGGGTGTATAAATCAGTGGTTCAAGGTGTGCCCTCTCCATTGCTCCGCTGGCTGCTCCTAACTTGCCGGTGGAATTGCTCTTTAGGCTCATTGGGAAAGAGGGTTTTTTTTTTTAGTGTTGAGGATGCGAGGGTCTGTCTGTGCTGCTGACTCATGTCTGGAGGTTGTTACACTGACACCCTGTCAGAAGATGTACCACATGTGAAGAGGGGGAAAAAAGTCCAGTGACAGCAAAACTCTTCTTTAGGTTGCTTGACATTTTTAGTTCTACTCAATGAAACTTTTTAAAGAATTTCCTTCTGGCTTTTTTCTCTCCTCTCATGCTGCATTTTCCATTATCTTTAAACTTGTACTGTATTTTGAGGTATCACTGTGAAATGCCTTTTAAGCTATCATGTTTATTATACTTCAGGGTTTCCAGAGGACTTTTCCTCAGTTCACAGATAAAATGTTTCCCTTGTTTTTTTTTTCTTTCCCCAGTCTCCTCCTAAAAAAGTGCCAGCCCCATAAATATACACAAGAAATTCTCTTATTAACCTTCACAGTACAGTAAGATGTACAATACAGATACATCCATTACCTCTACTACACTATAGAAGACACTGAAGGCCAAACCACAGTATCACTTGCACCTCTACAACGCCCTTCGAAAGCAAATAGCATTAGGCAGACCTTTGCGAAGACGAAGTTATACCCTGGGGAGAGCTAACAAAGCAATGAAAACCTTGAAGAATGCTAACACCATAGTTTTGCAAATGCTTTTATTCAAGACTGGTATTCATACTCAAACTACTCATCCCAGGCTTTCAAAGAAGTTTGAAGGAGGCAGGTACCTAATTCCTTTTGACAATGGGATTCAGGAACCCAGTCCCTTGGTTGATGGTTTTACTTAACATGTCACCTAAAACACTCGCAGGTATAGTCCAATAAATGCAAACAGCATCACACTGCCACTCTTAGCGCTATTTAGGGAGATATGTTTATTCCAAAAGGATTAACTGCTCTGTGATCCATTGTCAAAGCCAGTATCATACACACCACATACTGTGCTGAGTACACTGTCAATTGGTGACCATAAATATCTGTTGTAATAAGGGAGATACAGTCAGGTTATACAGCTGGGATAGCGATAGAAGGGCACATTCGCTGAAAAAAATCAATTTTAATTAGGAAGACAATTATATTTTCTCCCAAAGGTTGCCAAGGTCTCAAGATTTATCTTTAAGGTGATGGAGAAGTAATCTTTTGCCATTCTATATCTACTGGGTAGCACTGAACTGTGGAAATATTTCAGGTCCAAGGGAAGACCATAAGGTCCCTCAAGGTCTTATAACCCAAGGCAATAAAAATCAGTGGCACATCATTAGCCTGTCCCCTGCAACAGCAGTTTATGATTATATCCTTTGACTCCTCCAAGCAGAGGTTTGTTCAGTTCATTCCTGAGCTATGTAGCAGTGGTTTGGTTTGCCCTGCTGACTTTGTTCCTATTTACAGCTGAGCTTTGTGCAAGTACATAACTGTAGCTTAGCCATCACCTCTCATTAAAATAAGGGCAAACTATAAAAACTCCCAAATGCAAAACAGCTGCCTTGCCACTGCAAGTTGCTTTGTTTGGGACTTTTATTAAGGAAATTTGTTCTAGTAGTTGAGAAAAGGAATTATCCAGGTCTTTCTGGAGCAGTACCTGGTTGCTGCCAAGCCTTTCAGTTTAAATGAGGAAAAGGATGCAGTAGAAACGGACAGTAGATACTTGCTTTTTGTAGGATTTTGCTGAATAAGGGAAAATGCTGCTCAACTTGTCTCTTTCCTGGAAAACAAGCCACAGTTTAGCTGTCCGATTTCCTTTCAGTGAGTGCTTTGTTAATTACAACACCAAAACACTAACTTCCTTCCTGATTTCTAAAGGTGCCAAACTTAAATGAAACGGTTGTGCTTACAGCGTCATCTGAGAACTCTCCTCCTCGTGTGGAGCACATCTGATTGATATATAAAGGTAAATCAGAACAATGCCAAAAACCTGCCTCTGGGTTCATAACACATCCTGAAGTGTAATTATGATTATTCAATAGTCAGTTAATAGAAAGGAATTGCTCTACTTTTCTTGCAGTCTAAGCCAAGTATTTTATTAGCCTGTTCAGTTCTAAAGGTGCATTTGTGGGTGACAATACACCAAAGTTTATCCAAGCAGAAAAATCATTAAATACTGTTCTTGCCTTTCTTGAGATATTGTGCTTGCATGTTATTTGTTTCAGTAAGTCAGGACCAAAACCTGCAGACTTTTCTGACGTGATTTCCTCTTTTACACCTTTCTGTCCTTGTCTTGGTTCTCATGTGGCCAAAACATCCAGGTGACAGCTGGGAAACCTGGGGTCGAGGTGACTGTGTAAAAAGTCAAGTTGTAATATAATTTAGAAGAGCAGGCTTAAGAGAACAGCAGGACAGGGAGAAGAAAATAGGAAAGCCTTTCCTTGTCTTAGGGGCAAATGGGGATTTCTGTTCCAATCCTCCCTCCCCAAATCTTTCTCCCTCTCATCGCCTCCTGATGATGGCACTGACTGTGCAAGAAATACTCTTTACTCAATGTCCTGAAAAAGCAGCCCACTCCCAAAAAACTTCCAAATCTAGCTCAAGGAACTAAATGCCCCTTCTGTAAAGCCTGAGACGGTCACTACAAGAGAAAAGTTGTGGAGAACCTGTGTGTCCTGGGGGGGAAGGGGCAGTTAGCAGAGATGATCCCTGTGACCTGTCTGAATGGAAGGCACAGTAGGTCACCCCAACACACAAGATTATAAACGTACTATTCATATTCTAACACCATATATGACTGTAGTCTATTTTAATCTTATTTAGGCTCATTGAATGCTATTAGATGTTGACCCTTGCATTTTCTCTACTGCCACTCTCTGCTTTCTCAGCAGTTGATTTCATCTTTGCACACCTCCAAGATCTCTCGCACTGTTTCCTGGACAAAATGTCAAATGCTGCTATAGCCTCATGCTTTTTCAAATCCTTCCCTCAACGCTTACCTTGGTCAGCTTAATGAGGTGGCCAGCAATTAGAAGTCAGTCTCATTCTTCTTTGTCCCTCTGGACTACTTGCAAGTAAAACCCTCTGTATGTAACTAATAAAGTTGTACCAATTACTTCAGGATCATCTGGTACAGTCTCATCCTAACTGTCCATCTCTTTCTTTGTGTCTGCACAGTATACTGCATTGCTGGTGCAAGATACCGCTGTACTGTGATGCTCACTTTGTGTAATGACGGGATGGATACAAATTCCAGACAAGCTATTGAAAAATCAAGACTGCCCATAGATTCATCAGACTGCTTTGGTGAGCACCACCACTTGTAATAAAACGCAAGCATTGGAATTTCCAAAGTACAACGGCAAAAAGATCTGTCAAACTGTTGCCAACATTCATATCTTCCTCTTCTCTCTGCAATGGATTTCTATTAGAGACTTCAAGCCTATTCTGCTCTGAAAACACCCCATTGATGTCAAGATGTCTTCAGCATATGAAGCAAGGGCAGAATACATAAGAGTGCCACGACGTAGCTTTAGAATTTTGCAGAGGTTTTCTACTTTTGGAGGTGTTAGAATTGCCAAAAAAAAAAAAAAGAGGAAAAAAAAAAGGCCCAGACCTGCAAGAACTTCCAAAGTGATCAACCTGCAATTTTTACACATCTTATTTTCTCTGGAAGAAATTTTATCGTATATTACCATGGTGACACTGCTGTGATCTTGTTTCAAATTGTAGTCAAATCTAAGAATGTTTCTGAGGATAAAAAAATACTCTTGTGGCTTTTTAACAACACAGCAATTCTAAGCAGTGCAGTGCATAATATTCTAGATGCTTATTTCCAAAAACCGTGAACACATTCTTGTCCAGCTGTCACAGACCTGATCCTAAAATGTGCAAAGCAGTAACATTTAAGGAGTGCTGAAAACCCCTAGCTTCCATCAGCACAACTATAGTGACCCAGCACTGTGATCTGTTTATCCAATGTAAAGGTCTAATCCTGAACAACATTACTGTGCTTTCTGCGAGGCCTTTGTCTAGTTTCAAACCTAACCGTCTTAAAACAAGCATAATCCAGCTGTTGGCGTAAGTGCATAGCTTGCTAATATTGGTTAAATATATACAAGGTACTAATATCAGCTGTCTAAATTTTAAGGAGGCCTACAAAATAAAGCTCAGGACTAAGATGGAGACTACCTGAGTTTGCGTCTGTCTATTTAGGTGATCTAGGACTGGCCATTTCATCCTCATGTGCGCGCGCTGAATTATACAGCTGCAAAATGGGCATAATGGCACTGACCTACCTTTGCAGAGTGCTGTAAAAGCCACAGAGGTGAACCACAGAGGGAACTCAAACTTCAGAGGGATTTTTAGACATTCATTTCAATTGTAAATGAGAAACGTGTTTATTCTTTTCTGTAAAACACTGGAACAAGCCTTTTTAAATAATGCTTTACCATTAGAAATGCTGGAAAGCTTTCTGATTAAAAGTGATTGCATTCGGGGATGTTTTTATTATGTGATTTCAACAAACAAACTTGAGAGTAAAATTCAATTTAATTTCAGGAAGCAAGGAGAGGGGGTAAATTTAATGGGAACATATTGTTCCATGCACGCACCATGCCAGCCCGCAGACCTTGAGCAAAGCCAGCCATTTGAGAGCAGCAGGGGAGAGAATAAGCGAGACCAAGGGAGGTAAAGAATGAGAAAAAGGGGGAGGAGAGCACAGGGAAAGAGCCAGATAACAGAGAAAAGTTGCTGTCAGATTTTTCCATGATGAGAGAGGGGAATTGAGCACTGGGAGAGAAAGAGATATGAGGGAGACTCTGAGCTGACTGTGTATGAAATAAAAAACAATACATTTAAGTTAGGCTACAGCAGAAGTCCGAGGCACTATCGAACTCTCACAAACTCAACAGAAAGATTCCCCTAATTTCTCTGGTGCCTTGCCTCAATCCGGCAAGACACGGAAGCCGGCCTTTGGCACCCTTTCCCCAGGGCTTGGTGATGGCGAGGGGCTGATGAACATGGAAAGGCTCTGTCTCATCCTTGCGCATCAACAGTGCCTGGAGAAGAGCGAGAGGAGCTCCCCCAAGCTGAACGGAGGCTGCTCCTGGCCTTGTAGGGCTCCCCTAGCCATGCCAGCACACAGGTGCTGCTCTCCGGCTGAGCACACGGGTCTAATCCCAGCTGACCAGCACCCCCAGGCAGGGGCGGCCGCAGGACAGGGCTCAGCACGCTCCCCCCGTAACTCTTTCCAGAGCAGCTTGGAAGACTTTGAGGCCCCCTTAGGGGAGACACCAGCCTGTAGAAAGAGCTTCATCACACTAGCTAATAATCTCAGCGCTGGCTTTGTCCTCCCGCCCATCAGCTCCTCTCTGCTACTGATTTTGTTACGGGACCAGACTGGAGCAAAGACTGTGGCACCGTATCTGAAAATACGCCATGCGTAGGTTTGGCTTTAACAACATTGCTAATGCGAATACACCGTGGAAAGGCTTCAGCTAACGATTCCTAACACTTAAAAGAAATAACTAGAATGCAGGATGTCCTGTCTGATATACGGACACAGAATGGGGACAAGATCTGCCGGGTATATACCAGCTGCACGCTCTTCCAGTAAATACCACTTAAGCTGATTTCCTAAGCATGAGAAAGGGCTCTGGGCTTCGTGAAGCACAGCTGTGCATCTACACAACTATGGCAGAGGTGGTTTGTAAGACAGTCAGGAGGCAGGACCCTTCACTTCAAATCTCAGCTCTCACAACATCTCAAGTATGGAGACTTGAGCAAATAACGTAAACCCAAGATATGCCACTATTCACACCACTCTATTATTCTGGTTGTCCAGATTAAAGAGTTATAGAGCTCTCTTCTTCTCAGATTTATTTTGGTAAAAAGCTTATAGTAAAATCTATCTTCTCTGCAGGATGGCAAAGATCAGTTAACTTTTGTCACAAAAGAAAGAGATCTATAAATAATATAATATTAACCCTTCAGACTCATGTTTATTTAACTAGCAGGGAATTTCAAACACTCTTAGATTCTTTCGGAAATCACTCCTTTAAATAAGAGCACTTCTTTCAAGGCAGAAGTCCCAGTTTTCTATTAACATGTTCTCAGTTACTGTGTGCTTGTCCTATGATGTACAATGATTTATGAACACAGATAGGATTAACTCTGACCTTGTGAAAACCAGCAACTTCCCTCTTCCTTTTCTCCTCACCTGAATAACTTACTGGACCCTTTAAACAAATTAAAGAAATAAGTAAAAGTGACTGGAAACATTGCTGGACTATTTAAGTAAGCTGCAGAGAACTACAATGGATAATTTATTCTTGTGAGAAACATAATGATCACCCAACAAGTTTGGTTAAGAAGGTGGTTTATCAGGCCACCTTGATATACTAGGGCAAAAAAATACACAGAACACCTACCGATGATGGATTGCAAGATTTATTAATACAGAAAAGGATTGAGATTTACTTTCAATAGTAGATTAAGGTGCTCCAATGCAGCCAAGACTAGTTCTTTTAAAACAACAGGAACTGAGTTTCCTCTAGATAAGGACTTAATTTTTATTGAAAATCTACCACCTTCAAACTGCTTGAAAGTTGAAGCACTATAAAACTGTCAAATAACACCACTATTAAAAGGTTTATTTGACAAATCTTCCACTGCTGGGATAACTTGTGTGTTTGCCTTCTCTCTCACATGAAATAAAATCATTCACTTATGCAAAATGCTGACAGGGATGGAAACAAATGGGGTTCTGAGCACTGGATGAAACACGCTATCCCCTTTCTGCAGCTTCATGGCAACTAGTTCTCCATAAATCATAAGGCACTCAGGCTGGAGGGTCTGCTCTCCTGCTTGTTGCACAATACTTTGGGAAATGTTTGGGATGGGCTCATAGGAAGCTCTATAGTGTTTGGGAGCAGCTGATAGTTTTTCAGAAGCAGCCTGCAGGTACAAAACATCTGCACAAAACTATTCAAGGGGAAGAAAAGCAACTGAACAATATCCAACAACCAAAAGCAGGATTTATTTTAACCTCCTTATAATCAAAAAGTGTTAGTAGCTCTGCTAGATGGCCTGAGAGTTAGCCTTTTATCTGTGACCAGTGACCCTTTGCCAGCACTTTTATGGATCCATAGATTTAAGGTCAACAAGGACCTTTATGATCATCTAGGCTGACCTCCAAATTAACATTAACGTGCATGAACCTTCTCTTCCGAGCATCGCCTTGGAGCAGTCTGGTATCAGTAGCTGATGGATGAATACCTAGCAACATACCTCCCATTTAAGAAGAATTGCCTTACAAGTGGGTAACAAGCAATTAAGAAGATTTATCAGCTTCAAGCAACCTTGAAATATACCCAAACTTCAGAAATCTCTGCCTCTGGAAATGTATGGGGAGGTTTCTTGTTGCTTCCCTTTTTAAATAAAGCCTGTAGACAAATACAGAATCTCTCAGATTCCTAACCAGCCCTCCAGGAAAACACCTGGATGTGCCTTATCAGGTAAGTAGGCCAATTCCTTGCTTTGGAGACCTCCCCAGACACCACATCTTCCAGCACCCACTTTGCCTCCTTTAGTGGCTGATTTTGTCATAGTTTGGAGTGCTGTCTTGGGACAGCCCCTATGGGATGTTGAAAATGCAGGTGATTCTTAAATAGATCTGTTCCTGCAGCTAAATTTGCCGCGGTATTTACACGAGCTGAGGCAGCAAGTGCGAAGGCCGCCCCACAGAGCTCCAAGAAGCCTCCAACCTCAGCAGACAAAGGCAGAGTGGGAGCAGGGGCAATAGCAGCAGTTTCTCAGATTGGGTTATATTTTAAATGGGACTACACAAAATCTTGAACTAGCTAGGTTTTGTTAAAGAAACTAAAATTAGCTTTTGTGCTGCCACTTAAAGACCATAAAAAAAACACTAAATACAGGATAGAAGGGGATGTGGGCTGAATCATGCCTGGCAAAGTCAGGTTTAAAGGCCAGCTGAGCAGCTGCAAGAGCACGAAAACCCCCAACACACCTTCTGTAATGAATTCTGTCAATCAGAGCAGAAAGACCTGTTTGAAGTTAACATTCCCTGAATATTTTCCCCATCTATTTTTAACTGTGAAATCTAGACCACTCCTTGGAGATCTGGAAAACCTCCTGCCTATCAAAAAACATTACTGAGCACAAGTAATAAAACAGTGGCAACAATAAAATTACATTTTCAGGACCCTGAGATAAACTAACAGCATCTCACAAACCTTTACCCTGTTCTACTATTACATCACTCGCACATTCATTTTTATTGTTTAATACATTGATCTTTAAGATTTATAATTGTTTACTTTCTTACCAAATCACACATCTTGTTTTCTTGCTTCTGTCCTTGTGACATGCTGCTCTGGTTGTGGCTGCACAGGACTAGCTTCAATGACTATCACTAGCTGGTAATCTATGTTTTATTTTTGCTCTGCACTGCATCTCTAAATAAGGACCATTTGAGTCTCTTTCCATTTGCTCTAGTCTGGGGGGTCCTACAGTTTTGATAATATAAATTACATTCCAGCCCAGAAGACACTTTGGGTTTTGATTTAGCAGGGAAATACATAGATGCTTGTAAATGCTGTCCATCCTTGGAAGCAAGGGAGCTTGTGCGAGAGAGCCGACAAAATTTTCAGCCCCATCAGAAGGGTTAATGCATGATTATGGGCAGCTGCAGACTCACACTTCTTGACCACGTTTCACCATAGAGCCTGCCTCCGTGCTGCTCTCCTTCCTGGCAAGCAGGGCGCCCTCGGACCGCACCGATGCAACGTCTGCTCCAGCAGCAGACTCGCTTACTCTGGACTCCGTGTAGTAACAGCAATTCCTTCTCTTGTAACATTAACAGCTTATTAAGGGGGGACGGGGGGGGGGGAACTTAGGGCATGGGCTGGCACTGATTTGCAAATGAGGCCAAAAAAGGCAGACCACCACTAGACTCAGAATTTAGAAGGTCCAGTACTAGTCCTAATAAAAAGGCATACAATCCTGATTTTTCACTACACTAACACTTTGAGGTGCCAGCTGAAATCAAGCCCCACAGAGCAGGTGTGCAGCGTGAAGAGCCTGCGTCTCAAATGATGCACAAGCTACAGCAGAAAAGACAGAGGGAAGGGAAAAACGGAGGTGAAAAGTGGTGAAACAGCTAGTCAAAGGCAAGGCCAATAAAAGGAGCACATCACAGCAGTCCTGAACTCCAGCACTACCTATGGGCCACCCTGCTTCTCAAATCATTGAGGAAGCTGATGAAATTAGTAGACTCAAAAAAACCACACCAAAACACTGAATTTATCAGCATAACATTCTCCAACTACAGGCAGCTTTTTGTTCACCTCACAGGAGAGAACATTTTGCCTCAATTGCTGTTAATCTTATGCCTCTTCTGGACTCTTTACAGCCTGTTTGCTTTTCTCATGAAGCAGAACTACATC
The DNA here is from genome assembly GCF_036417845.1 of Apteryx mantelli. Classification (NCBI taxonomy): domain Eukaryota; kingdom Metazoa; phylum Chordata; class Aves; order Apterygiformes; family Apterygidae; genus Apteryx; species Apteryx mantelli. The sequence goes on along the minus strand of NC_089993.1, from coordinate 7,227,824 downwards.
CTCTTGCCTCCCCTATTCCCTTGCTACGCTTTCCCCTGGAGAATACTGGCAGCCCCTAAAATCTTACTTGTTTATTGCGACTTCCCTGTAGTTTCACCTTTCATTGCAAGCTTGAATAGACTTATTAGTTTTCCTATAAGTCAGCCAGCCTTGCCTGCAAAGCACCAAGAGCAGTGACACCTACCCAGCCGGTAATTCAAACTCTGGCGTGCTCAGGGGCGCTCATCTGGAGGGTGATTTTATTTCGTGCTTTTGGGTCTGTGCTTTTGGAATATATGTGTGTGTGAGAGAGGGAGAGAAAAAGAAGGAATGGGAAAGAAGGGAGGAAAAATACATTCAAACATTAAACTCATTTATTCTAACTGACCTTTTCACCCCAAAGCACCAGATGGAATAAACAACAGAGATGGAGAAAAACAACATGAAAGGGAGAAACACCGAATGTGCAACAGGACATTCTTTGCAGAAATTCTTACTGCAGCGACTGAATATTTCATACTCTCATTTATTCCAGGCTCATGAGCCCCCAAATACTGTAGCACTTTAAGTGCTTGCTTTTCTACTCTCTGTTGACATTAATTGAGCTCATCCAGAGGACTAACACTCTCCCTCCTCTTGCACGTGTGCCTGCACTGGGCAAGAGCTGGCAGAAAACCTCCTTTCCCACCGGCTGGGGAACCGGAGGACCTTGGCAGGGCACAGCTTTTGCCCCGGGGCAGGTGGCTGGGACCTTCCTCGTCGGGCTGCCTGATGGGGCTGCACAACTCTCTTCCGGGCAAGCGTAAGAAGCGGGGCTGGGAGCACCACCATGAGGTACTTGAACAATTTTGCCTCAGTACTGCAGTGTTTATTACCAGTCCGGTCAAGTCTGCACAGCATATAGATTTTCTCTGCCCGCACTCAGGGATGCGGTGGTAATAGGTGCTGGGGGAAGGAGACAAGGGAGTGTGAGAGTAGTGGCACTTGCGAGAAGTACAAACTTAGCACAATTTACTACGGTGCTTCATGATGACTTACTGAAAATTACTACTCAGATACAGTATCATGTAAAACATCTAATAGCTACAACAATTCTGGAATCCCCTCTGCCAGACTTTGTCAAATGCTGAATATCTTCAACTGGAAAAACAAGTAAGAGGATTTGCACGTAATCAGCACTGCCAAAAATCATGGACTACAGCAGCAGCTCAAATGCTGTAGCAAAAAGTTCAAATTCCATTTGAAAAGTTTGTTTCACAAATAGCATTACCACTGGTACCTCTAAAGCAGCGGAGCGAATATTGTTAAGCAAGCGCAAAATGGTGAGAATGTGTGGAACAATACAAATCCATCGTGGAAAGCTAAAGGAACTGAGCCTTTTCTGCTGGCTTGCATTCAGCATGGCATCTGAACACATTTGAAGACAAATCCCGCTTCTGTTTTAACCTGGCAATCCAGTGTGGTCCTTAGGCTATAAAAGGATCTGGCTCAGGATGGTGGCATAATCAGAAATTAACATGCAATTAATATTTTAGCACTAATAAATAACACAAAAGGCAGCTTGAGTAACAACTCTGAAATGGTAGCTTTGCACCTCCGTGGGCCTGACCAAATACATATGCCTGATCACGCCAAAAGTTATATTTACACTTCTGCTACATCACTGGGGAGGTGTCTGTCCCCCGTCCCAAGGCTGGACACACTTCCCGGCAATCAGAGGTTGGTATCTTCGTAGCAAAGGGAAAGATCTGAAGGCCGGTGGTGCAGGATTAAGCTTTAAGTAAGGAGAGTTTGTACAGCCATCTTTCTCATGTTACCATTCTCTCATGTAGAGTGACAAAGCGGGCTCTGACGTTGCAGAAAACACCATTTGGCACTCTGCGGCCTTTTCCATCCCGATTCCAGCACAACTGCACTGAACTGCGTTCTCTCATCCAGGCTTTGGTCCAGCAGAGAACACACAACCCCAAGTGCAAAGGAATAAGGAGCACACCCAATACCTCTTTTTGATTTAAAAACATAAAATGTCTAAAAATGTACTATCAACGTAAATATCCTATAAAGATTTCTTTCTGTGAGCAGATGCACAATGTCGCTATTTCCCTTTCTTTTTAGCTACTAAATAGTCAAATACTGTTTATCAGTAACTTGTCCTTCAGTACAAAAAGAAAGCACCACCTACATCGCAAACAGCTAACCACACCGAGTTGCAATTCTATGGCATAAGGTTGCCATTGAGAGCACACTTGAGTGCAAGGGGTTAAACAGTTACGCAGGCAGCAAGAGGAAATCAGTGCATTTACTGCTAGCGCAATGCAGCAAGAGAAGCTTGTGACTTTAGTGGGTGACTACCTAGGGTGTCCTCCTCTCCTCCGGAAGACCACCTAACAGGAAATTATATAAGGAAAACATGCTCCTGATTCAGAATGATTTTCTCTTGTAAATAACCTTACAAACTCTACCAGAAATGGACCACTGAACAGCTCAAATTTGTTTCTGCACAGTCAAAGAATCAGAGAGAGTCACCAAGAATTTCAAGTTTCTGTATTTTACACATTATTTTTTGCATCATTAAGAAAGCACTGAAAATATTGCATCTTTCCCCTAAATCCCACCCTTCTCCACCAGGCAGGATTTTATTCTACTGTTTCCCTGCCTATATTGTACAGGTATCTTTTCCCTAACAGCTGGATAATGAAGTGATTGAATGCCTTCCTACATTAGCCAACGCCTGTTTGGTTTTCGTGTTAACATTAACACTGGGAGCTCCACTGGAGAAAAGCACTGATGGTTGCCCACTTTTTAAGCACCATGTCATCTACACCTACTCTCAGCAGGCTGAACTGATGCAGTACTTGGAGTCCTAATGTCCCATCTCTGAGAGGGCTCCCACCATTGCTAGTACCAGTGGAACTGCCATGATGTTAACAAGGATGGGAATTTTGTGGGCAGACACCAAATTAGGCTAGTTAGATAAAGCTTTGCTGATGGAGTTTCACTCTTGGGTCATGCCTTTCTTGACTTTGCAAGAGAACACCAGCTGCTCAGGTTCAATGCTGCACATGAGGGTTTGGGATCAAGAACATTCCTGCTTTGCACTCGGACTTCTAAGCCATCAGCTTCTACCAAGGAACAAAGAAAATGAGTGTGACAGAGATGCTCATCAGGTCAGCAATATCATTGAGGAGAAGGATTTAACTTAGGCATTAATCAGCATATAATTGCTTACGTAGCTAGCCTTTCTTCACTATTAATGATTTCACATGATGATTTACCAAGGCACTGAGAGAAAGTCTGGATGGAGAAAGAAAAAGTACAGAAATATAGCCTGTAGTATTCCCTGCCAGAAAATGAATCTGCCCATGCAGGAGTGTCAATTTGATAATGAAAGATAAAATGTACGGCGAGCCCAAGAGGGTACTTTACATATTGCTATGAATAATGCTGCTGCTCTCTCTACCCATTACATTGGATGAGCTTCTTGCAGACCTAGACAGAAAAATATGGTGACTCTGGTTCATTCACAGAAATTGTTATTCAATCACAATGCCATTTCCAATGAGCAATTTCTTATCTAGACTTGTTCTGGTGAACAAAGTGAAATCAAATCAAACGCTAGGTGAAAATAAAAATCTGCAATATGCTGACAAGGTTTCCTTTTCTAACATTAACATCAGAACCCTGTTTTTTTTTTCATCCTAGCAATTGCTCTGTTGCTAGTTCAGATGAAAAGCTGAGGTTAGCTTAAACTTACCAGATCTGATGAAAGAGATTTCCCTTCTGAATAGGATATTTTGACCTGTTCGGAGACCATTTTAACTCAGAACAGTGGTTTTCAAGCTGTGGTCTCTTAGGTATCTGAGAATTATTTCCAAGCGATCCATAAAAGGAAACTAAGAAAGTCAAACCTACTTCCAAGTAGGTTTAATTTTCCTTACAGGAGTTTAGATCTCCGTGGGCAAAGTTTTTATGAACGATATACCAAAAATGTTTGAAAAACCTTGACCTAGGAAAACAGTGTACAGAACATGCTGTTAAATCTGTTGGTTACTTAACAGTGGGATAGAGAGTTTGGCATCCTTTGGGAGCCAGGCCTCTGAACTACCTATTAGCACCCTGAAACGCTGTGGAAAGTCTTAAAAATATATCGTTTAACAAAAGCAGGGAGAAAGAAAAAACATATTCAAAACACATGATTTGAAATAAGACAAAATTCTCACCCTGTGAAAACCTGCCCTCGCTTGAGGGGGCATTAGGACCACATTCGAAATAACAACGGGCAATGACAGCTCAAATTTTTCTATCACAAGCAGCATCGCACTCCCTTCCTCCCCTTTCCAAAAAGCAGAACAGGAGCAGCCATAACGATGCTGAAAAACTTTTTTAATGAGTGAAACAGAATTCAGTCAATTTTTAACTGTAAAAGACAACTGAAGAATCAAATGTAATGAGGATACTGACCAAAAACTCTACACTCCCATAATCCACATCAAACTTCAGTTTCATTTTGGAATAGAACACACAAGCTAGGATTAATTTTTTGCGATCAAGGCCTCAAAACCCCCCCCCACACACACACACACAAAACAAAAACAAAAAACCTCCAGACAAACCACCTACCACCCTAAACCTCCCTCACATTTTTGCCTCAAGTATGCTCACACAAGCATCTGTGTGGAAGTGTGCTACTGCTTTTTATAAAATTTTAATCTTTAACACTTTACCTAAACAGTGGATTGCAGAAATGAATCACCATCCCCAAGCTCCTTTGTTTGCAAACTTGCATTCTACACATTTCTGGATTAACAACCACAAAATTCTAAAGCAAATGGGGCAGAATTGTTTATAATGAACTAAGCTGTTGTAACATCCTCCTGTAGGTAGGCACAAGACACCGTAGGAATTAATGGATCCAAAAATTGTAAGCATGAGGCACTTGGTGTTTCATACCACCTCAATTATCCATGGTCCAGTTTCTAGCCAGTGGAGTGGTACAAATGGTATGTGGGTTATTTTCTCCAAAGCCAATTAGCTTTTCATTCCTAACAGTAGAATTATTCTAAGTACCCTCTGTTGTGTTTACTGAATTCAGTATGAAATCACTAATCAACATATTCAAGTTGGGACCGATAGACTTCATGCAGAAGAGCCTATAAAACTGCATCCTCTCATCCAGAGTCTCGCTACGGTGCCCTGGAGCACAGGCCAGCTGTACCCCACCTGCAACCCCGGGAACATCAGACTGACGTGTTCACAGGCACCCGACAGCATGGTTTCCCAGGTCAAAGACAGCTGACCAAAAAAGGCTGAGCTGAAAGATTCTCCACAGCTCTAGCGAGAAAGTCTCCAAGACCGAAATCTTTCTCTCAAACCTGTCATCACAGCAATGTAGTCTCAGCATAAACAAGTGGTGCTTTTGCATGTGGACTGAACTTCTTTTCACAGAAATCGAAGTGAAACAAATGGGGCCTCTTCTTCCATGCGTCTTGTACTTACATTGTTGAACACAAATAACACCACCCAAGCACAAGCACATAATGTTGGACTTCAAAAGTTGCCTGAACATCAACATTAAATATCACCTCAAGCTCTGCCTGCAGTTAATGCAAACTGCACATGCTCAGCACCTCCAAAATCCACACCGATGGGTGAAGGACACAGCTACATGGTTGTGTTTGGACGTTGTAACTGCCTCCCAGAGAGGTAAAGAAACTAATTGCTTAAGGCAACTGTTTGCCTGCTTTCCTAAGAGTCCAAGTGATAGTGGTTTCAGTTCTCACCATTTCCTTAGCCTGGGATTTACTCTGTCTAAGAAAATAGAGTTGTAGCCTGTGCAAAAGTTGGTACGGAGCCTTATTGCACTTCCACTGATAATGTGCAGCCCAGTTCAGCTGAAGTCAATGAAACTGGGCTCATAAATAAGAAGCACATGTGAACAGAGAAAGGTGCTGGGCTTAGGAGCATTTTTGGCAAGAGAGAGTTGGAGCATTTAGCTTTAGATAAGAAGTTATAGCACTGGAGTCCATCCCCTTCCCCCTCACCCCCCTCTCCCTGAGCTTCTTTAAGTATGGAAAAGACATGACATAGTGAATAAAAGCATCTGGCCAAGACATGGCCCCTGGTGGCCTTTTCCTCTGCAAGACTTTTGTCTCTGAGATATGGAGGAAATGGAGAGGGAGAGAAAAATGGCTATAAAACTGCTGACACTTCAGAGATGATATTTCCAACTTATGAAATACTAAAGCTCTTTTCTGCTAATACACTCTTCGGTGGTTAGCATTAGATCCACCTGGGACAATGGACAAAAAAGAATTAACATAGCTGCTTCTTATTCCATTCACACAATCTGTTTCCATTTTAAAAGCAATTTTGTAAATTTCTCACACTCCTTTTATTTAATCAATTGTGATGTAGAATATTAATTTCTAAATTGCATGAATCTTAAGTATTTGAATACCCCTGTGGTCCTAAACCCTCTACATCAGGCCTGTGCATTTATCTTTGTTAGCAGGTGACACAGTGCTTAAAGAGTACAGTTAAAGAGTAGAAAGATCACAGCTGCTGTCGTATTAATATTTAGAGAGCAGATTTAATAAATACCGTATCTCACTCTATGTTATTATCTGCATTAGTGCTATCAGGTTTTAAGGGAATTCAGAGGATGGTTTCTTATCCATCAGGTTGTCAGAAGCAGACAAGAGGAAAATCAAATGTTCATTTACTCACATCTGGTGTTCCACAGGGATCCATGTTTAGACCCCTACTGTGTTTATCTGTATAAATGGTTTCTATCTATCATCTAAATCAGAAGAGTTTATGTGTAGAGCAAACAACATCAGATAAATATCCTTATCCACTAACTCAGGATAAAAGTATAAACCAAATGTACACAGCACATTGTAATTCCTGCCATTACTGAGGTTATAAAACTCTCTTCCCTCTTTTTTCCACTTTTATTTTTGCTTGAGGTTCATAACTTGATTTGCAACCAATTATTACTTGCTCCTTTTCCTCATGTCTTTTATCTTTGCACTGATACAGAGCTTCTGTTTCTCTTATACCATATCAAGAAGCTGGAAAATCATTTTTAAAAAGTGTTATAAATAGGCAACGCTGAATATAACATGAAAGAAAAGCAGATGTACCTCTGGAAATGAAATATCCAAACTAAGAGATATATTGCGTCTTGTTTCAGGGAACTTGCTCGGGAGGACAGAGGTACCATGGCAGAAGCAGTAGTATTAAGCAGAGCTTCTTGCTAACGCTGCCATTATTATTTTCCCCTCTTTATCTCACCTTTTTACAACAGCAGCTTTCTTCCCCGAGGAGAAGTTGGTGGAATTTTATAGGGGAAGAAAGGAGCAGAGAGAGACCATAAGCAGATGGATCTTTGGTATCAACAGCCATTTTTGCTTATAGGGTTTTTACAAGAGTTACTTCAAATTGTTTTACCTTTATGCAAAGCTGGGTACTTAACACACAAATATTGAGAGCACGAACCCTGCAATTCACTCGCTGTCCGAGCGGTCACCTGGCGCTCTTGCTGCTTGCTGTCTCCCAGGCGGCTGCGCGAAGTGCGCCTAAGTGGTACGTCCGATCGCAATGAAACCTATGGGAAGGACACCTTCCTAGGTATCCTCCTGTTTCAACATACCTCCCTATAGCACAGCAAATCTCGCCCAGCATTACTGCGAAACCCAGCTCTATTAGCAGTGATTTGTACTTATCCTCTGTCCTCTGCTAGCTCTCTTTAACCAAGCTAAACAATATATGTAAAGCAGGAGTATCCAGCTGCTTCTTCTTCAAATAAAATATAATAAAATAAAATAAGTCACATTGCTCTTTCTCTCCGCCCTGTGATTTCTATACCCTTAGATACATGTGGCTCATTCCATGAGCTGCATTAACACAAGCACCCTGGATTTGGCAGTAACCAGCACAGCAGACACTAACCACCTGCCTAAATATAGGTTCCACCCTGACTGGATCAGATCAGTTAAAAGAATAAATTTACTATTCATTCTTTTCTGCAGTCCTGGCAACAACAGTCATACGTTTGCTTTAACTGTTAATTGTTAACAGTAGCACTATTTTGAATTTCTCATCTGCTTCAAACACAACTTATTTCTTAATCTCATCCAATAAAATACATGTACATATGTACATACCAAATACATAATAAGCAGTCTTAACTTTCCCTCAATCCTGCTTTAAAAAGTTTCAAGTAATTAAAAAGTGATAAATTTTAAGATACTTATAGGTAGATAAAAGCTCCACATCTGTCCATATTCTGCTCTGAATAATTCTGTGCAAGTCAGTAGCTCCTGAAAGCACTGGAGTTATTCTTGCTTTATCCAAAACTTACACAGGAAATCATTTGACCATCTATGGGTAAGGACCCTTCAAATCACGGCTGTCGCTAACATTTTGCTGCACATACTTCTGATTCCTATGCCATTGGAATGCATCTCAACATGAATAAACAAAATACAGAGAACCCGTGCTCTTTCGCACGCGTAGGCTGCGTAAAGAGGAAAGGATGTTAATGTGCCCTTCTCTCTGCGGAAAGGAAGAGAAGTTGGAGAAGAAAAAGTGTTCATCACAGCTGGAAGAGGTGTAAACGGATAACAAAAATGGCACGTTTAGAGCAGTAGCTACCACCTCTACCAAACTAAAAGGTGCAGACCCCAGGGAGCATGATGCAGAGGAAACAGCCCCTATCACAAACCTGTGCTATGGACCTGAAACACATTTCTGTGACTATGTCTATATAATATTTTGGAAGAAGACACAAGCTTATCTGCTTGTGCTCCAAGATAGCCTTAAGACATGAAAACATGCTTAACACAGCTTCTTGACCAGAATAATAAGCCAAACAAGGAAGTGATGTGCATCGGCATGGGCCTGCACGCCCACAGTTTTGCATGCACAGCTGTGGCAAATGAGTGTAGTTGTTTCCGAGTAAAAATACTAATTGTTTAATAACTAACATCAGAGGAGCAGCACGGGGCAGGCAGCCCTTCTCAGACACCGGGGGACTGCTTCATCGGCACCCAGCACGCCGCTCGCGCTGCGTGATCCTCCCCTACTGCCACAGGGTCCGCAGCTGGTTGCAATCTGCGTAACCAGCAGGAAGGAAAAGAAACCAAGCTAAGCTCCTGAAAGGACGAGAATAGGTGGAGGGACAGCACAGCCAGCTGCGCCCCAGGTTCCCCGGCTGGGCTTCTCGCTGCTCCAAGGGATGAGGCTTTAGGGAGGAACACTTTTGCTCTGCAACAGTCAGACAGAAGACTACAACAATGAAAATGGGCCTGAGCTTTCTCATTTACACCATGCCTCGCCCCAAACTTTCTGTGAAATGTTGTATTTTCCTTTCAAATTAATGGTATCAACAATTTCTAGGACACTGTAGCAACAGTTAAAATAAATATGCAAAAAGTACTAACTAATGGAAATGATCTGATGTTAAAAACTAAGTAGAATTACAGTTAACATTAAATTTAACATAAAACATTGCAATGGTGCTCCAAGAAGTTGATAAAGAATATATTGCAGTAAAAGCATGTACACATCTAGAATATTATTTAAAAGCAGAGCACAGTAATGACTGCATTCATAAATGAGTATAAATGGGTAGGTTTTTCACTATATATTTGTTTGAACCTTTGTTTAATGAGGTGTGGATCACCACTTGTAGTAAATTTTACTTATATTTGGAGTTGCCATTGCATTTCTAGGACCTTAGATGTCTTATTACTGTTTCTCATCTCACGAAAAACTATGCCAAATTTTACACTTTACTGCTTACACAAAAGGTATGGGATTAGTCCTGCAGCCTTACATATCAGGTACAATATCACTTTACACAAAACCTTTCAAGCAAACATTTCCAGTGTAAACAATCCAAATTCCCATTTCGTTCACACCTTTCCAAGTGCACTAAGGTCCGTCTGTTGGAGTATATGCAAAGTATACATTCTCAAGTCAATGGCAATTGCAGAAATGCAAGCCAAGGTCAGTATTCCCCCTGGCATTCTTGGAAAGTTAGGTGTTTGGGTCAGGCTATAAATAACAGTCAGGCAGAGTGCAGTGTGAACAATTTTGCCTAGGGTACAAATCAATTCCTCTAGGATTGCCCTTCCCAGACTAGACAGAAGAGGATTTAGGTATTTGCCACTTAATCAATACAGGGTGCACAAATTCTGTGCAGTGGGTGCCCGGGGAGAGCAAGCTGGAGCACCTGGGGAGCTGCCGCTGCAGTGTCCCAGGCCCCTCGCATCACCGGCAGCGACGGCTCGTCGGGAACCTCAGCCACAACGGAGCAAAGCGCCGTTGCATTTCTTATACCCTGATCCATGGGGATCTGCCGCTGAAAGCAATTCTGCCAACGCTGGGGAGGACCTGCAGGAGTTGGAAACGAGTTCAATACTGCTTCCCTGCAGACCCTACCTAAATGCGCAAAAGCAGAAACCAATACGAGGTGTCAAACCTAAGGGAAAAGACGCGCTGTGTTACAAAGGTGGTGTGCTGCTGCAGCACAGGGGACATCCCAGGGACATTTAATCCAGCCTTCTTTGAGGGTTTTTAAATAAAGTTTTCTTCAGAGGCACATCAAATCATACATCAAGGAGGCAAACTGGCTTTGCAGCCTTGCAGTAATCAAAAGAAAGACTTGATGGTGAGCATCATCTCTCATGCAGAGATAAATTGGTTTCTCTCCTGTTTTCATTACGCAGTACTGGAGCTATGTTCATTGAAGTTAATGGGAGTATTTCCATGGACTTTGGTGTGTAGTGGGTCATGTAATAAATTCCTCCATATGTTGTAGTCTGAGGGCCAGAGTAGCAGTTACTCATTTTAAGCACTATTTTAAGACTTGATGAATGGCTTAGGTCTTTTTCCCCCGTTTTCCAAGGACCAAAGGTAAAAACAAAGCTAAATACAAAACACTTCATGGCATCCTCTTTTTTTTATTTTGGTTGGTTGTGTTGTTGTTGGGGAAAAAATGAGTATTCAGTACAGCTGATAAATCATTGTGTCGCCTTATTCTTTTATTGATCTCAATAAAAATTGTATTTTGTTTCTTAACAAAAATTCACCAAGAAGGACATCACATCCAGGGATGTGTATAATGTAGGAAGCACTCATCATTTAACATTGTTATTTATGGGTGTAAGTATGGATTTTTGTAGAAAAGTCTTCAACTGTTTTAGTAAGGTGATGCATCATATTTTTAAAGATGTACTTGACTAAAAGGGAAGCTGTTTACCAGCTACACTAAGAAGCTATATCTTACAGTGACTTTTTATATAAAGAGATTATACAACCACTTTTTCTCAAGGAGTAAAGGTAAGGGAGTACAGTACCTGCAAACACTAAGTCTGTGCTGTCACTTCAGTTTAGTATATCACAGTCATTTAATTTTGTTTCAGATGATCACACTGGGAAATCTCAACAAAGAAAATAAAGGAGAAGTGATCATTACAGGAACACTACGCTTGCACATGAGGATCGGTTTGAAGCCATGCTCCCATGCAGCACTCTAGAAAAATATAACCTTGACAGTCTCCCAGGCTAGCATTTGCTTTCTGACCAACTCTGAGAATATAAAAGCCATGCTCAGGCAACAACCTAAACAAATGTCAGAAGCAAAATTTCCCATCTCCTGACTGGAGAAAAGTAACTGAGCACAGACTGCTCTCTTTAAGAGGTCGAAGGGGAGACTGGGAACCTTTTGCACAGCCAGATGCTAAGCTACAAAACACAGATACCGCAAGCTGGACCTGTAAGCATCTGACTTCGCTTCCTGCGTCTCGTATCTGAGAGAGACCTCGAAGTGAAGTTGCTTTTAAAGTCTTTATATTTTCCCCCCCCTCGAGAAGTTCCCGTAACAGTGCCAGTGAAGAAACTGAAGAACATTACCAGGCCAAACTGAACCAACACCTGCGTTTTGATCCACATACACTCATGCTCCTGCAAGGCAATAGGGGGATACGTATCTATAAATGTGTCGTAATTTGAGGGGCAGAGGGGAGGAGGAGGAAGAGGACACAAGGGCTTTCCACTGTCTCATTGATCTGGGGCAGGGAATTCATGAAGAGCTAGGGCATGAGGAGTCCTCATTCTCTTGAACAGAAAAAGTAGAACATAAGTAATGCGAAGAACTGGAAAGCTCTCTGCTGACTCCTTCAGAAGAAGGAAGAGGCTTTACCTGAAGCCTTACTAACATGCTGCTTTGTCTTCATCTATTGCTTTCACTTCTCCCTTTGCAACCTAACTGCATCAAAAGCAGAGTAATATATAAACTAGAACTGTGTCCAGGTTATGGTGGAATATATAGATACCAGTAGGATCAAACCCTGCTTAAACATGTCTGTTCTTTAGCTCCAATGTCAGTACTCACATAAGTAACTCGCATGGGATTTAGCAGATCATTTGGTACCATACGACCATTACAAAATATTGCAACTTTAAAACATTTTTATCTAATAAAACTAACAGAAAATACTGGTGAAATTGGAAATTCAACAAAAATCCTCAAGAAAATTTGTCTTTCCTACTCAAATTCTAGAACAGATGAGTTGCAACTGAGTCCAATTATTCTTCAACTCAGCTTTTTGAAGAATCCTCAGGCATTTTTACCTTTCTACATAGTCTAGTATAGTTTTAATGAAGGCCTGTTAAGGACTTCAGTGCACCATAACTCTGTTTGCAATCCTTGAGTTCTATAAAGTTAATATGTGCTTGTAATAATTGCTTAATAGTCATCTGTTTTCCCATTTTCACCATACAATAATGTTAAATGCGGGCCAGAATCTTTTCCATTTCATTTTATATAACCTATAGGACTGCATCCACAACTGGCTCCAAACCCTCAAAAGGAGTTTCCAGTGAAGTTCATCCAGACTATCTTCCTGCCAAGAAGGAAAGGCGAAACACAGAAAAAGCCTCTGCAGTCCCTCTTTACAGTGGAATTAAAAAAGCAGCATGTAAAAGTCCCCTGGACAGTTGGGCCTAAACTTCTGATCCATCAAATGCAAGTTTGAGCCCATACCAAACACTCCTTCTTTCTCCTGCTGAAGGAAATTGAGCAGCCAGATAAGCATTTCCTTAACATCAAAGATTCATTGCTAACAAAAGTATTATTGGAACCATCTCTCACGGGAGATTATTATACACAGCAATAACTCTACCTTTGATTATCTCCAGTTGTGGTATGTGCTGGTTTGGAAGGGTTTCAAATTCCAGTATCCTGAATGGGCCACAGCAACAGGCTCTCAGTCCACACCCTGACAGACCACTCCATATAGAGGATAAATGTTTTCATCCTAGTGTTAAAGTCACTAAACTATTTTTATAACACTGAGTCTTTGCAAAAAGAAAAGATTAACCTTAAGTTGCAGTAAGGACTATTTCATTTTTATCAGACTCTTGGAATTCTCCAGACACTCATCTAGATTTAGGGTATATTCAGTAAAGAGAATTAACACAATAGAGGTTCTTCATGTTTTTCATGTTCTACCATTCAATCTTCCCTGCTTCTTCATAGTCTAGGCACACACTTTTTAAGACTTTAGAGATAAAGAGAACAGAAAAAGCAAGTTTCACCACCGCCCACAATAAACCAGAAGGCACTTATTCCCTCCTCATTCCTATAAGGAGCGGAGCTGCAGAAACACTTTCTCTGTTCTTTATTTGTTTTTCAGGGTCAGAAATTTGAGGCGCATTGCTCAGGCTTCTTATATCATGGCTAGAGGTCAAATCTCATAATACATGACTTGTCACTATCTTTTAGCACAATTGATAGTAGTGTGCTGCTGACTCTTGCATTCCAGACCTAGAAGAAAATGTCCAGAGCAACTGAGGTTATATGATAGATTTTGTAAAATATCACCAAGTCTCAGGAAGAAAGATGGTTTTGGAGGCTAAGAAAAAGGGCTGCACATCAACATTACAAAATGCCAGAGTATAGATTAATGTTCAGGGCTGGTCATTAGCAGGAGTTACTCCCATCATCCACAAAATCTCTACCTAGTTTAGTAGGAACTCATATATGCATCAGAAGCATTCACAGGCAGATGTCCCCAACCCATATTCAAACAAAAGAGCTAAAAAATATAGTAAAGGAAAAAGGGTTTTCTAAAGTCAGTATAAAATGTCCAAGGGCAAATTCTGGCCCCACTGAAGTAAATAGAGAAACTCTATCAACTTCCACAGACCCACGACTTGGCACAAAGCAGGGGGGGGGGGGGGGGAGTGGCAGGTTTTAAAGAAAGGCACAGAATCAGTCTAATTTCTAAAACATAAAAAATAAGGAGCTGATATGATCTCTATTATTATGGAAAATCAGTTTCCAGCAACTTACAATTGATCTAGTCTCCATTAACACTATATACAAAAGTGTTTCCAGCAGGTCTTATGAAAAAGAAGGAAAACGTAATCAGCAGATGAGGCTACAATTAGAAGCAATGATTGGGGAGGGAATCCAAGCTTTAGTGTTAGGAAAAATGATAGCCATTATTTCTTAGTTTGAACTTAGTTTCAATTAGCTAATGATAATAAAATCTTCTAAGCTTCTGAAGGCTTACTAAGGACGTATAAATACCCAATAGCAGGTGTTCTTCCAGTAACTGCTCTATCTATTTCCCTAGCAAACAGTGATGTAAATAAATCAAATACACATACACATTTCAACAGGATTCTTTCCTCCTCTTGTTTTTTTCCAGTTCTGTTCTGGTACATCAGTAGGGGGGAACTGTAAAGAATCATCAGGTGAAGATGAAGGTGTACACACACACACGCTACTTTCTTCAAGAAAAAGAAGCATTTTACAAAAATATGAGCAAAATATTATGGGCACTACACATGAATAGGAAGGATCAGACTCTTCTTCCCTTTACTGCATTGTAATCCGGGATTATCTTCACTTGCATCAGGACAGTGCAATATGGGAAGGAAACAAGATCAGTCCGCCCACACTGAAAAGTCAGCAGAGAATATTCTTCAATGCACCCTGCTTAGATTCAAAACAAAATCTTTTGGCTATAAAGTCTTCTATAATATTTAGTTACAGATTAGTATTATCTTTCCCCTTTTCCATGTCCCTGAAAATTGAAAGAGAGAAAGCTAATTTTCATCACCACTTTCCTTTTATCATAATTCCCATTTAAGACAACTTTTCAAGAAATTACTTTTTTAGCCATCCATTATTTTTCCAGAACCCTAACTTTTCCTTACAGACTATGTTACCAAATGTTATCACAGATATATCATGTCTTACTAGCTTAGGTAGCTGAAAGTAAGGAGATTCGTACTTGACATACTGAGGTTTTCTTATATTTAGTAAGATTTTAAAAGATTCATGGACACAGAATAGAGACCAGTTTTCCATTATGTGTACAATAGGTGAGATTAAAAAGATGTCCAAAAAGTTCCTGCATTTATATTTGTTTTGAATAGGAAAAATATATACAGAATCCTTCTAAATTTTACAAAGAGCTGGATTGCAACTTTTCTCATCTGTTTTTAGTGCAGTTCGCAGCAATATAAATCTGAAATAAGAATGCTAGAAAATTTTGCATGGGCGTTTTAGTGTGGGTTCTGACTTCTTGGAGAAAATACCAACAGCTGAAGGATTAACTATCTACCCAAGGTCAGGTGATGATCGCGAGGCTGAGAATCATAAGACATAAGGAAGCACCATAGACTCTGGCAGTAGATGTTTGCACCATGCAGAGGCTATTGGAAGAGAGGTGTAAAATGCAGCATTTTACCAGAAAACCTGTGTGAAATAGGCCTGTGAATGTTGGATTTTCACTTTATGGAAACCTGAAAAGCAATTTGGGAAAGATCTAAAGTATAGTCTAGAGACATCTAAAGACAAGACAAGAGTTCCAGTGTCAGTATCCACGGAGTCCTCCATGCATACTGCTGAGATGGCCCCAAGTAATTAGGGAAAGACATGGGAGTAATTTTTCTGTAAGCACCGGACAGAGATGAAGCCCAGAACTGAGATATCAAATTGTTTATTATAGGCCACAGGTATCTGTGAGACGATGAGCACCTCTGCTTAGAACTGACCTTTCAGTTTCATTCAAAAGATTGCATAACAGCAATAATTATTGTTATCATCTACAAGAGTACATGAGTAGTTTGTAAGTCAAAATAAACTCGCAAAGGAAAGAATATCTGTCAGACCCTATTCAGTCAGTCGATGTACTCACAAAACACACCTTAACTTTAGGGCAGAAACTGTTATAAAAATATCAAGGTCTGGAATACATCTGTGATCCTACTTGTTTACAGTGAATGCCAACTAACACCATTTTCACAAAAATTATGAATTGTGAAACTTGAGCCTTAGGTACTTCTTTATGCTACAACAAAGATTTTGTTCCAAATTTAGCCCTTTATTATGGCCATCTAAAGTAAAAACCTTATATATCCAGAGCAAAGTTCTTGTGACTAGGCAATTAACAGGAAATACATATAATGCCTTTTTATAAGAACACAATTAAAGAGTAATCACACTTTTGTCGTGGCTGACAATTAGCAATCTTCCTCCCTCAGAGATGTAATATAGCTATGTCATTATCATTATCAAAATCTTAAGCCCACTAAGGGAGTATTAGATCTCTGCAGAAAAACAGGTTGGGAGAAATCCTGGCTCCACTGAAAACAACAGCAAAACTCCCATTTTCCCAGCTCTAATTAGCTATGGTTAAATTACAGTGAACATATAGTGCACTCAGCTAGAGCTGGTGAAGGAAAAAATGCAGATCTTAATATTCATGGATCCTTCCTGAGTAGTGACTCTAAGGCAAAAAATTCAGACTACTTTTTGAGGCAGCAAGCCTTTTCTTCCATGCTCTTCTCCAGGAAGAACACTGACTTCTCTTCAACCTCCAGTTACAAAGGATGGAGTCGCGATACTGCCACGAGCATGACTACACAACCAGGCAGCACATCACAAGTGCTTACATTATATCTTATCATCATATATATTTTTGGATCTCTAATATCATTGTGTTTTTATTTCTGTTAAGTAGTGTTAAAACAACAGGTGTTTTTATTGTTCTTTTGCTCTATTACATATTACTTTATTCTCAGTTAAATCATACAGGTTTCCCTGTTTCAATTTGTTCAGAAAGAGCTAGTGGAAACTGAAGAACATTCTACTCTGAAGTATATTGAAAAATACCCATGTCAATCTCGCCACTATTTCCTGCAGAAAGGTAACAAGGAAAGGAGAGAGAATTGCTTCCCAGCCACCACACAGCAGCAAGCGGCTGTATGGCAATGCCTCTTCTAAGAGTATAGCTTGCCACTGTCGCCTGTTCAGCTCAGTTAATGGTGTTGCAAGAAACATCACACAAATTAACCTCCTCACTTCCTGGCAAACGCAAAACTGGCACGTCACTTCTTACGTGTCGTGTGCAGCATTTCTGGCCAGATTCCTTAGACTTTGCCTCTAGATTGCTCGTGACAGAACAACTGGTAGAGGGTCAGGTTAATAATGCCATTTTAATGCAATGCAGACCATTGCTCTCTAGAAAGAGACAAATTCCTGCTTCTTTCATTTGGAGAAGTAGTACCTATTTATAGCAAGAACAATATAGTTCTGCCATAAAGCCTGACCATAAGAGATAAAGTTATTGCTATTATTTAGTTGATTAATAGAAGTCAGTAACCCCTCTCCTCCCCTACTCTCCAAATCTGGGTTTAGTACCTTATTGTGCAAGACTTGGTAGAGACATGAAATGTAACAGTCAAATACACCAACTCCCTAAACGCTCTCAAGTGACTCGCAGACATGACAAGAACACAGAGTTTTAAGGAAGGCAATGCAGAGAGCTCTCTTGTCATGAGAAGGAGAAATCCCAAAGATACTTATTTGACAATGCACTTTGCAGGATCTGGAATCACACTGCCAGAGACAGTCATTTAACTCATTCCCAGCTGAAATTCATGGTCATTCCCAAGGGGAAGATCATTGGATTAATGCAAAGACAGGTCAAAGCAGTGAACTTGGAAATGTTCTCTATGACACTGCTGTGAAGGATATGGAAAAGACAAAATCATAATTGTCAAGGCCAGAGTGACTGAGATTTGAGACGGAGTCTGGACAGTGTGCATACATGAATAGGACACCGAGCAGCTAAGTTTAAGCCATACCCAGGTTATGACGCCTTTAAGCAAAAAACTGGATGCAGCATTATTCAAATCATGTAGAATTGTGCAAAAACATATGGAGGGAGTTAAATGACGCAGAAAAGAGAAGCTCAACAGGATCTGTGAATGTCTAATCTGAAAAATATAGGGCTACAGGGAGTGCCAAGGCACGACAGCGTCATAAGCAGTGAAGTGAAGCTACCAGAAACGGTTGCAACTGTGGGATTTGATAGGAGCAGCAGTAAATTGGGCTAGATAAAAGAGCAGGGATGCATGGTACCATTTCCCAATATTAGTATCACCACTGGGGCTGACATGTAGCACAGTACCATTAAATGCTAAGACAAAGTACTGCTGCTGTTTTGTTGTACCCCTCTCTACAGAAGAGCCTTTCACTGCAGAGCCTCGTTTTACCTGTCCTTCACAAGTCAGCAAGTATACAGCAGCTCTTTTCTGCTCTATACTTTTGCCAGGGAAAGGGAAAAGCATCAGGCCGAGTAGACGGGAATAGTTCAGCTAACTACAGTCTTTCTCCTTTCCTATTGCTGGAGAGATGACGTTGTGCAAAGAGCACTGCTTCAGCCCTGGGGCACAGAAATAGAGTGTCAGAGTGGGACCACGTAACAATATCACAAATACCCTGATAATGCTGGCACTTAGCAGTTTCAGTATGCACACTTTCAGCAAAATTCCCAACAAGCAGAATTAGAACGCTAGCCTAGTGTTGGTATATTGCCCATCACTAGAAGAGAAACAGAGATGGTAGAGTTGGTGAGATATGCAGAGAAAAACATATTTACATTAAAGCAGTATTAACATGAAGCCATTAGTGGATAGGGAGGGAGCAGAAGGAAAGCTAGGAAAGTCTGTTATACCAAAGAACAGCATGGCAAGACTGGTGGGAGAAACTCCTGATTTTTTTCTCCTGTGCCATAGCTCTCTGCTAGTGAATTTTAAAGGATTAGATAAATGGATTTAAACAGATCACAGAATCACAGAATGGCTGAGGTTGGAAGGGACCTCTGGAGATCATCTAGTCCAACCCCCCTGCTCAAGCAGGGTCACCTAGAGCACATTGCACAGGATCGCGTCCAGGCAGGTTTTGAATAGCTCCAGAGAAGGAGACTCCACAACCTCTCTGGGCAACCTGTTCCAGTGCTCTGTCACCCTCACAGTGAAAAAGTTTTTCCTCATGTTCAGATGGAATTGTCTGTGTTTCAGTTTGTGCCCGTTGCCTCGCGTCCTGTCACTGGGCACCACTGAAAAGAGTCTGGTCCCATCCTCTCGACACCCTCCCTTCAGATACTTGTACACGTTGATAAGATCTCCTCTCAGCCTTCTCTTCTCCAGGCTGAACAGGCCCAGCTCTCTCAGCCTTTCCTCATAAGAGAGATGCTCCAGTCCCCTAATCGCCTTTGTAGCCCTTCGCTGGACTTGCTGCAGTAGTGCCACATCCCTCTTGTACTGGGGAGCCCAGAACTGGACGCAGATACAGTTAACTTTCCACATTCAAAACACATCAGGCTGGGACAGGGATATGGCTCATCTGTAACAGAGACTGCTGCTGCTCCTTGTGGCCTGTGAGAAAAGATGCTGTTCCCATCCCTTGTTTTTCTGATAGAAATACATGGTGAGAAGATTTGATTGTTCATGTCTCTGTTTTTAAATAAATCAGCTAGTTCACACAGCCCACTGTTTTTTCCAGCTGTAAGTCTAACACGTTCTGGTACAGGGAGAGAGATTTGGCTCAGCAGGCCCTTCCAAAGAGTCTGCCGCCTTCACTCTCCGTCTGGGATGGTGAAGATCTGGTCTCAAGAATCAGATTGCACATACAGCATCATATAAAACTGGAGGAATGCCACTTCGTGGCACTGTGCGCGCCCAGCCCTGAAACACTCTGTTCTGTGTTGTCCAAGCAGCTCTGGATGATTGCCAAAAGACAAGAGCAGCAAAGTCTGGAGAGAAGCCAAAAGACAAGAGGCAATTGACCTAGCACTTTTCTGTTCTTCCCTGGGAATTGCATAGCTACAACATGCCACAATTGCTTACAAATGTTCGGATTGTTTTCTCTACCTGTGCATTGTGTAAAGAGACTAATGTGCTTTGACCTGCAATTTGCAAGGGGGTTACAACTGCCGTGGGAGAAGCAAAACTTAGTGCCTAGGTTCAGAAGTGCTCAGGAGGAAGAAATGGAAACAACTGAATTTTATTGCTCCCTGCCACATAAGCGATACTCCTAAATCTTTGCTTGGACACAGACCCAACCAGGGCTAACAGTATCAGAAAAATCTTGGACTGATTTATGCACAGCGCTCTACAAAAGCTCAGAGCTACGCAGCCTGGTCACCGCTTCCAAACTTAACTGTGTTCGGGGGACATCTGAAGGCCAGGAGGTTTCCGCGAGCAGGCTCTTCTCGTGAACCCTGCCGCAAGGGGGCATGGAAAATGGGGATGCCCAAACCCCATGGTCTGAAAGCACATGCTGGGTGGCATAACAGTCACCTAGCGGTAGATATATGGTCAGCTCAAGCTGTCAGGAAAAAGAGTGCAGGGTGCAGCTCACCTGAGTTAACACTGACCCAGCAACCGCCAGCCTAAGCTGCCGATGCAGCACTCTCCCCAGCTATTTGCCTTCAGGGCCCTCCACTAATCTCACTCTCCCCTCCACTGCAGAAACATATGGGTACACCTTCATTGCCCTCTATCCTGTGACTGCGCTCCAGGAACTGCTCGGCTGGGAAGCTGCACTGGGAGACACCACCACCGGCTGAGGAAGAGCTCCATCACGCACCACGCTCAACGACAAGGCTGTCTCGCACACAGAGTTAACAGAGATCACCAGGCTTTCTCAAACCATTTGATTTTGTTGCCCTTTTATAAAATGCAAATTAAAAAAATTATGAAACAGTAGGCAATAAAACCTGAATTTTTAATACCAAGCAATCACTGAACCTTTGCATGTGAGTATGAAGGACTAAATAATCCCATTCTTTCTCACAGCACAGACCCAGGAGAATTTGTTTCTCTATATTGCTTTTATAACAGCTATCTATCTTAGTCTGGTCTTGTTGATATATTTTAAGGCTTTTAATTTGGAAGCTGTTATTTGCTCAGATGTTATCTTCAGCATATTAAGTACAGTAGGCTTTCATCAAGTCATATGCTGGGCATTTGAGCCGGGGCAGGATTTCTTGCTTAAACACCCATGTGCAATGGCAGAACAAATAAATAAAGAACACCTTCAAGGCTTCCAAGCACCAAGTAACAAAAATCACTCTCTAACCTTACAATAATGCTCTGCTTACAGTCCTCCCAAAATGCAAGTCATTTGCAGGATCCCAAATGATATTTGGTTGATGGATTGCTGGTGATTTCTACATCAGAGCACCTTGGAGCCCTAGTGCTAAACCCCTGACAGCGTTAGCATAAAAGATTTACATTTATGTTATGAGGGCCACACAAGAATAATAATTTTAAAATACATTGCCGTGGCTGCCGGTGCACCATGGGAAATCTAACAGCAGCAGGCAGCATGCCTGCGCTGTAATTACAAAATGGCAGCCCGGGAGAGGCTTTGGAGACAAGGAACTGGAGACTACAGCCATCTGCATGCCTTGGCGAATTGAAATTACAGTAATATATGAAGACATTACCTGAAAAGCCCAGCACCATTTAAATGATTTACTATTACGCCCCAGCAAGCTTTAATTTAAGGATAAAGTCATTCAGCAAGCTAATCTGATATAGGAGGCATTATTTCACACAGTTAAGTTAATTTACACTAGCTGATTGTTGTTGTTGCAGTTGGCATTATTATCTGCACAAACAGCCGATCGGCCCTGACAGAAGCAATATACTGTTTAATACAGCCTCTTAATTCAGCAGGCTAGCTATCTGTGATAAAGGTTTGTTTATAAGCAATAATGGGGAGGAAAGTCATTTTGAGGCTAAGCTGATAACACTGATGAGAACTTTTTTTTCTTTTCTTTAAAAGAAAACAAGCAGGAACTATCCACTCATTTGTCTGCCTGTCTAATAACAGTAATATCCTGACAGATTTCTCTTATGCTGGTTTTGCTTTCCCACCCTACCTACCAGGGAGATCTCTGGCACCGCTTTCTGCATACGTTTCCTTTGACAAACAACCAGCGCCATCACCGCAAGGCGAGAGCTCCTCTTCCCCAGTGGCACGCAGCCTTCAGGGAGGCTTCTGCAGCTAAACTCGCTGAGGCGACCTGGTTTAAAAAGCTTCTAAGATACAATAGAAAAGGCAAACTACACCTCACATGTTGCTTGCTTCGTTTTGGCTTTCCCCCCCAACAGCTCATGGCGAGCTGCACTGTGGCACTTGTAGCAGCCCGCGACAATTCCGCATGACGGGAAGACGCTGCTGGCAGGCGATGCCGGGTGAGGGGCCTGGCCTGCGAGGCACCTGCCTGCCCACACACAAAGTTGAGAACAACAGTTGTTGTAACCATGTTTAGGCATTAAGAATTGCAAAACTCTTCGCCAACAAACCTCAGCATTATTTTTCCAATAGAAAAGCAAGCTAAAAAGAAAAAGTCGTAATAGAGTTGCTTTCTATAGCTTTCTCTTTTTTTCCCTGGCTGGTGAAATCAGCTACTGACTTGCAGCTACCAGGTTGGTTGGGGGGATTCCTTAACTCCGCTCTCCTCCTACGCAAAACGATTTACAGTTCCAGGAACACGCTGCTGGAAACTGCCCCTCTTCCCCAAAACCAGCTGTTCAACACGAACATTCCTGTTCATAAAGTCAGAACGAGCACAATTCAGCTGCGACCGCAAAAGATTCTTGAACTTGCAAGCAGACTTCCTTCATCCTTTAACAGGAATATGCCAAAACAATTGGTTCAGGAAGAGTAAAAAGAAGAGGGTATGTGGAGACACCTGCATGAAAAGTATCTCAAGCCCAGATCCTCAGAAGTATTTAGGTGTCTCAGCTCCATTTAGATGTCAGAACCCCATTGACTTGCACAGGAGTCAGAATGCTAAATACGGCTGAAGGCCCAGGTCTTCAGATGTTTCTGGAAAGTATCTTTTCTGTGGTAGAACTTCAGCATGGGGTTAAACAGGCTAAAATAATACCAGTAAAAAAGCCAGTCTAGGGCCAGCTTTTCTGCTGGTCTAAACAGCACACCTCCAACAGACTGATCCTGGTGGGGAACTGGCAATTGGTACCTGCTGTGACTGGGCCTTAGAGGAGACCACAGAGCACTGCTGCACCAACAGCTTCCCA
Organism: Apteryx mantelli; assembly: GCF_036417845.1. NCBI lineage: Eukaryota > Metazoa > Chordata > Aves > Apterygiformes > Apterygidae > Apteryx > Apteryx mantelli. Next base: position 7,204,418 of record NC_089993.1, on the reverse strand, counting down.
GAAGCTGTTCTGGCAGCTGTCTAGGAGGATGCTCACGGGTTGTTTGAGCTTCTTTGAGGCAAAACTTTTGGATCCAACAACTTACGATTATTGAGGTACTGCAAGATGACAAGTTCTTTCATCTGTTGTGCAACAGGCTGAGCCCAGTGCTGCGCAGCTTCTGTCAGGCTTCATCAGGCAAGCCTTACCCAAACGTGCCGGCAAGCACACTCCACCTGGCTCCATGCATGGCATGAGCATTACCCTTTCCAGAGAGCATATCTATCTCAGCATTCACTGGATCACATTATAAAAGCAGGCGGCGCTTGGCCGCATTGGCTCCCAAAGCTGGCACAGCAGCCCACCTACACGCACTGCGTAGAGGAGGAACGAGCGCATGGCTCAAGGACCAGCCTGTTTTCCAGGGTTTGGTTACAGCTGAACAGGAGAACCGAAGCTGTAGGATCACCTTCTGATGGTCGAGTCTTACATGCTCTGTGTTTTGCAGACTCCTTGAATAGCTTGTTGGTGCGTGATTTTCTTAAGAATGACATTATCTAACATCTCCTGGCAGAAGCTCACAAAGTCTGCACACATTTCAACCACTCAGTAATCATAGTGAGTTTTCATCAGAAATTGCTGAAAAGCAACATGAGAGCCCATAAAAGTAATATACAGCAAAGAAGTGTCTAAGGGAATTTTTGCTATTTTATGGTAATAACAGCATTTTAATGACATGCTTTTTGCCCTTTCCCCCTTTTTTTTCTTTTGGTATTCATTTGGTTTGTTCTTCATTCCTGATTTTTCCATCTTTGTTCACAAACCCATGTGAATGCTGCAAAATGATTGTGAATACCAAACGTTTAAACACATTCATTTAGAGGTAAATGTTACTTCTCCATATAGTCCATTTTAAATTATATTTTAAGGAGTGCATGTTAGTGCCTCAAACAGTGTAAAAAGAGAATTATACCTCAAGTAATTTATTTTTGATTCAAATGTCATACAGGCAGCTGAGTTTGTGTCAACCATTATAGCACCTTAACCAAGGGAGTTGCATTCGATTGCTTTGTATGCTTTCATTTGAGTAGCAGGGCTCTAATGTAGAACAGGCTTCACAAAAAAGGATTATGAGGCATAAGAGAGGGCGAGTACAAGATGCCTAGTTTTTGTTCTTTTTCTTCAAATAGCCCAAATACAGTCAGCCACACAGAAAATAGAGGAATACTGCAAATTAATTCGAAATGATTTGGATGGATTAGGCTTATGGTGTGATAACTGAATCAGGCAGTGTATAGGAATGTAAGGTAATGAGACTAAGAACCAAAACATAATCAGAGATTAAAGAATAAGAGGAAAGACTTTCACACTTCCACAGATCAGAAGATAGATTTGGGGTAAATTCAGGATAATATGCTAAGAAAAATGGTTGAAATTTTATAAATAAAAAGGATATCAAGCAATCTAGCAGAATACAGACTGAATGAATCATTCACAGTTGCTAGCTCACATAAATGTTTTCCTATTTACAAGACTCCTTCCAGGGGATATAATTTCTTCCTGTTGTAACTACTAATTTAAAATAGGGATTGCTTACATAAATCACTGAGAGTATGTAACAAAAAGTTGGCTCCAGCCTTGCGGAGTATTATACAGCTCCTTTCCAATTCCAGGTCTTGAATACATTATTCTATGCATTGGCTCTCATTATTCAGTATTAAGCAATTTTACTCCACTGTGATTGGTTATATAAGTCACTTAATATCATTATTCCCTCTACTAACTTGAATGTCACTACTTAGTCCATTAGGGATGAATTTCATCCTCATGAAGGATAAATCTGGTGGACCATTTTGGGGTTCTTGCACGTCTCATGCAATTTATATCTTATTTGGAATATTAAATTACAAATACAGAGGGAGTATGTGGAGGAACTATACATATACACACACAGAGCCAACTGGGAGTATTTATAATTTCATAACTTTTTGCTATGGTCAGTGAGTAGACTATTTTATTCCACCTAATAAATTTATTAACATTTATTAACTGGGGGAAAAATACTAATTGATTTTGCCTCCTGGTCACACACACCTCCTACCCATGTTTAACTGCCTAGTTAATTGATGAAAAATGTAATGTACAATTAGATAATGGAGCTGATGGTTGAATTCCTGTGTTTAGCAGGAACAGTCAACTCAGCCCTGCTCCCTTCCCTTCCTAACTGGAAACCCTCTGTTACAAGCCAAAGGCAACACACATTAAAAACAATCCCATTTCAAAACCAAGCTCATGGTCACTTCACAGGACAGGTATATTTCCAACAGAGATGCAAGAGAAAAGAATAGGGCAAGAATAATTTTGTTTAGTGCAGTTCAGGATTGGTTGCTGATTTGATTTTGAACTCATCTTTAACACAGAGAGGACCAAAAGGAAAAGGTAAGGGCACGTATTTGTTATTATTGTAACAGCTAATAACAGACACGTTTGAAGGAAGCAGGGTGGCTTTTGGAGTGGAGTGCTGGATTAGGACACAAAAAGACAGGTCTCAAAATTCATGTTTCCTTGAAAAATCTCTCTGGCAACAATAGTTTGTTGTAATGCCCAGAACATTACCTTCAGGAAAGAGGCTGAATATTGACTCTTTTTTTGTATTTTTTCTTCCCAAATTTTCAGTCTTTTATTGATAATTTTTTTTAAAATATTTGCACATCTTGTACTATCCATCCTTTTCCATTTTATGGTAGTTACTGAACTGTTGTAAAACTATTCTAAAAAAAAAAAATCAATAAGGAGGAAGCACTTAAAATTAAATGGTATATTACTGGAGTAAGACATTCCTAGTCATACACGAGTCCTGTTAAAATACTGCAAATTATGTGCATAAGTTTCTATACTTCATATAGGACATTTAGCTGTTCTGCTTTTATAAAAAGAAGGCGGAAAAAAAAATGAACATAGACACACAGCCTAAAGGTCCAAGCAGAATAGCAGACTAAACAAAAGGATATGAAAGGCCTATACTAATTTCAGAAAGTAGATATATGTTAGACTAAAATTAAGTATATGAAATGTCACACCAAAAAATTACAAAAACTAAGGCGGCATTCTTATTAAAAGAATATCAAACTCCGTCTCAGAGTGTTTTTGTTTTGTTTTTTTGCTTTTTGAGCAGGTGCAAAGGGCTCTAAAGGCCAGGACCAGAGTCATAGCTAAAACTAAGGCAGCCTGAATTAAGCGAAACAAGAACACAAAACAGCGCGAGGCTTTGCCGTGGCCTTGAAGCGGCGTTGGGAGCAGCGACGCGCAGCCCTGCTGGCACCCCAGCTCCCGCTGGCTGCCCCCGGCTTCGGACGGCCGAGCCGCAGGGGAAGCCCCGGGCGCGGGCCGGACCGTCCTCCTCCAGAGCTCCAGCTCCCTGCGGCGGCAGACAAACCCCGCAGAGCCGGCGCACGCGACGGAGTCCCACACTCCCCCAGGGTACGGCCACCTGCAGAGGTGTCCACTGCCCCACTAGCAGAACAGAAGACTAACGAATTCCTTAGATTTAAGCACGAGGACAAACTGGACTTTAATAAGTGAGGTTATTTCTGCAACCAAACACTACCTAAAGATTCCAGTTCAGCAGAGAAGACAGCCAGACCACAAAGCACCGAGACGGTTCAAGGCAGCGCGTCCGTACGAACGTGGTGCTCCGTCGATGAAAGCCGAGGGTCGGCACGTGCCTAACTGGGCTTCTGGACACACAGCTCAGCCCCTGGCTGCACGACTTCGGAAACCTCTGAAGTAGCAGCTTTTTTGGAGCTTTCTTAGGCAATCATCAGCCAGGGAGAATTTCTGCTACTGTCATTCCTGCCATGTGTCTGTAATATGTGTTTGCTATACACTATTCTGAAAAGATTTTAAGGTAGAATTTTGTGAAATAACTGAAAGTCATAAGCTTTCAGGTTAAATGCTTAAGAATTTCATTAATTTTTGTTTAGCTAAAATTTCACACATGCACAAAACCCCACCTCTGTGTATGGGTAAGGATGAGGCAGGGTTTCTAGCAAGAGGCAGTATTATTTATTAGATCAGCTGAAATAGCAAGGAAGGAACAAGGAAGTTGTCAAGCACACAAGAGAGCCACATCAGTTAGTCCAGTAAAAGATATTGCCTCTCCTGACAAACCTCATCTCACTTCTACTCTTAAACCCCTATGTTTAAAGGGCAGTACTGATACGCATAAAAGAGCATTGTTGCTTGGATGAATCAGAGAAGAGCCTTGCCAACAAAATGACTTAATCATTAAACAATGCAACACATTTAAAATTGTGTTCTGGTATTACATGTTCTTAAAGGCCTGTCCTACTGCATTACACCAATTAACAAATTTTAATATGCATCGACACCCTAAACCATGGCACCCTGGATGCACGACTCTGTTTTCCCATCATTTTTAATAGTGTAACCTCTCCAAATTAAATAAATATTTCCCGTTTATAAAGAACAGAATTAAACTGATATATTTCTTTGCCCAATATTCAATAAACATCGTTTGCCACTGCTCCTGCTACTGCCATAAACTTCAATTATTTAACACTTAATTTAACACACAGGTATAAACATTTGGATTAAATCATACATACATACACTGCATACACTCCTCTTCATACTCAGCTTTGTTGTCTTTCTGTATTCTAAACCACACGGATCAAATCTTCAGTCCTTCTCTTACATTTAACATGCAGCTCTGAAACTGCAGTTATACATCATATTCATTTGTTGAGGAGTGATATATAATCTGGACTGAAATTAAATAGTGTCATCTTATGTTTAGTATTTATTGATACAAATTTAACCTGCTCATATTTCAACCTCCAATCTTCCCCTGAATAATCTGTATTTAATTATGCATTCCACCTCTCTATTGACCTTTGAAAATATCCCTCATGACTACCAATCAAAAATGATATAAATTAGAAATTCTTTTGAATCCTTTTGCAGTATTTATCATTCCACTCCCCAAATTATTCAGTTGAGGCTCTTTAAATTCGTTTTCAAAAACTGCCCTCCTAATTCTAAAACTCAAAACCCCAAACCCCTTCAAGTTCCCCAAATGTTCATTTGATCATTAACACATTACTACCCATTTATCAAAGATAAGATATTTTAATACAGCAGGCAGTCCAGAGTTATTATTTAATGGCCAAAAATGAGGAACATTTGGGGCATACCATTCTATGAATTAAAACATATAATTCTATCAAGTGCCGAATTAGCCTGTTCTCTTACAACAGAAGAAACTATAGCTGTACTTTGTAGTATTATATTAGAACTTCACTTGAAACATCTATTATTTGAAAGAATCAACTTAAAAAGAAACACAGTAAATGGGCAAAATTGTAGCCACTCATAACCCTCACACCATGACCTGTTCTCGTCTCCATTGCTCTGTGTAGAGCTGTTCTAGACCTTCCCCCTTCTGTGATGGTTAGAAACCTTGGTCACTTTAAATATATACGATCTTGTACTAGTATTGCCATTTAATTTAAATTACTCTCATCCCAACTTGGCACTAACCTTTATGCTCATTGTATTCATAAAAGAATAATTATATTCCCATTCAGCTCTTGTTTGGATAAGCTAAATTAACTGAGCTTTGTGAGCCTCATCAACTAAAATAACTTCTCCATTCCTCTGGTCATCCTGTAGGCCTTGAAGATATTCTTTCATTTTATATTAATTTTTTCTGAATATAGGGTACAGGATGTTATGCAATATTTTGAATGTCTTCCTACCTACATCTTTGCAACGATCCTAGTACTTCTCCCTCTTTAGCTGACTTGCAACATTCTAGAAATGCATTATCTTATTTTCACATTTGCATTGTGCTAATGCTCACCGTCATCCTGGAGCTGAATGACACATCCTGATCTCTCTTTCCACCTCTGCCTTCAATTTACAAGTCTCCTAGTCAGCATTCTTACTCATTCACAAGCACCCAACTTAGCACTTCAGCAGTTTTAAGTTTCATCCTGCTCTAATTCTTCCAGAAAGAAACTTTGACATCCTCAGTAACAACAATACCTGCTGGCTATGTGGTAGCCCCAAATTTCCTAAGTATACACCTGTGAGGTTCTTATTTGAAGGTTAGTCCTTAAAAAATTAAACAACGCTTCTAAAACTCAAATCTAAGGAGCACCAGTAACTTTCCTCTGTTTTGACAACCTCTTTTGGTGCTATACTTCTCCTTAGAATTTCAGTTTATACATTAGCTTCCATTTTAGGTATCTTTAATTATCTCCCATGTATCATTCTTAAGCATTTTATTTTGATCTAGATATGAACTGGTGGACCTATCCTCCTGACTTAGCATGTCTGTTATTTCACCAGAGAAAGCGAGATCGGCCCAGCCTTATAAATCTATTTGATAAAACTTCATTGCCAGTGATGTTATGCTGCCTTGTCTGTATTCTCTTTGAATTTTAAAGAGGAGGAAACAGCCTGTGATTTTGTCTTAGCTTACCTAACTTATTTGGGCTCTGTTCAAAGCCCACTGATGGCACTGGCCATCTTTATTTTTGTGCATATATGCAAAAACGCACATATATGCACCTACATCCATTACAGCCCTAAACCTGAATAAAGATTTGACACTAGATTCTCATTGACTCCCACAGAGTCTCATGAACACCCATTTGGTTCGGCTGAGTACGGTTACTGGAACAAATCATGTTTTATGAAAGAGAGCCACTAATCTGACAACGTGATCAAACTTCCACCTTTCCTGTGGGACCTTCAGGGTGATGTCTTTCACTGCAGTTAAAATCTGCATATTACACCCCCAAGGTCCTCAGGAGCATAAGCTGCCTATGTCAGGTGAATGTACCTCATGCCTTCAGTAGCAGCAAGGAAGTTAATTAATATTGCTAATATACCTCATGTGCTATCCTTTTGCCTAATAATAAATACAGAAATCAGAAAAAAAGAATTGCGTAGTAGAAGTTATATGGGTAAAAGTTTCGATTAGGTTTACCTTCTGAGACAGTTTTATTAGATAGATTAAGTTTCTGTGCATCTCTCCAAAGACCACAGTAATAACCAGTGTCATGACTTTCAAATCCTTTGAACTGCAGAGGGGAATCAAACATGGTTGTCTATTTATCCCAGCTTTTACTCCTTAGAATTCTAAAAGCTTGCTTTGCTCATCTGTCAAAGGGATGGCATTAAGGGGATCACTGTTGACAAGTGATAGTACAAATTATGCAACACAAATGACATTTCACTACCTCTCCTCTGATCTGCAATTCCCACTCTCAATCATTCCCTATTCTATGAAAATATTAAACCACAGATCTAACTACAGAAAAAGCAAGAGTGTAGGCACCTCTCGGTATCTTGCTACTGAACAAGAATATGTTCTCAAAGCCCACACCTATAATTATGTTAGTGAAAGTGGGATCCATTTAAAGTTCCCTTGAGCCCCTGTGGGGATCTCCAGATATAAGCATATACATGTCATCACAGGATCAGGGCTAGATGTTTTTTTCTGCGTAAAAGGTTGTGAAAGGTTTTGCATTAAATTCAGTTGAAACCAACAGCCAAAATCATTAGGTTCTACTTAAAGAGGTTCCTCGTTATTCAAGGAGAAGCTGAAAAGACTATGCGCTCTTCCAACCTGTCCCTTGACAAAGCTTTTCCTCATATCGATACAACACTAAATCCTGATGAGTTCTTGTATAGTCTTAGATGGAGTGACTTTTCTTTTCTTTTTTTTTTTCTTTTTTTTCTTTTTTTTTTTTTTAAGTGCAGAGATCTGAAGAGGATCCTGAGAAATAAGGTTGCAACATTCAAACCACTCAGGTCACAACAATAGCAATGAAAACGCTCTACAAGAAGGGAAGTGTCAGGAGCATGTTTGCAGTGGTGATGTGGTGAGAAGAGAAACAATTCCAAAGGCTTCAACACAGCTACATCAACATGACATAAAACAATTTGCCTATCTCTGGCTGCACTGCGCTAGCTAAGAAAAAAAAGGGGGTGGAGGGAGGAGTTTCGAGCTTTAATGCTGTACTCTTGTTGCTGCAGTGAGACAATTTAGTCCTCAGACATGACACATCAGACTGATGGAAGGCTACAACAAACTAATTTTTGGACTCTGCCTCAGAAGAGGAAGATTGGAGGTCATTTTTATCTAGTGCTGGAGATTATTCCCTTCCGTGCATATGCTGATGTTCTTATAAACTGGAGTAATATAAATGATAAAATGCTTTTACTGAGACTCATCTGAAGAGATTTCACCAGCATCATTAACAATGCCACTGCCCAAGAAGCTTCAGTACACATACACCTTCCTCGCAATGGCTACTGAGGTTTACACGCGGAGTCAACAGCACAGGGGAGATCTGTTTTCAGTAGCTTCTGGTTTGGAATAAGGAAATGAAAATCAGGTGACTGAAAACATCGTGTGAAGATTTTCAGAGGTGTACAATTGACTCATTTTGGCAGCTGACCTCAAGACACAGTTAAAGCACAGAAATATCGAAATGAACAGGAGGGTTATAACATACATATGTGAAAGAGAAATGGGATTAGAAACAGAAGTTTTGCCACAAGGCTGCATTTAGACTGCAAAAGCAAAACAAAAGAACAAATAAAATTGTATTAATCTATTTTTGCCCAAAGCTTAAAAGAGCTCGTGTCAAAAATCACCCCTCTAAGCCACACTTGGCATTCCCAGGATATATTATATTAACTGCTTTTTATTAGCAATCTTATTACTGTTGATCTGCACAAGAATAGAAGCAGTTAACAAATGAGCAGAATTGGGCTGCAAAGAGTACAAACCATACAAATTGTTACAAATTATTTACTGGCTTAGTACAAATCTGCATATAGATTGAGGAAGTCAGTCAGGAAGCACCTTCAGGTATGCCTCAGAAGATACGATTATGAAGGTACCTGGAAGCCTTGTATGTGCACAGTGTCTACTACAAATGGAAGAAAACAGTTCAATTTGTCAAACATGCTTAGACATCTGTTTTTATTTGGGAATTATTGTGTGGCATGTCTTAGAAGAAAACAAAATGCAGACCTTGGCTTATCACTAAAGAGTAAGCCACTGGAGTTCTTTGTAAAGTAAGATTATACTGAGTTTAAGGATAAAAATCCCATATTCTAATATGATTTAGGACACAACTCCCTATGCAAGTTTTCCCAACCTTGATTACTTTTCACAGCAGATTTTCATTCCACTGAGTTAATCATCCAAGAATCAGTGAGATTACGAGGATAAAACAAAACTAGAGGGAACGACAAATGGGTTAAGCGCATTAGAACATAAAACCTGCAGTGTAAATCACAATTTAGCTGAATGCTACCCCTCTGAAAAACTGCAAATACAGTTTCTACGGAGGCTTTCTCACCTACTTATGTAAACGCACTGCTACTTGCAAGGAAAGAAAAAGTGGTTCTAGTTATTGTGTACTACATGGTCACTTCTTAAATGTTTCATTTTTTGTTTCTGCTTAAAAAGTTTTCAACAAAAAGAGAAATATATTTAAAGATAACTTTATATTTGAAGACATGGCTCTAATTTATGCTTTAATCAAAGTGAAGTGTGGGCACTAACATAACAAAACCAGAACCATGACTTCTGAAAATTAGATTGTTATTTAAAAAGGGAGATTTCTTTACAATCAAGCAAAAATTACTTAATTAAGATAGGCAGTGTTCTTTGGATATATAAAAGACAACAATCAGCCCAAAGACTTTTCATTTCTGCTACCCATTGTATGATCTACACAAAGCCACTCAACTCCTCTTAAAAGTTTGCATCTCTAATTGAGAAGACAGTATTTTTCAGTAAGATATCTTAAAATAAGTCCTAAGCTTCAACTGATCATTGAATCTTATTATTATTCATGGGAGTTTTACTGATAGTGTCACACCTAATGTAATCTCTAGCTATATTAATTAATGTAATTTTGGAGTGGTCTCCCCTCCTTGCTCCTCTCCTCTCTCCTCATCCTGTCCCTTGTGCCATTTTGTCATCATGGTCATCATGGATAAAACTGTCCTGTGGAATACAGTGTTTGACCAAACACACCTTACATCTCCTGGACTGCCTCTTAGCTGGAGTAGCTAGCCCATAAGGGAATTACTCGTTACCATAGCTGTCATTAAGGATTCTGAATCCTCTTCAAGTCCATAGTCTGTGAACTTAACAAAAGTCCAATAAACTCTAAAGGGACTTTAAGCTGTGATATGAGTATTTAATCCTTTGTTTCTTTTGGAATCTTTGCACAAAGTACGCAGGAGTTGAATTTTGATAAAATGAAAAGGTAAACTCTAAATACAAGGATGCTGCTCAGACTTTTATGGTTAAGGTTGCGTCAGCACTTTCAATATAAAATCAGTCTATGAGGGCTTATAACTCAGTCTTGAAAAGGTTTCTGTGGACTTAACTTAGCTAGCAAGGTGTCCAGCACATTCCAAAACCAATTTGTAACCCATCTTCCTACAGAAATTAGTCTTGTTCTAAGAAATGGCACACAGTCATGCTGCATTTGCACAAGAGCATGTCTAACCCAGCAACTTTGGAACCTATTGGCCAATTTCCACTAAATTAAACAAAAAGTGCAAAGAGAATTATTTTCCTACGTGATTTATGGACACAGGTTGCTAGGCAAAGAGGGCGCACACACGCAAACAGTGCAAAGCTGCAGTATGAAAGTCACTAGTTAGCAGATACTCCAGAATCCAGTGAAGCACACGTCTTCCTGGCACCACTGTTAATCTCAAGGCACACAGCTTCAGAAAACCATCACTCAGAGAACCATCTGTTTGTTTCTGACAAACTTGCTTGTATATAAAAACTAATATAATAGTGTATATATGGAAAAGAATATAATCATGTTTGGATCATCATATCAAACGTAGACTTGCTAGACCAGGTAGATAAGCTGGTAATGATAGTAAAGGTCTGAAATCGGCCCCCTCAAATTCCTGTCTTTTACTGACGAATTAGGATTTTGGCAAAGTTAAAAAAAAAAAAAAAAGCCACTTTTCATGAGAGAATTTTTTTTTTTTAAACCAGCGGCAATTATTGATATATGAAAGAAACCAAAATTAAAATGAGATGTCCCAAAAATATAACCTGTTACATAGGGGTAAGGGTCACACTTTTGCCCATGCTATCTGGGAGCTCTGAAACATAATACTGGAGTGTGAAAATAAGCTTTCTTTCCCTTTGGAACGCTAGTTGTTTACGTTTAGTCCATTTAGTCTGTTTAGTCCAGAGCGTGAAACTACTCAGTCATACGCATGGCACGTCCATAACAAAGGTAAATTACTTCCTGGCTGTGCTTTTCATCTCAGCCCAACTGCAAGGTCCCCAAAACCTTCTACTGAAACTCACTAAAATTAATTCCTTCCTAAACATATTTCCCATGAGGACTAACTGCAAATACAGTTTTGTAGGACTTTCAAGGTACTATAAATAGAGACGTCCAGCTTTATCGGCAGAAGAAACAGCAAATGAAGGTCTAGGCCTTTTTTTTTTTTTTTTCCTCTCCACATAGCTCTAGGGCTCTAAAAGTCTTCTTTTACTAGTGCACCTTTAAATAATACTACGTCACAGTTGCTTTATAATTCAGCCTTGTGTCATTTACTATTCTTGAGTTGTTTTGAACATGCAGTGAAATTTAAGAATATTGATAATTTCTGGAAAGATTTGTAATTGAACTATCTTTGAGGCCAAGTATAAAATAAAACAAGCTGGTGTAAAACTTTCACTACAAGTATTCTTAAGAGGAAAAAGGTAATTGGAGCATAACAACATGGGTTCAGGAGGAGGGAGGGGAAAGAGGAAGGGAAGCAGATTAACTTTAGCACAGTTTTATATCACATGTAATGAAGTGAAGTATCACCCTGGAACAGCTGGCCTAAAAATGTTAGACCATTAAATTCTTTCTTGTTTCATCCTGCACTCCTGTTGTTCTCTGGCTGTCCAACTATGTTAAATAAAATACTTGAAAGAAAAGAGTCTCGAGTGTTCAACAGCTGATTTTGCTCCCAGAGGTGCTGAACTGGCAAAAGTGAAAACATGTGAAGCAAATATAATTAGCCAGAAAGGGAAGATGGATTCCTAGAGCCAGGGCTCTCTAGAGCCAGAAAACAAGAAAGTAACAAATAGGATTAGAAGAATAAGGTGAGCATCAGCTAAGCTTAGAAAGACAAGGAAGATGGCCTGGAAAAGAAATATGCAACTTCCTAGTATGTGTCTAGTTTATGCAAATAAAATGATATACCCATCTATACAAGGCAATAATGCCTTTCTTCTGCTACTCGCCTTGAATAAGATGCCACATCCTTCAGAATTGGGTTCCTACAGGAATGAGGACAGGGTAACTGGTACTGCAGAGTCTTTGAAACCTGCCATAGCCCATCAGGTACCTTAATGCTAGGGATAGATCAGCTCCACTGCCATTCACCATATCATAATTTGAGGGGAATTCCCTAAAAACAAAACAAAACAAAAAACCCTCAAGTAAAAAAAACTAAAAACCACCACATTTTTTACTCCATTTCTTCCTAAGCTGATGGTTAATAACTGATTCACAGTCAGGTAAAAATAAATCTACCTGTGGAAATCTGACTGTGACAGAAAAATACAATGCCATTTCCTCCAAAATTTCCAAAGTGTTAGCTGGTGAGGGGAAGATGCTTTTATTCTTATGCCTCAGAAAGGGCAGAATGTGGCATCACCATGTTTGGAGGAGACTTTGCAAGCATGTCTCATGCAGCGAACACCAAGTCGTGTCCTCAGGTTCTGTCATGAGGGAAGATAACATGGCTCAAAATTGGTGAACCACAAGTACATTCTTTTCAAACCCTACCCTATTTATTGGAATTCCAAGAGAATTTGGCTCTGAGGCTGTTATTAAACACTAGTTATAAAGTGAGTTATAATTATGTGGCTATAGGAACTGACATAATCATGGAAACCATGTAATTTGGTTCAGCTATGGTTGAACTATGGGTTCAACACACCCAACGCAGCCAAGAGACCTGACCGAGGCCAGCGAGAGTATCCGGTGGCTGTGCTGGCACTCCCAAGCACAGCCTCTCTCTGCATGCAGATGCACGCGCTGCTTCCACTGCACTTCCAACCTTCGCTTGCTGTGTCTGAGCTTTTGGCTGCTACAGGTTAACGATGAGACATAGTCTGGTCATCATTTCCATGCTATTTAACACAAAGACATTGCAGTTTCTTTACTATCCTTAAGAAAAAAAAAACAAAAAACAAACATACACACCAAAGCAACACTGGCAGGTAGTAATACAATAGAACACATTAGTTCTGCATAAATAACGGACTTTGCTTCAGTTTTCCAAAATGGTAGTTTGCTGCAACTTCAACTCAAGTCAACAGAGATCATGCTCAAATAAACCAGAGCCTAGGCTTGCACTGAGTTAGAAATGTTCTTTGCATGACAGTGTGTGATACAATGAAGCAATTTCCTATAAGGGGTTGTTACTTCTCTGTAGCCTCTAGATGACCAATGTCCAGCGTTGTAATTGGCCAGCAGTGAAGCAGGGCTGGCACTAGGGGAAAGCGAGGGACAGAAAAGCCTAGCAAAGGATTTCTGCTTCTGTCAGACTTATTTAGAGAGTAATAGAGCAAATTTGGTGAAGGCTTATTAAACAAATACCTGTTTAATCATATGAAGATGCCTTACAATATGTTGTTTGTGCACAAAAACACAAACAAAATTCTACTATGAAAAACGAAAGTAAAGGCATGATTCTTTTTCAACTGCACTGCAAACTCCCAGTTTTTATGGGCAAGACCTACAGCAGAGCCTCATGGCTGACTGCAAAGACAATTTTACTGAAGGGATCAGTGGGACAGAACTTCATTTCCAGCCTACTACCTGTAAAAAATTGCTGACAGTCAACACACAGCATCTAACAAAACCAGATGGGAGAGAAAAAAAATGTACTACAACAATCTAATCTTTTTGACATTGTTACTGTAACACACAAAACAGTTCAGTTGAAAATTCTCTAAATATTTGTCAAGGGTGGAGAGGGTTTGGGGATTTTTGATGATGAAATTTTTCACATTATTAGTTCTAAATCGTATAAGAAACTATAACCCTTGCACTCTTCTTCCTCAGTAATCTTGTAGTAGTCTGTCTATTCTTTTTGCTTAAAGTTTAAGAAGTTTAATGAGCTGCAGCCTTGTCGGTTACATAACAAACACAACACATCTTCAGATACATGACATAACTGGTATGGGGATGGAAGATACTCCTCATAACTGTGCACTTTTCTGGCTTGATCAGACTTTCCCCAGCCCTAGTGTAAGCTTGGGTTTTTCAGACATCTCCTCCCAGTTCCACACTCACATTAATTTTCACAAAAACAACTACTTATTATTGACAATATTAAATCAGGCCTTTCCCGCTCCCTGCTCCCTCCATCAAAAGCAACCCCAGCTGCCCCCTGCAATCCAAAAACCAGCCCAAACCCAGACTAGGTTTAATCATTCATGAAAAATTTGTGATAGGGAACATCAGCATATCCCCTTCTGGCAGACAGTATTTACATTAAAAAAAAAAGCTTTAGGCATATTTTGTGAAGTATATTCCTACCAATAGTGCTGCACTTTCCCAATATCATCCAAAAACTCATCTGGGTGAAGCAATTTATTACTTTACACCCCACTTTTCACTGGATATGGATTAGAACCATTACACATTTCTATCGCAAAACACTGCTCATATAACATCATATTGTATTAGATCTCTTGTATCTTATTTATTGTACATGTCTACATTTTGTGATAATTAGATTGTATAATATCCCATGCAGGCTAATGTGAAAATGATTTCTGCTGAATAGAAATTACTTATTTTGATTCCTCAGGGGTTTGTTTTGTCAAAACTCATGTAGTATTTACCTAACTAATCATTGTTCAATTGTAGAGCATGAGAAGTGTAAAATTATCATAATAGAAGTGGAGAGAATGAAAAGAACAATGGAACTGACCTCGTTTGATTATTAATGGTGTTTCATCTAATTTACAAGGCCTAACCTTGTGTGATGCAAATGTAGAGCACAAATGTACCTTTTTATCTCATAGCCCCTAATTAAATATGCTATCTATCATACTATTTTTTCTCTAGTTAAGCAATAGGACACACAGAAATTGGCAATGAAAAGCCTCTTAGAATCATTTTTATAAAATACCATAAGCTTAGAAAGATTGAGCAAAAAGGTGAAGATGATTTAATATCATTTTACAACTTGGTATAGCTCTTTCTCCTCAGCTGAAAAAAGATTGAAGTTAAAAATTACAAGTGAAACCTCTCCAGAAATGCGGAAATACACTTAGAAGGGTTTTGTTTCTTTTCCTAAGATTTCACGGAGGTGCCAACGGACAGCAGAAAATGGCCCTGTCTTACCTCAGGTCAGGTACAGGGGCCACTCAGGCGGCACAGCAGAGGTGGCACTGCATTTTGTGTCTTAGAGAAAATGCACCACCCTTTTTAACGATTTACATAGTCAAAGAGCAAAAGACATTTCGGATATGAGAATACTGAATGAATGCCTCCCTTAGTACCTTCTGGTAACCCACATCATAGCACTAGTTCAATGTTATGACAAAGATGTTCAACAAATAATTTGTCTTAATCTGTGCAGAAGTAAAACAGACCAGAAACACAACCTGCTTCCTGTATAATTTACATACAAAAACACACAAATGGATTGGCTTTATAGATGTCAGATGAAAATACAGTTCACAAGATTGAATTATATGGAGCAGAGCAAGGAATCAGAGAGAGGTTTTGGTTCCTCCCTCTGCCGCAGATTTTGTAGCATTAGATCTCAGGTGTCTTTTATATTTTCTGTTTCTCAGGAAGTTTTCTAAAATAAAAATCTGCACTTGCACAACTGATGGATTTTGGCCTTCTGCTTGCTGAATTACCATGAGAACAGAGCAGCAGAGAAAGCTGAGCATTGTGCACAGGCTGGAGCCAGGCCAACAAGCTCAGTTTGGGTGGTTCCTGGAGCCTGATCAGCAGAAGAGAAACACATCTCAGCAAAACAATTAAGCAAAAATCAGAAGGCGATAAACGGGAATTTAGTATACTTAGATATTTTCTGTTGACATTTCTGGAGTTCCTAACACAACAGGGCATTGTTCTATGGCAGTAGGTCTAAGACACACTGTAATGTAAATAAATAAGGAATGTTTAAAACTGAATTCTATTCAAGGAAAATTGAATAGCCTAAAAGGTACCAAAATAAATTTAAGTTAAAAATACATATTTGCTAATATTATTGTGTCCATAGCCACCTGCTATCTCTGTTCTCCCCGACCCATTCTTTTTCCCCCCCTGCTCATAACCAGCTATTCTCTCAAACTGCAGGTCTGGGTTACCAGGAGTTTCACTGCCAAGATAGCTGTTCTCTGTAGTTTCTATACCAAGGGGAAGAAGGAAAAAACCCTAGTAACATATAACTGGCAATTTGTACTAATAATCAGCCGTGTGCATGAAGGTAATTGCAGATAAACTACTGCTTTATTCAGATATGACACCTGCCTTTCCCAGTGCACCTATGAAGAAAGGTATTCAGCAGAAATGTGAACACTTGTCATTGAGTTGCAAGGCTAGCTAAAAGCACTAATACCCACTGATGAGAATCAATTCTTAAATAGTTAACAGACTTCATCTCTGAGCCTGCTTTGACAAAAATGCAGCTCCAGAAAAGATGGTGCAAATGCCTAAAAGTCAGAAATTTTCTTAAGAATGATTTTGGTGACTCTAACCAACAAAATCTGCCTTATATGTACTCCAGAAAAAGCTGTGGGTAAGGACAATTTAGGCAGCCTAGTTCATGGCTGCAGCGGCTGAGAAGGCAGGCATACACGGCTGACACAGCGCAGCACCCCTCCCTGTAACGCCGCACGGCCCGCGGCACGAGCCAGCGCAGGGCAGGGGCACTAAGACACGCTCAGGTGCCAGCTTTTACCAAGCACTGCCACTTCAGATTGGTATTGATAAGCTGAAGTCATTTTAGGGTAACTATCATTACCAATACTGCTTTAATTAAGTTGGTGTAAAATATACCTCCCCAGTACCACGTCATTATTGCTTATTTGTATTATAGCATAGATTTCTGTGGCAATCTAAAAAGCGAGGGTGCTAGGTGGGCTTTCTGTGCACATCAAAATAAGCAGAGCACTCGAGAGCACGCCAGAGACGGGAGAGTACGAGGGAGTGCAGAACAACATGGAGATGTGACATACTGCATGGAAAGTACCAAACACCCGATAAACTATCACAACCACGCAGGAAAGAGAACAGCATTCAGTCAAGTGGAGTAGAGAACTCCCCTCAGAAGCAGTACTCCTTAAAATAAGATGTGCTATCCTACCAACAGGAAGAGAGGGCCATCAAGAGCAGGGTGTCTGAAAAAGCACCCCCCTTGCTTCCCTTGTTGCTCCCTGGCACTGGGGAGAGCTGCACTAGGGCACTTCCTGAGTGTTTTCCTCTCTGTAAGCAAGCATGGACAGACTTCTCCCTGGGGTGGAGCGTCTGAGATATTAAAAAATCCTGTAATATCAGCAGATCAGTACTTTGATAGTCAGCAAAACTAGATTTTACTTTTTTTGTTTTCTTGTCCGTCTCTGTTGGCCAGCATGCTCAGGCTTCTCTCTTCCTCTTCTGCAGGATTCTCCTATCCTGAAGTCTGATTTTTATCCAGATAGCTAAGAGCCTCACCCACCCTCTCTTTACAAATTCAGAGTAAAAGACTACTTGTATTTTCAGTGTCTCTGAGCATATCCTCCCCAGAGTTGAATCACCATGCTGGTTACTTTGCTCTGTACTGCCTGGGCATGCTCTCTTCTCCTGCACCTTCTCCTGCTTCTTAGTCTGCTTTGCACTGCCTCAGCCTGGTCGACTCCATTATTAACGCAAAAGTCCTCAGCCCACTTGTCATCTGCTCATTCATAAAGGTGTTTCTTTTCAGGAAAAAAAAAAAAAAGCACTGCTCTCTTCCTTTTTAAAGGGTCAACCTAATGTTAACCATACAAATCTACCAAAACTCATTCAGTCAAGGGAGAGCAAGGATAAAGATACATAAACTAAACAAAACAGCTCAGCAGGAGCTTGGCATCTCTTCTTCTGCTCCTGAAATAAGCCACCCACAAAAAAAATGCATGTAGATCTGCTTTCCTTTACCCATCAATTCACATACTCCATGATCCACAGTAGAGACAGTATTTCTTAAGGTCACGCAATATACCTTCATGTGACTTGGTGCTATGCACTAATTCTGATTGTCTTCTAGATGCTAGTACTCCGGGATGCTTTGGCCACTGAGTTTTGTTTTCCCTTTCCTCCACAAAAAAAACCATACAACAGGAACAGAGGAAGATCAGCAGAGCAAAAGGAAAATGATCAGAGACTCAGGAAAACTGTCTGTGAGGCAGAGCTTATAAAGGTATATACAATAGAAAGTGGCATAGGGAAGGTCATCTGAATATACCTACCTACCCTTTAGCATTAAAAAAGAGGAAAAAAAAAACAACAGCAACATAGGAGCAAAATATTGTTGTTTAATGAACAATCTTTCATTCATAGTGGGTCTGAACTGGTTCTAATGTTTTGAACAAAAGGATTTAAATAAAGTAAACCCAAGGCAGAAAATAAACTTAAGGAAACTTTTATTTCATTTTGGCAGGCTGTTTAACCACAATGATGCTCATGTTTAGAAAGGCCCTGTTTATAATTGTGCAACTTTATAACCAATAGCCTTTCAAACATGGGCATTTTAGAGCAATCTTTTGTGGTATTCTGGCTAGCTGTTAGCACTTCAGTTGCATTTTAAAGTTCAGATCAGCTTCTCTTTTTTATTTCAAGGTCTTTGCAAAAATGTCTGTACAACATGCTGCTGCTCAGTCACATTTATTTGTGCTTATTATCTTACCCTATTATTTTTGTAGCAAACACTGACAATTATGCATTTGCAGATGCAGTAGATCAAAATCCCCTGAACACTCTGGTGTTTGCTCTGGGCTTATTACTCCCTGATACTTTTGCTATCAGTAGAATTTGCTTGTTTACCATTGCTATCTGTATTTAGATCATTTATATAGATGAGAAACAGTGTGAAGTCGCACTGCTGACTCCTGGGAGGTCTCATTCGTTATCTTCTCCCAAACGATCAGCAGCTTCTTTTACTACTGTTTGCTATTTTAAGCCAGAGCGTCACTCACACCTGTGTTCTCACTTGTACTTCATATGGATCTGACTTTAAAAGAGATTAAGATATGCTAGCTCCAAATTCTGCAAGTGGGAAAAGGGTTTCCAGAGACAAGGTAAATGTTAAATTCTGGGCCAATGACAGAGAGAAGCATTTGGCTTTTGAAACTAGGATGCGCAGTGATTATACTTGCTTGCAAAGAAAAAAAATAAAAGTCAGCTTGGGAATTTTGCTGTGACAATGTCTCTTGCACACCTGCGCCATCCTCAGCAGACAGCAAAGCAGCGAGGGAAAGCAAGAGAGGAATTTCACTGGGAGCCCAGGGTACAGTTTTGGAAAAGTGGAAGAGTCACCTCTAAGGTTTCATAATTATTTTAGGGGGTGTCTTTGCTTCTCTTCAAAGCCAGTAGTTCTGTGAGCAGAAGAGTAAGTGAAGCAGGTTTCATACGGATTCCTCTTTTGTGGTGAGATTTTATTGGAATTTAATACAGTGTAAACTCTGAAACATTGATGGAAGTCTTGCTATAGGGGAAGAGGGGAGAAGGGGAACTAATTCTCAATCCTAGCAGCTATTTTCAAGATCTTAGTATTTTTAAACTGTTAATTACACAGAATCACAGAATGGTTGAGGTCAGAAGGGACCTCTGGAGATCATCCAGTCCAACCCCCCTGATCAAGCAGGGTCACCTAGAGCACATTGCACAGGATTGCATCCAGGCGGGTTTTGAATATCTCCAGAGAAGGAGACTCCACCACCTCTCTGGGCAACCTGTGCCAGTGCTCGGTCACCCTCACAGTGAAAAAGTTTTTCCTCATGTTCAGATGGAATTGTCTGTGTTTCAGTTTGTGCCCGTTGCCTCGCGTCCTGTCGCTCGGCACCACTGAAAAGAGTCTGGTCCCATCCTCTCGACACCCTCCCTTCAGATACTTGTACACGTTGATAAGATCTCCTCTCAGCCTTCTCTTCTCCAAGCTAAACAGGCCCAGCTCTCTCAGCCTTTCCTCATAAGAGAGATGCTCCAGTCCCCTAATCATCTTTGTAGCCCTTCGCTGCACTTGCTCCAGTAGTGCCACATCCCTCTTGGACTGGGGAGCCCAGAACTGGACGCAGTACTCCAGATGTGGCCTCACCAGGGCTGAGTAGAGGGGGAGAATCACCTCCCTCGACCTGCTGGCAACACTCTTCCTGATGCACCCCAGGAGACCATTGGCCTTCTTGGCCACAAGGGCACATTGCTGCCTCATGGTTAACCTGGTGTCCACCAGCACTCCCAGGTCCTTCTCCGCAGAGCTGCTTTCCAGCAGGTCAACCCCCAACCTGTACTGGTGACTGGGGTTATTCCTCCCCAGGTGCAGGACCCTGCACTTGCCTTTGTTGAACTTCATGAGGTTCCTCTCTGCCCACCTCTCCAGGTCTCTCTGAATGGCAGCACAGCCCTCTGGTGTATCCGCCACTCCTCCCAGTTTTGTATCTTTGGTGCTTTGCACCAAACCAAACAAGTGCAAACTTGCTGAGGGTGCACTCTGCCCCTTCATCCAGGTCATTGATGAAGAAGTTGAACAAGACTGGACCCAGGACTGACCCCTGGGGGACACCGCTAGCTACAGGCCTCCAACTAGACTGTGCCACTGATCACAACTCTCTGAGCTCTGCCATTCAGCCAGTTCTCAATCCACCTCACTGTCCACTCATCTAGCCCACACTTTCTGAGCTTACCTATGAGGATGTTATGGGAGACAGGGTCGAAAGCCTTGCTGAAGTCTAGGTAGACAACACCCACTGCTCTCCCCTCATCTGCCCAGCCAGTCATTCCATCATAGAACAAATTTGGCTGAAATTGTCCAGTGGACTCAGTATGGGTCTTATTCATAATATAGGCAAAACACATGATCGTGTAAGGTTTACTTCCTTAAGAAATAAGACTCCCTGAAATGAAGAATTAAGCAGTAATGCCAAAAAACACTATCAAAATCAAAGCTACTGTTCTGGTCACCAGTCAATACACCCCCTCAGAAAAGCCTAGGATTTTTTTCGAGCTGACCAGATTCACTTGCCTCAACCAAGAATATCCTACCCAGAGCTAATTTTAAAACCTCCAGTCAAAAACCCAAACATTTTATTCGGGAGCCAGGGCTCTTGTTATTTGATCCAGTTGTGTCCAATTCTCTCCATTAGTCAACTGGTTTCAAACTAGAACTTACCATCTTGGGTAGATCAGACTTGTATGAGTTATATTCATTTTGCCTTTAATCTAGGTAACTGCATTATCTTGACTATTATTTTCAAATTACAAACTACCCCTAATGTGGGTTTCATAGTGGATCAAGAAAGGGGAAATAGTAAGTGTCATTTATTTATTTATTTATTTTTATTTTTTATTTTTTTTCCAATTTGCAATTCCAGATCAACCCTATTTACCTTAGGCTCAGTATGGCCAAGTACAGGGGTTTTGTTTGTTTTGTTTTTTATCATGTTTACATGAAACTGTTCTCAATTTCCTACACTGGCTTTCCCTCTTCTACTAAATGTGATTCTACCCATTTTCAAAATATTAGAGATAAGAAAATCTCTGTGATTAGGCCCATCCTTATTTGTACTCTTCTCTGAAGTAGCTTCAGTGAAATTATGTGAGCTAGCTAAGAGCTGCACCTCTGTGACTGCTACAAGGCATTCAGGCATGGGGCTAACTGGCAAGCACACTACTCTCCCAAGCAGCTGGGATGAAGAAAGGAGATTTCTCACAATGTGTTTCATATTTTCAGTCACCCAAGGGCCTCTGCCAAGGAAGCAGATGCTGGTTTACATGGCCCTCTGCGGTGATTGTGAATAGAGTAAAACATCTACCTCTAAGTTGTAGCAAGTTAAATAGTGAAAAAATGGTATTTACAAAGTCTTTGCTTAAAATAAAGCTTTGATGTTCCACTTGGCCCTCATCTCAATGCAAATAAGTAATTCGCTTTTCCACACATATATATAACCTTGACCCAACCTCTCCCACAAGAACTCCTTCTACCATCCTGGGAAGCAAATTATAGATTAAAAGTTCCTTCTTATTTGTGGTGACTTTGTGGTACAGTATAAATCACATCACTAGAGTTACACTGAATTCCCTACATCAAAAATGTCATCTTTTCCCTTGCACAGCTTCTTTTTTCTCAGCTGCCATATTTTCACTATTTAGGCTTACCTCAGCCCCTTGTATTGTTATGGAGCAACAAAACACTGAGAAAATATCAGCTCTGTCTACAACATTCTTGTTCCCTTCTGCACCTTTGCTTATTTGTTGCTGAATACCAGCTCACAAGTCTCTTCTGCTACAGTGCTGGACTTTTTGAAAAGTATTTCAACAACCTAAACCTCGGGGATATTGTTCGCAAAACCCCAATAAGTAGATGATAACAGTTCTCAAGACATTTCTAAAGCATGCTATATAGAGTCTTAGAAGACTTAGTACCTCCTGCATACCACAAGCATTGTAAATACTGTAAAACACTGTATAATTGTTGGGATATGATGTTTAAAGGTCCCTGGTGCTTCTCGTAGATGCTTTCCAACCTTGCTCCTTTGTAGAGAGTATCCACTCAACTTTAAGCTGTTAACATTAGCATACACCCAGTCTCCTCTGACCTTTGTTTAAACAGTGTCTAATCTGTATAGGGTGGTCACACTGTGTGATGCGGGTCACCTTTACACTCCCGCACTCGAAGCCAAAAGTGGAATCTCACTCTTCTCAAATCATCAAATTATCATACGAAAATACAATAGGGTCTCCCTAAAAAGCAGCAATTGCCCTTGGGCTAAGGGTTGACAAATATCTAACAGTTGCTGGTGAAAGATAAATTGATAAACTCTGTCCAGAGAGGTGTATGTGTGCGGGTTTTTTTGTTTTGTTTTTTTAAACAAATTAATTCACAACATCTCAATTCTATAACAACGAGCTCTTAGTCAATACAAAGATACCTGAACTGGCATAAACTCTTCCCTGTGGGTAATGCAGACCAACACTGCGCTGCGTCCGTCCATTGGCAGGCTACAAAGCTTTCAGGCAGCATACAGCACCACACATGGAGAAAAGACTCTGCTCCAAAACTTCTTACATCAAGGGTGAACACTACAAGTGTACTTCAGTACTTTCTGCAGCATATCACCACTGACTTGAAGTCATTACTGAAAGCCATGCCACTACTATTGACTTTGCTATAACTCCATGTCTCAGCACTGGTAAAATGGCAGGCTGGATCGACAAATAGTAGCTAAAACGGGCTCGAGATTTCTGTATCTATTGGTCTCTGTTAATTGCATTTCTGCTTTATCACATTTGTTTCTAAACACTAGACAACACAGAGAATGCTGACAGGGCAAATAAGTTTTGTCCAGAAACCTTTAAGAATAAGGCTCCATGCTAGGTGCCGTGTTATATAGCCAGTCTCACTATGGGACTAGAAAAGCAAAGCAGTGTAACTCTTGGTGACGATCCTAAGTACGTAAGAAGGAGAGACAGCAAATGCCTCCAGGGACACACGGATATTCGAAGTTAACTAACACTTGAGAAGCCCAACACCCATGTTCCTCCCACTGCTAGAAGTGGCACTACGCTGACTCACGGCATATCGTTCAGTCGTCAGGGATTCATCTCACCTAATCTTAGATGCTCACAGAGTAGATGCTGACATCCGAGTTATTTATCTGGACCCGTTGTATAACCAGTGGAAGTCAGCTGACACTTCTAGAGTGTGGATCATCTTGTCCAAACCAGAACATCTAACGTTGGTCAGAAGAATCAGAGTCTAGAAGCAACAATTTTTTTCCATTTCCTACGAAGAATCCTAAATGAGAAGATGCCCTCAGGGGTTGTAAAGGCTTTTCAAATAACGAAGTAGAAAATGGAAACACAAGGTAGCAAGCTGACTTATGCCAAAAGCTAAATTAGACTGTTTTCCACATACCACACAGTACGGAAGGGCAAAATCCTAATGTCACCTCAGTTTGGCGTTCTGCAACTTTTTTGTGACACACAACCACACCAGCCCAGAACACACCCGTCACAGAGCAGAGAGTTGACAGAAAACATCCATCCCACGTCTTTCTCATTTTTTATACTCCTGCTCATGGATAACTGCAGTGACTATTCACGTGTAAAAGAGTATGAGAAAACTGCTCCCATAGATAATGAAGGCTGACTGCCAAGAATAGGGTCTGTGACTACTTTGAGGCCCATGCATGCTTCTGTTTCTTAGCATTCATATCAAATCTAAGAGTGTTTCACAAAACCACAGCTTCTCTCTTTGAGCAGCAATTCCAGGTTTGAATCTCCGGTGCCTTACATTATGTGTGGTTGTTCCTACCTGTGCTAATCACAGTGTCAGCTTAACTGTACAGCTGTATGTGAATATCCAAGCTGGCAGAGAACGCAGCCTGCCAGAGCCAAGGGGACTTTGAAATTGTATTTCAATATACATTGTCTCTTCTAAATTGGATCAAATTTGTTGCTACTGAAAAGTGCATCACTCCCTAACTACTCTGACACCTGAACAGACTATTCAATAAAGTCTGCTTAACGCAGAAAATCTAAGCTATGCTTTACATCATCAAGAGCATTCCTGAGTAGGCAGACGACCTGTTGTTTGGTCTGATCAGTTAAATAAGAAAATAAGGGGAAGGATGGTGTTGCTAATAGCCCAGTGCGCCCCAGTATCACAGTGGAATACTATATCCACAGAAAGTTCTGCTCTTCCCTCTCTCAAAAATCAGAGTGCACAGTTTCGGTGTAGAAAGGTGGGAGGTGAGGGAGGAGGGATTATTGGTGGACTTTTCTGTCTTTTGGAAGGCTTACATGTAATTATAGGGTTTTGTCAGACAAGCATTTTGCAAGTAGATATGGGAACAGGGTGCTACAAGAAAATCAGTGCTTTTGGTTCAACAGGCAATGCTGCCGCCTGGGCACTTTCAAGATGAAACGTTGCCATTATCCACTGGGACCCAAACAGACAGGGGTGCTAATGTAAGACTTTTGTCGCTCTTAGACCTGCCAACCATGTAGCAGTATAACGTGCATATGCAGGTCACACTACAAGATAGCAGTAATAATGGCATTTAGTGACATGGAGAGTTTTATAGCGCTTTATTTTAGAGAGGGAAAATTGACCATCCACTCTGTTCTCTATCAGGTTTCACCCAGATGTCCTCTTATGCCTACGAACTTTTTTAGTCCTCAGAAGACTAAATAGCATGGCACAGACAGAAAGACTAATAAGTCAGGGGACGCTATTTAGTTATGATTCACTACTTGAACTGTGCTGTTTTCATACTCTTGGCAAAAAAAAAAAAAAAAAAAAAAACCCAAAACACACAAAAAACTCCTCCCCAAAAACCAAAAAACTCACAAGAAAACACCCCCCCGCCCTCCCAAAATGCATTGGCCTAAATGAATGGGTTAGACCTAATTGCCCTTTCCTCATATTGGTGAAAAAGGAAAGGTACCACAGCTCAGCTGCTGTGCAATAAGCAGCACGGACCGGGGCATGTGAGGACCCAGGGAGCAGGTGAGCAGTAAGGGCAGATACTCCTTCCTGCCTGAGGCCACGTGGTGCTGGCAGCCTGCCTCCGTTCCCCAAACGGGATGATAACTCCACCCAGTTAGGACATTAATATCAGTGTGTTGGGCTCAGGTTTTCATTTGTTAAGGTTCAAGTTAAAGCTAAAGAGGACAAACTTTGCAGCAGGGCAACAACGCACAGCTACACCGTCCGTTTTTAGGCAGCCTTTCTGTGCTGCATACCCCTTTTACCTGCCAGCGCACCTGTCCTTGGTTGTATCCCCGGTGCTTCGGAAGGCCTTCTGCCCAGCACGGTCCTGCCCTGAGCACTGCAGCAGCCTGCACGGCAAACGCAGCCCTAACCAAGCCAGGGCACGGCCTTCGTCAGGGACTAGTTTTTGGCTTGCTCATCAGTTTCTTAAGAATCACATAGAGGCTAATGCTTAATCTCCCTTAATAAAGCTGTCAAAGGTAAACATTGCTTTCTTCTTAAGGACACTAGATGCACTCTGAGGGAGAGATATAGATGTAAATTAAATCAGCTCTTAAACCACTCCATCCTCCATGGAACAAATGTCCCCAAAGGGCTCTGACAATATGACTGGGGTTGGAGGGCAGGGTAAGAAGGGAAGAACAAAACAAAATCACCCCCCAAACCAAACACGTCTTCATTCCTAACCTCAGACAGGGAGGATACAGGATTCTCTGTATTGCTTCTAAGCAGTTTCCTATCCTATCTGGTATTTTGTCTCCAACCATGGCTGATTTTGATGTTTCAGAGGAAAGCAGAAAAACAAACAGAATATACATAGCCAAGTGCACACTGGAAAAAAATCCCTCTGTCATTTGTAAGAGACTAAGGTACAAGGAACTGAACGCAGAGAATCTCAGCCTGAGCCGCAATGGCCTGTAATTGAATAACACTTCACCAGTGAACAAGGACTTTAAAACACTCCCACTATTTTAATCAGATACAATTGCTTACACTCATGAAACACTAGTGTTATTACTTCACAGAATGCTAGACTGTCATAAACCTGCTCTACTTCAGCACGTTCCCCTTAAACCTGGATCAACTCTTTCGTCCTGTGATGATCTCTACACCTTCAGCTTTCAAGACTCACCTCTGAAGAAGTCAGCTGTCTCTCTGCTCTGCTCATTTACTGTGCCATGAAATTCTTTTGTGTGAATGCACAAATTGCATTTCCAATAATGGGCCCAACTGCATTCCAGGGCTGACAGACACATGCATATACAACACAGATAACACACCAGTTTCAGGGCTATCAGGAAGAGCGCACAGCAGTTTCTGCCTGTGCACATTAACATCCAAGTCATCTAAGCACTTCTTCTATGCCTCTGAGTCATCTCAATTGCTATGGATTACCATCTCTCCGGAGATTCAGGATGGCATTCCCATTATCCACTTAGCTACATGCTCTTACTATATCATTTACTTAACTTCAGCCAAGACTACCAGCTGCCATTACTTCTGTGTAATGAATACTGGAGTTGTTACACATCAACCTGCTATTCCTGCCTTTTCCAGAAGCCATGAATTCAGAAAGTTTTTCAGTGTTTAGGCTGTCTTACAAGCTCTAAGCTAAAATGGTGAAAAACTAAGATTTTTAAAAAATTGTTAACTGTAATTTCCATTTCCTGGTTATCACTAGGTAAACATTACTTCTTCAGTACTGATATGTCAAAAATTTTCCTCACAAAGCAACACTTGCTATGGCTATATATGGGATCGGGAGAACCAGGTAGGTTCTTCACACTCTAGTATTCTGTATAATTGGTCTGCTGAATGACAGGACTCTTAGTTTCCACAATTTTCCTCATCCATGTACTGCATTTGTCACTTAAAGGGTCTGACAAGGCTACAAAATGAGTTACAAAAGCAGTAGTTTGCATTCAAACAAAAGGTGAGTGCAACACCTACTTTTTTAACAAATTCTCTTTCATTAGAACCAGTCTGATCAAATTATTAAAATACTACATAAAGTTAAAGAACATGAGTATCAGTGCAAGGCATTCTGCATTCAGTTGTATACAGCCATTCCAGTTTCAAGACAAGCCTAATTTTAAAGTGCCCTACTAGCTGCCACTACAGTTCTCTGCTTTATGACATAATTCCCCGATTGGAGACCTTTCCTTAAAAGACAGAGTTAGTCACTATTTCAAAATTGTGTTCACATATGTTAATATTACCTTGACAAAAAAATTGACAAACTCTATTAAGTCTTCATCAGTTGTATTAGCAGATTTAGCATGGCCTAAGGAGCCGCTAAATAAGAGCCAAACCCTTCCAGGCACTGTTTAAAAAGGCAGAAGCACCACACCCTGAAGAACTTTTGATTTAAAGAGCCAAAAGGCACATACATAGGAGAAAGATATATAACACGCATGCTAGAGTGGACGAGATACTGATCATTCAACAACTGCTGGAGACAATGTCAGCTAGGATGGTACGAGCTAAATGGAAAAGAAATAACAGGGACAAGTTTGGTAGAGGCGTGGGAGGTGAGGGCATGGAAGGAATGGTACAGAGTTGAACTTGAGTGAAGATGCTGTAAGGAAGGGAGAAATAGTAGAAACACATAAGATGAGGTACAGACAAGACTGTACAAAGTTCTCAATATAAGTTAGGTATTTACTGATGTAGAGGAGGAATTTCCTCTTGGGCAAACTAGTAAATTAAATGACAACCAAGCCTCTGCACTTGACCAACCCTACAGAATTAGTTCTTTGTATATCAACACTTTATCAATACTGTCTTTAATCTCCAGAAGCTTCTTCCATCTCATGACAAATAATGAGGAACTAGCAAAGTCAACCCCTTTTTAAAATCAAGTAAGGTAGATCTACATTTTTGCTTTACCAAATGAAGTTATCAACAGCAAAGAGAGGAGTTAATTGCAGCACAGCAAATTCTGGGCTTAAGGTATTTGTTCTGAATTACATATTGTTGGACAAGTGAATTAGTTGGTTTAAGAGCTATGCAGAAAAGTAAATTACACTCTTCAAACACATTTCCTTTCAATTCTCTGAAACTTCCCATCTCCAATTTACCATCAGAGTCCATTTCTTTAGGGCGGGGGAAAAAGACAAAAATTTCAGCCAAATTCTGTATCAGTATTCCAGTACCAGTGAATAAGCCAGTAAACAGAAGAATTGGGGGAAGGGCCATTTAAGGAGAGTAAGCAAAATTTTTAGTCACTGTAATCAGTAAAGTTCTAGTAGCCATTAGTGACCTCAGTGAAAAAAAATCTCTGAATCCTCATTTTCACACACAGACTCAGCTAAGCACCTCTGAAATTCGAATACCACCAGCAGTCCTGCAGAGCAATGGTGCTGTAAAGACATACAGATTTGGAAAAAAAGATTTTGCTACGAAAGGAAAGTATTTTATAGCACCCTGGAATTCAACTTCCATGGAAGTTAGCCTTACAACCTGAAGGATGTCCTAATGCTGTGCATAATCTTGCTGAGAAAGAAAACAACATGATCATGGTTAGATCCAGGTCAAACTGTGCTAGTGTCACAGCAAGGTGACAGTGTACACGTTGATCCCACAAACACCTCAATAAGGAAGTATGAATTGCCAAACTAAGGACAACACTTTTTTCACCAAAATACTGCATACTAGCCTACAATCTGTTTTACGTCTTCAGTAAGGAGAAGATGCAATTCCCTCTTATCCTCCATGGCTCGCTTTGAAATCATAGGCACCGACATCAGCAAGAGTGCCAGTTGCTGAATACTTTTCAGGAGGAGATGGGGGGTGAAATGCTTGTGTGTGCATGTGCGTCTCTCTGTAGTATTACTATCCATTAAAACATCTGTCCCCCTTTTAAGTGAAGAAATATTTAGTTTCTCTGACTTATGACAGTCTTTACAAAGAGCAGTGCTATATTGATTCTTGCTTCAGTGTGTATACAAACTCATTTATAATGTTATGACCTGAACTGCAGAGCACAAATTTAAAATGACCTGTACATATTACTTGGTAACATTTGGATCGCAAGTTAAATACTCCCTGATTAAACATGAATGCTTTTCCCTGGGAGTACGAGATATCTTATCAGAAAAGCCTTCTTATCAAATTCACCATCCTGGAGGCAGACACATTCTCTCACAGTGCTGGGAGTTTATAATGATAAAATTAACAATGTTGTATTTCCCAATGAAGTCAGCAGTAGTGCACTGCATCCTACCATTAATCATTAGAGCCAGTTCTCATAACAGAGCCACTTGCTGGCCCTCAGGCACCTGCATCACTCCCCAAGCAATTCCAGTCCCCAGCAATAACTTATCGCAGAAGCCAGGGATCAAGATTAAAAACCCGGTGAATAATGGGAGACTCTGTGCACCTCTATTCCTCTGGTAGATACAAGCAAGCTAATAACCTCCTTAAAGGGGAAGCAAATCATTCCGTATTTTTTATTTTTATAGACAAGGCAGAAAAGACCTGTATCTATGTCCCAGTAAAATTCATTGTATTGTTTAAGTTACTTGTTTCTGCCCTGAGGAAGGCATCAGCATGCATAAAACATTCTGGGGGTCTCCTCCATATCACACTATTTCAAGTACACTATATTCTGCATTCTGATTATGATAAAAACTGCAGAGAATGGAAATTTTAATTTAAATTGAAAAATCAGAAACATTCACCAGTTTTGCAAAAGCATTTGGGCAAGCAGTATAATTGGAGGCCAGATTCCCAGCTGGTAAAAAATGGCTTGAATTCACACTCAGGCTATAGAGGTGATAAAATAGCCCTTGCAAATGCACTGCAGCCATGGCTTCTCCCCCTCTCTCCTTCCCAGTTGCAGAGCACAGTACTAAAATACTGAGTGTTCTGCTGCTGCTGCTGCAAATCAGCACAATTCTCCGGAAAAAATCTGCCTGCAACCTACAGAGCTCACTGCTTGCTAAACACATACGAGAAACAGGCAGGTCTGAAAATATAAAAGGGGTATGTTGTAGAAATCTTCAAGGACACCTAACTTAAATGTATCTGCTGGGAGAAAAAAAAAATCCATCCAAACAAATATATATATATACACACACACATACATATATATGTAAATAAGGAGAGAGACAGAAAGGTTTTTGTCTCATTCAGTTCAGCATCAAGCATTAGTCTGCTTTCCAGCCCATATCCAGATCTATCCCAGTTACTCCTGTTTTGACAGGACATGCACAACTTTTAAAATACTATTATCCTCTTTATCCTCAAATTAATCTGGAAAAAATCTACAGCCCTACAATAGATTAGAAAAGAAATAAAGCAAGATATCTGATCCAAGTGACTGAGACACAATATATCATGGTGGTCTTTAATGTTTTCAAGGATTTCATATCTCAAGGTTTCTTTTTTTTGAGGTTACTATAAAGGAGGTGCTTGAATACTGAATGAACAACATATTACTTAATATGATTAATGTAAATAATACTTGGCACAGATTTTGCATGAGGTGAGTGGAGACAGAATTTCAAATATGGTAGTGAAGACAACAATAATGGGAATTTACTGAAGATAAATGTAACTCTGCTGTGTTAAAAGTATCCAGTTTATATAGGCAGTTCTTTGCCATACCTGTATACGATGTCTGAGTCAATGGAAGCTTCAGTTAAGACACTGCATCAAACCAGTACAACATACAACACTATCTTTGATAAAAATGCATGAAGAAAACTAGAACTGAGTCATAGTTGGGCATAATACTACAAGGACTCAGAGGGGAAATCTGTCACTGTGGATCTAATTTGCTTTTTAGAGTATATGAAAAGTTAAGAATTATAGAGACTACAAATTAATTTATCTTGAAAAGTCAAAATATATGACCAAAGACTCTAATGGAGAGAAATGAATGGAAACCAACACGACCACAAAAATTTGTCAAAGAGTAGTCATTGAGCCTAGTCATAAACTGTAAGCGTCCTGCTATTTTCCCAATAGTTTTCATGAAATAGTTATTTCCAATAGACAAATCTCCAGAATTCTGCCCAATTATCACATCTTGACATTTGCAAAAAATAAGTTCATCATGGTTAGAAAATCTTGACATACACCAAAAACCTTCCAAACATATGCTCAAATGAGACAAAAGTTGTTGTTATCTATCACATTCATTTTTCTATAGACTTATATAGCTCAAGATCTTAATGATATAGAAATACATAGTAATGAATTTCCAGCCCCTACCTTAACCACTTAAATTTTGGATACTACAATACAATGAATACAACATTACAAAACACAATACTACAAGCATACATTAGTTTGGATGTATTTTTGAATAACACGTTATGCTGGAGTGTCAAATAGTTCAAGCTTAGCGCTATTACTGTGATTTCATGATGCAAGATAATTACTCATTACTAGAAACACAGAAAATGTTGGATTCATAACTGTTGTGATCAGTCCAGAAACCTGTATATCCTATTTTGTGTAGTTATTTCCATTTTGCATGCCCCAAAATCCTGGTCATATTCAATCTATAGACAGTTTTTCCCCCCAAAATCATATGATTCCATTGTTCATTTTCACATTCAGTCTGAGCCAAGGGTGGGGCAAACCAAGTTGAATTGACTAATATTGACAAATTATTTTTCCTGATAAACTCTGACAATAATTTGTTTTCCACAAAAGTTTAGTCCTTTCTGATTGGATCTTTATTTTCAATAAAAGAATTAAGCAGCACAGTTTTATACATCACGTTTCAGCAAAATATCTCTGGTAAGTGTATCTTGGGATCCTGCAATTCTTATTAATATTACAAAAGTCTATCGTAGAGGGGAGAATAGAGAATACAGCAAGTCACACAATTACTGGGATTTGAAAATATTATCCCCATGAATGTGCCGGTTGCTTTACAAATGTCAGAGCGGGTGTCAACTGAAGCCTTTAGAGATATGAGACCATTAGCAGCTTCTCCACATGCTCTTGAAGGAGAAAAGATCAATGAGAGACTGCTTCAAAAGCTGGGTACAGTTGATGTACTACTGATGGAACAGCAGAGGAGCAGAGGTATTTTGGTCATGTCTCAAGGAAAGAAAGCGACAATCTGATAAAAACGTTTCTGCAGGATTATACTTCAAGGAACACAGTCTGCAGGTGGATGAAGA
The DNA here is from genome assembly GCF_036417845.1 of Apteryx mantelli. Classification (NCBI taxonomy): domain Eukaryota; kingdom Metazoa; phylum Chordata; class Aves; order Apterygiformes; family Apterygidae; genus Apteryx; species Apteryx mantelli. The sequence continues at coordinate 7,171,503 of NC_089993.1, read as the reverse complement.
AAGCAACATAACAGCTTTTACAAGCTTATGGGTTAGTTTGCAGGCAAAGGCTTTTATTTAATGAAAGGAATTGGTTTTCTAACCCTGCACCTAGGATCATAGAGGGTCATGAATCAAGTGTTACCTCTTGCCAAATAATCCATAAGGATGCAACCACATAGTGAAATCTATTTTCCACTCTCCAGAGGGTCCTTACCATGCAGAACACAAGTAACTTGGGCTTCAGAAAGTCTTGTACCATTCATTTTAATGTCTGTTCATTTCTCACCACTGTACAGGACCTCCGCTTATTCATCAGCTTGAAAAACTATCCTTTTGCTGTGACTTAACAAATAAATAATCAATAGACCTTTTCTAGTCCTGCTATCAATTCCTTATTAACAAACAAGAGAAGAAGCCATACTCTTCTCTGTGGCATGCAGTGAAAGGACAAGAGACAATGGGCACAAATTGAGATACAAGAAGTTCCATTTAAACATAAGAAAGAAAAATTTTACTCTATGAGTGGTTGAACACTGGAAAATTTTGCCCAGAGAGGCTGTGGAGTCTCCATCCCTGGAGACAGTCAAAACCCAACTGGGCATTGCCCTGAATAACTTACTCTAGTTGAACTTGCTGTGAGCAGTCGGATGATCTTGAGAGGTCCCTTCCAACCTTAACTATTCTGGGATTCTATGAAGAGATTGTTTATACAGGGTTGATAATGAATAACTCCCCCGGTCCAATGCCTCTGATGGCAAATTTGAAGGATAGCTGTAATTATAAGCTGTAAAAATACATGCTCTCTCTGCAAGTGGCAGTCAGCTTTCAACAGACGCTCCTCCCTGAGACATCAGAATGGGCTTGCACGTCTGCGAGCATAATTTCAAAGAGCTGTATTTGCAGTCTGTGTTGCGCAAGGTACTACAAACTCACAGAGATCAAAAGAATAGCCGTTTTCCACAGAAATTATACGTGCAAGACAGTGGGCAAGAAGAGAGACTGAGCCAGGACACAATAATGACCAGATTACGATACAGGGTTTGTTAAAAGGTTAACCAGATCTACAGTGAGGAAAAGATTCATGAAAGATCACTGTGGATGTTGTTACGGAGAAAAAGTTCTGTCTTCCTTGGTCATAGAATGGGCAAATCAGAGACTTTTAGAAGCAGAGCTGTTACAGAAATAAAGCTGATGTAAAGATATAGCGTGTCTGCTAGACCCAACTCAAGATTGGAAGAATGTAAGTTTTGATTTAGGAGAACAACTGAGAATTTGCTAAGGTCATTCCTTCTTCCAAAAGCATACAGCTAGATGTTTAACTTCAGGTACATACTCAGGTTTTATTTAACATATTGTTAATCATCTTCTCAGATAAAGGCTCTGAATCAGCACTTCAGAAAGCAACAAAAAAGCGCAAGCAACAGGAAGAAGTTCTCCTAGCAGAAATGGTCAGGGCTTCCAAAGCTGCTGTAGTTCAAAGGAGGAGAGGGGGAGGTGGGAAGGTACACACATGAAGTGATACGCAAGGCTGTGTTATGGAGGGAATGTGAGATTTGAAGTTGTACAACCCGCTGGGAAACCCCGATCCTGCCTACTCACTCTCAGAGGATACAACATCATCTTTTATATTTTCAATCCCATAGCTCTTAACTCAATACAATTTACTATTCTTTGTTCTATGAAAAAAAAAAAAAGTTGTTTTGCTAAGACCAGGTAGTGGAAGACTGCATATGTATGAATTCAAAGCTAAACTTAGAACTGTTACAATCCAATCTTTAGAAAAGTTGCCATGCTTGGGTTATTTTTTCTAAAAATAGGTCTGAACATTAAAAATTCTCTAGTATTCCTGTAGATGTGTTTATACAGCTTTAAATAAAACAACAATAAAGAAATGCTGAAGTAAAATAGGCTGAAATAAAGTAATACTTAATATTTGTGTTTCATTGCAACAAGTAACAAGCTGGAATTTTACTAGAATGGACTGATATATAAAAAAGAAAAACCCTATAAAAATGTAAACAAAGGTAATGAAAACAGAGGTTCAATCCTGAAAAAGCTTATGCACATGAGTATGTAAAAGAATCTAAAGTTATTCATGCTTCAGACTTCATGCACAAGTGTCAGGGTAAAATGCAAAAAATTGTTATCTCCTCCTACTGGAATTTACGGTTTTAGGATCTCCCTAAATTCCTGCTGATTACAATGAGGAGCTTGCAGTAGTAGATGAACAGTACATGATCATGACATGCAAATCCCATCTATTTTGTGTAGAGAATACACTGAACAGTTCTGAAGATATTTGCATCTTATATGCTCCCATCTTGTATTTATATGCAATCAGAACTAAAATACTTATAATTCAGTGGCTAAAAGACTACATTTCTTTACCTGTTACTTTAAAATTCTCAGCTGCTAATGCATTTCTTGAAATTGTGCCTAGAGTAAAAACTAAAGGAAGTAGAATGGAATAGGTCTATATATATATATATATAAGTATACTTAAAAAAAATAGTCCCTATACAATGTACGCAAACAAGCAGTTTCATCTGATGCTTCTGGAAACAGAAACAGTGGTGCCCAGCAACAGGACGCGAGGCAACGGGCACAAACTGAAACACAGACAATTCCATCTGAACAGGAGGAAATACTTCTTCACTGTGAGGGTGACAGAGCACTGGAACAGGTTGCCCAGAGAGGTGGTGGAGTCTCCTTCTCTGGAGATATTCAAAACACGCCTGGACGCAATCCTGTGCAACGTGCTCTAGGTGACCGTGCTTGAGCAGGGGGTTGGACTGGATGATCTCCAGAGGTCCCGTCCAACCTCAACTATTCTGTGATTCTGTGAGACATTAAAACAGTAATAATAATGATATTTTACAGGAGAAAAATCATTGCATTCCTGGTACTGACTCTAGTTTATATTTAAACTTACTATTACAAGAGGATACAAGATCCAAATCACATTTATTTGGTATCTTTATAAGGGAAGAAATACTGTAATAGTCACTACTATTGTATGGTACAATCTAGTTATTTGATAAACTTCTAAGTTAAATGCACTTTGTGAAACATCTGTATAAAAATTTGAAATCAGAGTCCAACAGCTTTTGCATTTACCACCTGTAACCAACCTTGAGAGTTGGTAGCCTGTGTTGCAAATTTGAAAACAAATCAGTTCTGTAGACTTCTGTGGATTTTATCAGGGCTGGAGATGTGCTATGAAGGGGAAGAAGAGAGTAAGATTTTATAGCCACACTGGAGCTCCCAAATCTTTTGACAGAGTACATGCTGGCTGCACAGCAGCGATGCTGGAAGAGGGAAATCATGGCCCCTTTAGCTCCTGGACCTTACTGAATATAAAAATTAAAATCCTAACTACCTACTGTAGATTTAAATTGAAAATGGACTTTACAAATCAAAATTACAACTGTGCCGAAATCATTCAACCAATGATCCATGATAAAAGAATGCATTTAACAGGAACTCAGACTGTTGAACACAAGGAAGAGTCAGTTTGCAAAGGACCTCTACGTGTGACTGATTCTTATGAAAGAAAAACCACAGAAGTCAAAGGAACGCAACTACTTGTTAGACTTCAGTAAAATTCTATCTATTCCAGTCTAAATGCTCTAGTACAAAACAGCATTCAACCCTTTCCTCTTTCAGGTATGTTAGCTTTATGCAAACATTCTCTTCAACACAGAATGAGATATGATGGTGGTAGAAGAGTCATGAAGACTCAGACATGTTGAGTTAAGGTGATTCACCACATTACCACGCGTAAACTCAGTATCAGTTTCTGTGTGCCTATTTCAGTCTTAGTTGCAAGGTAAGGTGACATTGTTGAAACTTTTTCTTAATGGCTTCCAACATGTAAGCTAAATCGCTGTATCTTGTAAAGGGAATAAGCTTAGATCCAATGAGCAGTTGTGTCTGTTCAGCAGATGGATAACAACTGATTAAGCATTGGTGACTTCTCTTCTGCAAAATCAGAACCCCAGCTAGACAGATTATGCTGATAGCACATTCCAGTATGGTGCTGTTGAAATTAGTGGAGGTCACACGTATGAGACTGAAGGGCTGATCTAGCACCCCATGTTTAAGTAGGCTAACAATTTTATGCACCTTAATCTTCCACAGTTTGGAAAAGTGGAAATATGCCTCCATTGATCTGATTTCACCAACTTGCAAAGGTCTGATCTTTAAAAACGTAGATCTTTTTAGCAAAGCATTATAAAATTTAATAACAACGATAAAACATACCAGTACCAGAATTTACGGAAGCAAGGAAACAGAAATGAGAGTTTACTGAATGCCCACAAACCCAATGGCTGATGGAAAGCCATTATAAAAGAAAGGTATAACATTAACTATTGCTTATTACTTTTTGTAGCTAAGTATCTGTGTTTTAATGCAAAATTTTCAAGAGCAAAGCATATTTCAGAGCTGAACCAATTTAGAACATCAATTCAAACTCCATGCTTTCCAAAGTATTATCCCTATGAATCTACCCTGGAGTATATTATTTTTGTTTTCTCTTCTGAGCAGCAAACTTCGACACACCTGGCTTATGGAAAAATAAACAGCTTGTTTATGGTGTCTATGTGCATTCATTCACAATCCCTTTGTCTCCTTGTAAACACCGTAATAAAACAATTCTTACTTAATAGTTCACCATTACAACATCAGTAGCCAACCAGAATGTTGAAAAAACATGATTTTCTTGTACCCAGTCATCTATAAATTGAAACCAGGATTTTCTTGTACCCAGTCATCTATAAATTTTAGTCCATTCAATTATCGAATAAATAAATGTGGGGGTTTTGTTGTTGTTTTTTTTTCCCCTCCATGGCCTGGGTGCTTTAGAAGTCCCTCATATCATTTCTCCCTAACAAACGAAATACCTTCTCAGACAATCAGGTAACTCTAGATTTTAATAACCTGGAAATAACTGAAAGCAAACTGATGTCAAATTAAACCTCTGTACTGAGGAATTTAGCAGACTATTTATTGCAATTGATATTCTAATTTTTAGATAAAAAGTGACTTCAAACTTTCTTCTTTAATGTGGAGCCAAAATGGAACACTCAGAATGATACCTTATATGTAAAATGTGGAAAGGTGCAGAAAAGCCAAGAAGTTTTAGAGAGTCAGGAGATTCAGTTAAAGTTAGAATTAAATTGCTAACTTCTGTAGATATGCAATGGCAAATTGAGAAATGCAATCTTAATTCTGCCAACTGGTGGTACACTGAAAAAAAAATGAGAAACTAAGAACTTCATAGGACAATTCAGCTTGCAAGGGACCCCAGGAGATCGCTAGCCCAACCTCCTGCCTCAGGGTAGGGTCAGCACTGAGATCAGACCTGATTGCCCAGAGCTTCATCCCGTCCCCGAGAACATCCAAGGACAGAGACTGTACAACCTCTCTGGGCAACCTGTTCTGCTGCTTCATTGTCCTCAGGTGAAAAAGTTTTCCCTATATCCAGTCTGAACCTCTAGTTTCATCTTGCGTCTGTTGTTTCTCATTCTGCCGTACACTGCTGTGAGGAACTTGGCTCCGTCTCTTTACTAACCTCCTCGTAAGTACTAGACAGTGAGGGAGCTGCTGTTTAGGTCCCCCTGAAGCTTCCTCCTCTCTCCAGGCTGAACAAGCCCTATTCCCTCAGCCTCTTCTCACAGGGCACATACTCCAGCTCTGGCCATGTTGAGAGCCCTTTGCTGAACTCCTTCAGTTTATCAATGCCTTTCCTGTGTTGGAGAACTTAAAATTGGATGCAACATTGCAAATGTGGCCTAATGAGTGCTGTGCAGAGGGGGATAATCACTTCCTTTGATCTACTGGCTACGTTGCCACTAATGCAGCCCATTTTGCTGCCAAAGCACCCTGCTGGCTCATGTCCAGTTTGCTGTCTGCCAAGATCTCCAGATCCTTTTCAGCAGAACTGCTCTCCAGGCTGCCTTGTTACAAGGTTCCTTCCTTCCCAGGTGCAGGACTTCACGTTTCTCCTTGATGAATTTCATGAGGTTCCTGACAGCCCATTCCTCCAGCCTATCCTGTTCCCTATGGATGGCAGCCATGCCCTCACACTATTGACTGATCCCCCTGCTTTGGTGTCATCTGTAAATATGATGAGAATGCACTCCATCACCTGCTTCTGGTCTCTGATAAAGATGTTAAACAGGACAGGTTCCCACAAAGACCCTGTAGTGCTCCACTTGTTACCGGCCTCCAGGTAGAGAACAATCCATTAATCATTATCATGACCACGATTATACAACCAGTTTTTTTTATTCATCTGGTTGTCCACCCATCCACACTGTAATGTCCTTACTTGGATACAAGATTATTGTGGGAGACAGTGTCAAAAGCCACACTAAAGTCAAGACAAAAGATATCACTGATCTCCCCCATCCATACATCCAGTCATCACAAAAAGCAATCAGGTTGGCCAGGCATAATTTACTCTTGATACTCCATGTGACCATTCCCAGTCATCATCATCTCCTTCATGTGTACCAAGACAACTCATTCTATGATCTTTCCAAGGACCAAAGTGAGGCTGACCTGCCTGTAGTTCCCCAGATTATACTGTTGACTATTTTGAAGATGGCTGATACTAAGCAATTCTGAAAAAAATTACAGTACTTGTATTCTGAATATAAACTATTTTGTCTCAATCATCCATTGCAAATATTCACCTCCTTCTCTCAACATACACACATAGATGTAATCCACTGTTTTTATCTCAAATGGCTTTAAGCTTTCTGTTTCAACAGAAGTGCTCTGTGTACCTATGACTTTCTCATGAGAAACTATCACAAAAGCCCTTAAAACTTGAACTTTCTGATTTTTTTTTAATAAATTGCCAATTTGATCATTTGCATTTCCATTTTTTACTAGCAGTGTAAACACTTACAGGAAAATAATGATGAAAATTAAATGTGACATTTTAAATTATTTCTTTATGGGAAAGGAAACTGTATATTTAAACTTCTCCAATGTACACAACATGTGACAGGCCTGTTGCCTAAAAATGCCTAATATTATGTGTCAGTAATACTTTCCAAGATGTATTGATAAACCATCCTAGTCTAGAGTATACTTATTCCTTCTAAATATTGCAGAAACCTACATGCAAGTGCACTGTGTTGATTGTAAATGTACTCATCTGATCATTTTTGAAGCAGATTATCATAGATCACAGAAGCACTTCTGGAAAGGACCTTCTGAGGTCATTTAATCCAGGCTTCCACACTCTGTCAGTAGGAGACTGATCTAGTCAGGTTCTGATCATTTTCATTAAACAGATTAGACCCTATATTAACAAATATAAAAACCATACAAGTCTTCTGCTTTATCTCAAGATGGTATAGATCCTTAATGTTTATCAGATCACCTCTATTCTGCTTATTCATAGCTTTTCAGAGGCATCAAATACTAACTCACTAGTCCTTCAGAAAAGGACTGCAGGGGGGAAGGAGATGAATAAAAATGGTTACAAAGGGAACCCCTTGACACACAAAGGTCAGCAAGCAGGAGTTAGCTTGACACAATTCTTAAAACCATGTCTACATATACATATATCTAATGGATTATCCCTCATAATTTTAGATTGTGCTAGAAACCTAAATAACAGGAATTTTGATTAGTATGTTAATTATTATACAAGCATTTGACCAAAAAATCATATTCCAGGAAGGCAGGTTAAATCAAGATGTTAGTAAAGAGAGCACCTAAGGTACTGGGGTAAACGTTCTTTCTGAGTATTTCTTATTTGAGTATAGCTTTAACAGTATGTTACATCCTGTATTTCATGGATAATTCTTCATATCATTATTGTGGTGGGCATCTAGAATACCTTTTGGTATCTACAAGGAATTAACTTAATTCCAGTGACCAAAACCACACCCATTTTTGTCAATAGTACTTGCACAAAGTTTTACTCCTTCTACAGCAATGCCGACTCTGGACGCGGCAGGGTGCACTGCGCAGCCACTCCTCAGAAGAGGACTCCAACCCAGGACAAACGAAGCCCTCGCACCACATTGATATGACAAAACCTACTACTGCCACTCTTCAGTGATTTTCTCTGCTTGCTTCTCCACAGCTGGCAAAAATAAAGTTTCTGTTTCCAGCTCACACTGAAGCAGCCTGCTGCCTCAAAGATCGAATTTTAACTCCTCACACAGAAAAATACATGATCAAAAGAACAAGGAAGGGCCCAAACTGCAGATTCATCCCCCAAACTCTCATACAAAAGCCTCTCACACTTCTCAATTTTGCAAGATAACTATCTGCAAGGTACCCCACAGCCAAGGTGACAGAGAAGCTTAATCGACGCTAACAGTGTAATTCTCTGAAGAATTAGAATATTCTTAAAGAATAATGGCCCCTGGAGGATACATAAATGCTTCAGTAAAACCACCTCAGACTTTCAAGTCAAGCATGACCACGCAGCACTCTGTTGCGATCACAATCTTTCTATTATGCCTAATGGAATATAAAGCCTACTTTTTTGATTAGACAGTTATTTCTGTAGTCCTGGGAGGTGATCAGAGGCCACATTTCCAAGAGGATACAGGATGCAAGTGCAATGGATAAACTATGCTGGGTTCAGCACTATCTATCACAGGCTGCATTCAGCCAACATTAGTACAGATGTTTGTTCCATTTCTGTTAATAACATAGCCACCATCTACTGTTCTACTAGCTCCACCCTGTGAAGAGGAGGCCTAGGCTACTGGCTGAAAAACGGCTCTTTTTTGGCTTTTGAGAGAGATTACTTGGGGAAATAAATTTGCTCTAAGTTAGTGAGGTCCATTTCTTTCAGGGCAGAGTCAAAGAGCTCTTCACCCACCCAGTGTGGCAGAGCTTGCTCTGCCTCCTTCTCAGAACTTGCAAGATTTTCTATAACATGAACTTGGATTCTAGTCACTGTAATTTTCCACAACTTATTAAATGTCATTCTGCCAGACTGTGGTATCTGCTGACTGTTGTATGCCCGTTTAATTACATAAGCTTTTAAAATCCTGTATCACACTAAGTAAAATACAAGACTGTGCTTATACAGCCATAATTAATGGCTCATGACAGACTCGTAAGTAAAATGAGATGAAATTTGGCCGCTACAGACCCTACATCCAGGGGAGGCTCATCACATTCCCAAGACCTTTTAGAGGACTGCATAGGGCGCACGTGATCTGAGGCAGGGGAATTGGTACAGTTCTGCATGATTTAGATCCTCTGCTCACTTATATGAAAAAAATCATACATCATGTCTAAATTCCAGCTCCAAAAACAGTCTTGAAATTGCTTGCTGTCTATACACAGTATCTAAGCAGGTAAGTAGATACATCAGCATTGATCATTAACACTTATGTTCAAAAGACAACAGTAAATTCAGACTTTAAAGTACTGCCCCAAAATGTGTTAGGGTAGTAATCAGCCTGCAAACCATAAGAGCTACAGAACCACAACAGCAGCGGTTCAGCTGTGACTGCGCAACAATGTGCTTTTATGCCTCTAACATCATATCTTTATCGTTTTGGACAACTTAATGATTATTATTTTGCTTAGCAGTATGGTGAGCTTTAGTGAGTCTTTGAGACAATAACCTCCCTGAGCACCTCACGCTAAGTGTTAAATTCAAAGGGCCTAGAAAGGATAGCATCTGCTTCAGCTTTGATTTTCATCTTGCAAGGTTTCTTCCACTATGCACAAAGGTTGCAGTTATATTTACATTTCATTTTTACCAGTGCCAATATCAAAACAATTAAGATACATTTCAAGATATCACAGGGGAAGACTTCAAGAGGATCCCTTTTTTCTTTATAGCAGTTCTGCAAACCCAGTACAAACTACTAGGCTTACTTAGGTACCAAATTACTTGAAATTGCCTGATGCATCATGACATATACATCATCTTTATTTGTTCTGAATCAACCACAGAATTAAAAAAACAAATTCCATATCATCTGAGAAAGAACTTTTACAGAGAACTGTAAAGATCCCTATAGGAACTGTGCAAAATTAAAAAGCTTTCCAAGGATCCTGTGTCAACAAGGGAGAACAATTCTTAAAGATGATGGTTTCTAAAGAAGAAGAAAAAAAATACTGCACTGCAGTTTGAATTTGAGTGTGTTGGCAGGACACAAGGAGCTAGCCTGAGCCTGGCCCTAGATGGACATTACATATGACAAACACTTCCATTAATGTGGCCTGCTGCTCTATCAACAGTATTTGTAGGGAGATGATGAATTTACCTGAATTTCCACAGCATCTGAGATTTTTCTGATTTGCAATCTTGCTTTTGGTCTGAGGAAAAAGCTCACTGGTAACATCTGCATACCTTTAAAAAAAGGTGAGGAGGGGGCTCTTTATGGCTCACTCTCACATGATCAAACCTAATTTCCTTCTCAATTTGCTGAGCCACTATCTCCGGTAATTGCAATTGGAGCGTCAAAACTGTTGGCATCTTGAAATAATGGGATGCTACCCAGTATCAATCTCATTTCACATTTCTGACAGAAAGCATGATTTCTCCTTGTCTGTCCCATTTGCAGTAACAAACTGCATGATTTCCATTTTCACTAATAATTTCGACACACACAGTTGGCTGACCAACATTTCAGATCAATTCCTTTATTCTTATATTGACATAAATGTTCTCTTTTATTTGAAAAGGCACTTAAGGTCTCCAACACTTTCATTTTATATTTAGAGCAAAGAAAAGAATGGAGTTTACTTCCTTAACCTGGATCAACATAGAAAATAACTCCTGAAAGCTAATGGGATCATCTTCTGTTTCATAAAATGCACGTGATAGCATAGTTGAAAACAGCACATTATTTTGTTTTACTAATAACTAGTATTAAACAATAACTGCCTCTCATAACTGAGAAATCCTACTACATGTCTAAATATCTCATATTTCTATTCTGCATACTTAAAATGAAAAAATCATTTCAATCCTTCCATACATTACCTCAGACATCCATTTTGGAGATACTTTCCTATTGCCCATGTATAAAAAAAAATTGGTATTGTCTTTGAAAATATGCCAAAAAATTTTGGCCTTTTCCATTTAAACCTCCATGTTTTAAAAGGGTATGCTTCACATTTCAAATGAGTAGGAAATGCTAGGTCATATCAATCAATGCAACATTTGGAAAACAATATTCTTTAAAGGGGGCTATGACTGATTCTTCCAACAAGAACACTTCAGAGAAAGACCAGAGCTTTAAATTCCAAGCCACTAGAAGTATTTTATGCTCACATATGCATCAAATATTGGAGCTTTTTTTAACATTTAACTATGTATTTGTTTTCCCTGATTAACAACAGATATTCTGTAACCTAAAGAAAGCAGCAGACTAATACATGCAAGTTTTAACACAAATGAAATTTGAGATTCCTCTTCATCCATTTTTTGTACAAAATAAGGGCAAAGCCAACATTAATTAAGAATACAATTCCCCATTTTACCTTGTATACAGAGCAATCAGATATTCATATTTTGTAGCAATTTCTATTTTGATTAAGAAAATTTCACTTTTAAGATATGGACATAAAATTGTTTATAATTGGGGGGGGGGAAAAGAGAGCTTGAATGACCTATGAGATTCCTTCAGTAGCAAGATGACTGTCTCAGAAAGGAATCCATTTCTACTGCATCATGCTATTCCTCTCCATCACTATAGCCGTCACACTATCATGCTAAAATTGGCTTCTACAAGATTTACAGACTCCAGTCTCCCACTCCTTACCAAGCCAAAAATGTTTGTGAGAATTAGAACCACGTAACCAGGTTGCTACTATGACTCGGATGACCTTGCGTGCTCTTCTTGCAGATGTCATGGCTACTGTAGCATGCAACACAGCAAGAGCTGAGAAAAATTCAGACCCTGCTGCACTCTTTGAATAGTCATGTAGTAGCTTATAGACCAGAGTTCAACCTGACAGATCTTTCAAGTGGAAAATCCTCACCAATGTTAAAAGAAGTTGTATGTATCCCCAGGTTATAAAACACAGTAAGTACAGAATACATCAGTACTATCCATTTTAATGAGTATATAAATCCAGCATGAGTAAAGTTTGGCACCAGTTTTCTTCCTCTCATCACAAAAACCCTACTATCTCATCACAAAAACCCAACTAAGCAGGGACTGCCAAGCAAATTTTCATTACGTAAAATAAACAAAATGATCTTACCCCAATTACCAGGTTTCAGAGAGTTCTGAGACTCACATACAGCCACTGTTTTCCATTTCCTGTTTGACCAGCAAGTCTCCACAGTATAAGATCCACTACCTCTACTGAACGCAGCTGGAACACTTTTTCCCTTTTTCACATCATACAGGTTGAATCCACGAGAAACATGGTACAGCACTGCCAGGGAGAAGAGCTGTACAAAGGCATCTTGCATGAACTGTCCCTGAAGAGTCACTACACAAGTTCAAGATCTTCCTTGGTCCTTACTAGGGTAAGAGAAGCTGGCCCATACTGCACTATCAGTTACATCCAACCTAGTAACAAATTAATACAGAGGTAGACAAAAGCGGACAACTTCAGCATCTATATTCTGGACACTATCAATGTATAATTAAGGGCAATGAGCACAGAATCATGGAATAATTTAGGTTGGAAGGGACCTCCAGAGGTCATCCAGTCTGACTCACTACTTAAAACAAGGTCAATTAGAATAGCTTGCTCAGGACCTTGTCCAGTTGGGTTTTGATCATCTCCAACAATGGAGACTCCACAACCACTCTGGGCCCCTCCTACAGTATTTAACTACTGTCCTGCAGAATTTTTTTCCTTATATCTAATTGCAATTTCCCTTGATGTAATATGTGACCATTGCCATGGTCCTTTTGCTGTATGGCTCCAAGAAAAGCCTGCTCTACCTTCTCTGTAACCTTCAAGTAGGCAGTTGTAGACAGCAGTAAGATTACCCCGAGCCTTCTCTTCTCTGGGCTGAACAAACCCAGCTCTCAGCCTCTCCTTTTATGTTGTGTGCTGCAGCCCCCGACCATCTTAGCAGACTGGACTCGCTCCAGTTCATCCATGTCTCTCTTGCACTGGGGACCCAAAACCAGACCTAGCACTCCAGATGCGGTCTCAGTGCTGAACAGAGAGGAAGGACCACTTCTCTCAACCTGCTGGCTGCACTCATGCTAACATAGCCTAGCATGTGGTTGGCCTTAGCAATATCTACTGTAACTTGGTTTCAGGGCTGGGAAAATGATAATATTTTATATGTCAAGCTCCTCCCTTGATTCAAGGGGATATTAACAAAAGCCAGGTTTGACTGGAGCTTGCCCCATCTCTTCAGCTTAATAACACTCACAATAATTTTTGGGGGGCACTGGAGACTGGGGAATACTATTGTGTTCCTCAGGTCAGAGACTCTCGTATAAACAAACAAAAAAGTTCAGGTACACAATCAGCTGCAGTACACTTCTGATTTGATCCATTTTCCCTCTTGTATACTATACTAGCGAATATATTACTGTAAGCAGAAGAACATTCTGAAAACAGGCCTTCCCATTGTTTCAAACTCTGTGCCTCTGACAGGACACCACCACTATGGAGGTGCAGGACACCACTATGGTCCTGTAGACTGGGCTACGTGATGATGAAGGTTCACTTCTCCTAAAAGTATGATTGATTCAACCAGTCAGTACTGGAGGGAAAAAAAAAAGGTGAAAAGATGACTGGCAACATTCCCAGAGCACAGTGCTTTCACTGCATGTGTAGAGCAGCAGGATGAAATTATAGTGGAGACACTAGAATCAGACACAAAAGATCTGCATAAGCTCAAGTCTCATCTCTACTTCAGACACAGCGAGCTTAGGGGAAATCTTCTATTTCTCTGTGCTCAGTTCCCCATCTGTAGAATTAAAATAACAATACCTCTTTTTTGCCTGATTTTTGTCTTGTGTATTTCAATTATAAAATTCACAGTCTTGAAATTTATCCTACTCTGTGGTTTTACAATGCCTACCACAATAGTATCAGAATATACTATTAGAATACTACTACTACATTATTATTAGAATAATAACCACTCAAGGCAAACAACGCAAAGAAGGGAATTAGGCCTGCACTGCCAGAGATTCTGCAGAGTTTTAAATAGGCATTACAATCTGCTGGCTATTGTGTTAATTGGATAGTACGCTTATGTTACCTTTGACAAATTTTTGCTGAAAGAAACATTTTTTTCTATATATCTACAGCCACTTATGTCATCTACAGTTCCACATGGCAAATTTATGTGTGTAAACCAGATAGCAAAATAAAACTGCTAACCTTGAAGTCCTCTTTGCACAATGTGTTTTTACTCTTAACTTCCAGGAGTAGGACACAATTAGGAAAGCAAATACCACCATTTACCTGCTACTGTCCTGTTACAGTACAACTAGATATTTGAAATATTTCTTTTTGGTGAGAATTTATATCTAATCTGTAGAATATTTAGAAGTGTATCTTTGCTGGAGATGATTCTCTTTTTGATCACTGATCTTTTAAATAATCTTGAAAAACATCTTCTTAAGTTCTATTTACCTTTTTAATTAGAGAAGGGGAGAACTCTACCAGAAAGGTGTAAAAATCAAATGTCCAAAGCAGACGTGCAATAACAACAACACATAATTAAGTAATACTAACATCTGATCTCAGGAATAGGACCAATAGAAAGCCATGAAACCTCTAGAATAGACTCAAAGTTTGGTCATATTTCATCATGCTCATCCCCAATAACCTTGCAAATACATCCCAGCACAGAACTGGCCTACCTGCTAAATGATCTGTGCCTTTGGAGCAAGATTGAGGGTATCTGGAGTTCTGTAGCCACAGCAGCATCAGAGACCTTCTCTGTGATTTTGAACAATCCACGTGATGTTTCTGTTCCTCAGTTTCCTCATCTATAAAATAAACACAGAAAGACTTCCTCAGCTGATGTGGTTAAACTAGTACAATTCAGTAGGAGAGTGCAGGAGCAATAAACACACAAAGACAGCATACAGATAAGGTGCTGATGATCCTATTTGTTTGGGTTTACCACTGGGGAGATAAATAACAGAAGAGCTTGTCTAACTCAGTCTATACAGCTAGCTTTCAGAACAGTTGATATTGTTTGCAAACCCAATATTGTCTTACCATTTATAAACCTATACAGAACTAGATCTGTATCCTTTAAAGTGAACCTGATCATTTGTTTTTTTGTTTTTTCACCTAAAGAATTTTTCCCCCCCACTGCAGAGGAAGATGACTTACTAAGGACAGCATACCTCACAACAGAATTAATCTTAGAGCACCCGCAGTTCATCAAAATATCATCTTGCATCTTCAAACTCATTCACAGCGAAGGCTGATTTCAGGGGACAAAAACTATCATACAGAATTAGGGGAAAACATTCTAGGGAGCTTTGAGAGTAAAAATTCCTTAACATCCAGTGGTGTGCCAAGTGCATCTGTTGCTGTTGGAGCTTCTTCATTGTTTGAGCACAACACGCTATGCTGGAAATGCAGTTTTAGTATGTCTATATAAAATAAAAGTTTAAATTATGCAAACATGCAACTATTAAATGATGAATAACCCTAACTTTATGATTGATCAGCAACTACCAGAAAAATATGTTTCAAAGAGGTCTGTCTACTACTGGCCTAAAAGGATTACTGAACTGTTCATCAGGTGCTGGATAGAGAGGTCAATGGACTTAGAGCCAACATGCCTGATGAGATGATTATGCCTTCATAGTGTCTTTGTCTTGAACCTCACTGAATGGTTGGGACACAAATTGTACTGTAAAACACTGAAATGTTCTCTTCTGCTTTCCCTTCTTTCTTGCATGACAGCACCATCTGTTTATAAATACATCACTGGAATGACAGTGCTCTGATGATGTACTAATATAATACATCATCAAAGTGCCATCAGTGATGATCTAATGATATATTAGAATGTTGTTTATCAAAACTCTGTTGCTTTGATGATACATAGGCGCAATACATCACTGGAATGTCTTGCACCAGTGGCACTATGCTGATACAGACCTTGTGGGGAAAAAATGGGTCCTGTTAGAACTCGGCAAGAGAATGAAACGCAGGCGGACAGAAAAGGACAATGAAGGAAATAGATGCTTAAATGAAATATATTGATAGGGAGCTTCAAGGGAGGAGAAAGGGACAGAGGCTTCAGAAAACTGAATTTCTGGTGACAGTGAAGAGAGGATTCATGAGCTAGAGAAAGAAATGTGATCACATTATGAACAGAAAAAAGCAAAAAGCAGTATCAAAAAGGACCCAGTTAGAATGTAATATCTGTTTCACACACCTAAATTTCCCCATTCTCTTCCATTCTTCTCTCTTATTTCTAGAAGTAGGCCCAGAAAAACAAAGTGGTTTTAGTTTATGAAGCAGAATAACAATAACCTACCAAGAAAGTCCCACCTGCTTCACAAAGGTAGACAGCTAATGTTTTGGGAGAGCTTGCTTAAAAGTTTGTGCTTCTTTTCCCCCTCCAGCTGGTCATGTGTTTCTGAGTGCTATGCATTTCTTTGTTCACATGGGGCAGGGGTATTACACCAGAGTTTTGGATTCAGCAAAGTCAAACTGAGACCATGTATTTTCTGTGATATCAGACAGAGTACATGCGGTACTGTAGCACTGAACCAATGTATTAATACTGTCTGGAATAATCAAAGAGAGTCAATATAGTATTCTTCCTTAAACGCTGCAGACTGTCCTGTTATTTTTGTTGAGTGATAGCTGAAGCAAACTGATGTTCAAGATTTCGACAGTACATTGCCATTCTTTATGTTCCATTTGAGTTCACAGAAAATAGGTTGTGGATATGCCAGTCTATCTATTTACAGAAGAGATAGAGAGTAAGCAATAGCAGCACTGGGCTTTCTTGCTTTCATCTTCACCAGTGTGCCTCAATCCTGATCTTAAGGGATGCTTCAAGAGGAAGTAGGACAAAAATACTTTTGCACTAATTTGGATCTTGAACACTGTGGTAAGCATTACTTCAGGGGAATTAAAATGATAAAGTAATATTTGGAGCGGCAAATATGAATTGAAGTAAATCTGCTGACAAATATAGTAATTCCCCCCCATACCCCCAAAATAGACAACCACGTGATAAAGACATTAGACTAGGGTTCAGACAACCTACAGCTCCCAGCTTTGCTTCACATTCCTGCCATGACTTTGAGCGAGTAAGTTGATCTCTATGCTTTCCCCTGGCCCCCATGTGATAATGCTTTTTCTCCCATTCCTCTGTGTTCCTTCTGCATTCTGGGCAAGCACTACATTAATACAAATTTATGTGGCTTTTAGCACAACAAGGCTCCAGTTTCCACAATATTCCACCACTGGATATAAATGGATTATCGCAGAATAACTGCTTTTGGATTCTATCAATCAGTCAATGCAAATCAGTTTTGTTTTTCCTAAATGAGTGAAGGAGTTCTGTTTGCTTTGAAAAGGCTTTCTTAAAAGACAACCAAAATCAGAAGCTCTTTAATGCTTTCTGAGAAAAAAGGGAGACTGAAGCTTGAAGACTAACAGCTGTTCCAGCTGAGAAGCTCCCACACCTTTGCACTTAAACAATGCAAGATTTCTTGGGTTTTTGTTTTTTGTTGTTTTTTTTTTTAAACACAAAGGGCATTTTTCTTGCAGACAGGCAGAAGGCTGCTGAGTTTGTTTTGTTGGCATGAAGCAGGTCTCATAAATTTTCAAGAGCCATCATGGTAACACGCTCATTTTATTTCTTTTGACCTCATTGTTATTCATTTCAGAGGCTCTTTACAGACTCACAAAGAATTTTTCAAACAATGGGAAAAAAAAGTCTTCGTCAGTGACCTACGGCAGAAAAATGACCAAGAAACAGCAACTCAGCAGCCCCTCTCAGCAAATCAAGCCACATCACACAAGTGCCGACACTCAGCATCATAGAAGGCAGGGCGACTGCTGCCCAAGAACCAGCAGCCGTTTGCTCTCCAGGCCTGGGGTCCTGCAGAGCTAGACATGAAAGCCAGTGAGCATTTCTTACCAAACAGAACTACTTGGGTTATTTTAAGTTTTCTACTGAATTATGCTCATATTTGTGTACAAATATACACAATCCTTATGTACACAAATCCCATACAATGTTATATTTTCAGTATATGTCTAGGAATAGAGTATATATATTAAAAATATGAAAAGCCAGTCTAAATTTTGAAAGTGATTTAGCTACCTCATTGTCTCTGCTTTTCACTATTTCCGGTCTAGAGATTACCAGACTCGTAAGCCATCAAGGAGCATACTAACAGTACACAACTATTGGAAATAAGTTTGGTAAATATACCAAAACTCTCTTATTTTCCAGAGCAAACAACCTTTTATCACATTAACAGAAGTAAAGAATATCTGCAACAGATCTTGTCATTTTCTCTTCATAAGTTCTCTTGCAAAAGAGCCTTTCCTGAATTTGTCATTCAAAATTACCTTCCTTCAGCAAATTATTCTCTCTCCATAGACTGTTACAAAGTGCAAGTAAATTATACAATCTTCTCTGTAATTTATTTGAATAGAATATACCATTTAGCATGTGCATATTTGAAGTTCCTTGTGTGACAGCAAGGTACAGAGATCATGCAATCACGCAAAAGAAGAGCAAAAAATGTCATGTCTTATGTATCCAACATACATTTTGCAACTGAGTACACAATGCTAACTTACTCCCAGGTTGTTCTGTATCAGTAACAATTTATTGCTTCAGGCTCAAATTTCCAACAGTGAGTGCTTTTAGGCACTTAAGAACCTGATTTCCAAAGGCAAAGTCAGTTCCTTCCGCAACATGGGACTTCACAATTTTGACACCCAGCACGGAATGCTGTTTAAGAAAACTTAGGCCTGGTTGCTCACAGAAAGTGAGCATGAAGAGATCTTGAACTTAAGTGAGCTGAAGTGCAAGTACATACACTCATCTATGTAAATCCAGTTAAGAAAATACTTACCACATTTTAACTAAATCTACTTCCAACAGACACACGTGTCACTGACAAAACAACCCATAATGCTCAATATACTAGGGAGAGCTAGTAACTTCTATTAAACCAGCTGATTTAATTGGAGAAAGCAGACAAACTTTGAAGTTCTGAGTCCCTTCATTAAATTTGAAGTTTATCGCACAGCTGTCATTTCAAATGCAAATTCTAGTACTGTACAGGTTGTAGGGTTTTACTATCTCACTTGTAATACTGTAAGTTATCTGGACATCCCGGTACTACCAGAGTTTGAAGGCGGAAAGAGTTTTGGATTTTTTTTTTTCCTGATGCCCACCAGAAATTTTCAGAAGACAGACAGTTCCCATTTGTTTCTGTTTGCACTTAGAACTGACACTTGCAGACTTTGGGGCCGTCACAATTCATATGAATACACTCCTGTGATTGCCGACCCTAAAGAAGTCTTTAAATGTCACGCTGGCTAGAATTGCAGAGAACTGTCATGCCTTTATTGTAACAGCAGAAAAAGAACAAGTGCCTGGCTGGAATGATTTATGTGTGATCTGTTGGAGGCCACTGAGCAGCTCTAAGCTAAACTGCAAGATAAAGAACTAAGCCAGGTACAATAATAGTCTTGTTAGGACTCACAGGTTTCTTGCACAAAGATTTTCACCTAGGGCCACTACTAAGATGAAGAGAATGACCACTTTTCACAGAGGAAGTAGGTGTTGCTTGGTTTCACTTCTTGGCTCTTTGACAGAGCATTTGATTTAACAGATGTCTTGAAGACATGGATTCCAGCAAGATATACAGTTTTGAAGGTTGAAGGGGAACTACCAGTTACTGCAACTTGCCTGGAGAAAATATTGGTTGCCCAAAGAAATGGCACACTGCTTTTTCCTGTCTACTGTAACATGATCAGTATGTTTGTCTTTCAAGGGCTGAAACAGAAGTAGAATATTAGCATAGTGAATGGTATTTCAAGAAATATGAAAGGATTCTGCATTCAAATGGCAGTATAGTCCAGAAGTGAAGACCTCGCAGTTTTACAACACATTTTACTCCCATCAGAGGTGAAATAGATTCTCAGTTATTCCACCTAGGCCTTAAGAAGGTTTTTTCTATCATGCTATGGCTAACTAGAAATTCTCAACCTCCTGCAGCCTAAACATTTCAGTACATTGACTATGATCAGAAACGTGTGAAGTTTTTAATTTTAGTGCTCCCTCTGGATAGTCTGAGCTTTAGCAAGGCAGGCCCATGCTACTACACTCTTAAGCCCATGAAAAATTCAATATTATAGCTATAAAGCGTGCAAGCAGTACACAGGGAGGCCCTGATACTGGGCTCTACTGAAGAGATACTGTCGGGCAAGCAAGCACTGGTAGGGGGATGACCGGCCACTGCATTCCCGAAGGCAGGGGCCAAGCCAACTGTGCGGCACAACAGGTGAAACTACAGCAGTGCCAGCAAGGATTTCTGCAAGAGTAAAAATCCGCTTACTATTGTAAAGCGCAAATGCCGATTGTTCTGAAGTAGCCCAAATCCTTGGGAGAGTCAGAACCATGATGTTGTGAAAAGATTCCTGGAATGCCAGTGGCTGCCGTTTCTTAAAATAATGCAATAACCAATGCTCCAGTAGCTGGAGATAGCCAGTCACTAAGCTAGATCGTGCTTAAAGTGCCTGACTTTGTTGCTGTCTTCAAAGAGACCATAAGTTAAAGAAGGAATGAGGTTTTAATTAAATGAAAGGAAAATGGCAAGTTGAAGGCAACACTTGTACAACAGATTAGCAAACTATATTTTTTTTCTTTCAGAAAAATCCAGAGGCATACGACAACTTCACTTACAACCAAAGCAATGATTTACTACCTCATTTCATTTTTAATTTAATGGCTCTGTTCATTCATAAAATAGAAATACTACATGGTGAAACATGGACTGAAATTTAAACACCTCATTAGAGTTACATATTATTTTGTCTACTAAATATATTGCTTTGTCAATGAAACATGGTGGTTTATATGAGTTCTCTACCAGTCTGTTGCTTTACAGTTATTTGTTTCTACCTTCCGTGTTTGCTTTTGCTGGGCAGTTTTCTGATCTACATGTACATAATTTGATTTTTGTGAAACACGCTCAAAGATATTATAATGATTTGTAAGATATTTGTAGTGATTTCACTTTACAAAAAAGTCAAAATGTAATTAATCATAACAAAAAGAGACCAAATGCAATCTTACAAGTCTTCCCCACAAAAAGTTTTTCCAAAACAGGTATGATCCAGAAAAACACTCTAGTTTTCATGTTTCAGTTTTGTTTGGAGAAAAAAAAAGTGATTGACAAAAATATTTGATCAATATTTGTCATTTCTCACGAGCTGCACGTGGAATTCATTATAACAGACTACCATGGTAATTAAGTGGATGTATCTAATCCATAAACATACTATAAACAAAATGAATTTTTGGGTTTCTAACCCTCTGAAGACAGAAGTGACATGATTAAAGCAAATCTGAATCTAACGAGTGCAGAAAACATGTTGACTTCTATCAAATTAGCCTTTTTGTATTCAAACTACTCTTTCTTGACATTTCACAGAAACTTCCTATTTAACCCAAATGTCTGGCTGAGTTAGAAAGATGGTGCCAACCTGGAATGTTACATACAGGACAAACATGATGAAATGTGTCACTAATCCTCCATTAAATAATAAACAAGCTTTTTAATAACTCTGCTAAATAATCACCTGTTTTACATAGCTCTGTGCACTAGCAAAGGCATTAGAGTGGTGGGGAGAAGCAGAAAGTCTCACAGGATTAGTTCATTACACCTCAGCTAAAGCTCCTTTTGCAGAAAAAGGAAATGGGATAAATCAGCAGCAGCCATTCAGGTGTTGCCCTCCTGTTTAACAAAGTAAAGTTCAGGAATTCACCGAGACTTTAATGCAGCTCTGCCAAGTTACCCCAGTTGACTGTCTAGCCTTATTTCCTCAGATAACACAAGCTATCATCATACAGTTTATTTTCTTTGCAAACTGCATTTGCAAAGGGGGCAAGAGAAGCAAACTTGCCATCTTGTTAGCACATATGTTGGGAGAGTGTGCAACACAAATAAGGTAAGATGAAGGGCTTTTGTGACAGAGAGGACAGACTAAGTTTTAACCAGCAGAATATTGGCCAGTGTCCCACCATTCCCTGTCCTCATCAAAAATAAATAAATAAAACAAAAATACCCCACACACACAAAGAAAAGAAGAAAAAATAAAAGAAAACAATAAATGGAACAAAAAACCTAGGAGTAGACTTTATTTTTCCAGGATTTATATTGATACCATGTTAGTCCAAAACTACAGTAAATGAATCAGTTGAAATAGCTGGTTAAAAGCAGACAAAAGTTCATCCGTCTCAGTCATAACAGAAAATGAACCAGAGGGCCCGTTTCCCATTCCCGCCTTCCTGCCCTGCGTTGCTGTGCTCCCTCAGACAGGTCTCTCCGCATTCCCGAGACCCTGGTCTCCTGCGGCACTGGTTTCTCAGACCAGGCACTGGGCTGCGTCTCGTCCAGCAGGTTCACAAGCGTGAGCCAGCCTCAGTGACAGGAGCTGCATCTCTCTATCACTGTTCTTTCCTTGTCCTCTACCCACATGCCTGTCCTGCTCTTATAGCAAAGGGCTTCAAGAATAACAAGAGCTTGAACCTGCCCCATCAGCAAAAAAGACAGTTAATATACATTATCATGCTAACTAGAGCATGGCCCCACTACCCCCATAAAGAGAGGGGTAACTGAAAAGGAATCCTTGATATCTTTGAAAATAGCATGTTGAATATATTTCCAAAGCTCAGTTTTCCCTTCATTAATGAAAATTTGTTAAGAATTTCAACAGTTTTTTTCTAGGTCACGAGAAGCTTAAGTATCTGAAGACAAAAGCCCAAAGTATGTTTAGCTAGTTTGCACCGCGCAACAGCAAGGTCAGGTTAAATTTCATTCATTAGGTCCATTTATTCTACTGAAAAATAACATGACAAGATTCTATTTGCAACTATAATAAAAGCAATAATAATGCTGGCAAGTTCCTCTTGTTTCACGTTTCATAAATTGGAATCTTTGTTAGCCAATCAGAAGAAGATTACATTCTATTTTGAGCCTTTTTCATAAAAGCAATACAATTAAGCTGGTAAATCAATAAGTGAGAGATGATCAACTTCTTTTCTTTTTAATACAGAAACCAATGTAAACTGATATTACTGGCATATGCTAAGGAACAATAATTTTTGGTACATAAAAATCAACATAAATCCAAAGCATCCAAGTGCTCTGCAAATTAATCCATATATTTATGTAGAATGAGTAATTTTCACTAAAAATATACTTAACAGAAACCAATACAGCTCTCTGACATAACAGTATATTATACCTGTAAATCAATGTACTTTCTATACTGTATAATCTAATAACATCAAACAATGAGATTTTTATGCAAACTCACATATTTCACCCTTAATATGACCTATTACAAACAAACATTGATCTACTAGAACAATACTGGGTACTAATATTCATAGCACTAACTGTGCATTTAAAGTTTTCTTTACAGAAAAAGAAGTTCAGCCTGCACAGCATGTACATAAGCCCTATTAAACCTGGAAATTTTACTGAAGTCTTGCCCATTATTTTGGGATTCAGAGATCCTTTCAGTCAGCCTTCTTCTGAACCTCTTTGCTAATTCACTTCCCAAACTAGTGGAAATGTTACAGTTAGAAAGATACTATAGCTAAAGTCATAGCATAAATAAATAAAAAAATAGCAAATGCTCATTTCTCAGATAAAAAAACCCTAAGCCTAGAACAAACCTCAAAATGCTGATCCAACAATACACTTCAGTGACCAGCATAGCAGCAAAATAGACACAAGAGCTACAGGAGTATGAAAGCCAAACTTTTCTCTCAAAGGCTACAGGCATATTCATCAGAAGTGAAAGCAGATCCCATTCCTCCATCTTCCCTGCTCCTGCTTTAGCTCCATCTACTTCAACATGTAACTTCAAAAGTATAGAGTAAACTAACTGAAAAGGGAGCAACAGGGAACACGCTTGGCACTCTACAATCTATTCCCTTTACAAAAAGGCTCCCTTCTCTCACAGAAGTAGCCTTAATGAGTTTGAATAGCTGCAGCAGTCAGCAGGATCTTCACGTGACAGACACACCTGATGACATTTCTGTACCGTGTGGCACTAATTTGTAACATAATGCATATTTACAGGCAGAAGTGCATCTGCATCATCTTGTCTACAGTCTTAGACATTCAAGGCTACAGGACTCCTACATCTGTCTCTATGTTTCAGTTACCCTCCTGGCTATCTGCCCATGACAGGCTTTCAAAGAAAGGGGTATTTTGCCTTTTACTAAACAAAAAAGTGCTAGAATGACAGCTGAGAAATTGAGCTCTGAGTTCAAGAGTGCTCTGTGAGACACTCCAAACTAGGTATCCAAGGACAGCCCGAGAATATCCACTGGACGGGAATTAAAATACAAGTGATACTTTTACACGCACAAAACAGACAAGGCTGACATCTTTTTCCCATCAAAACTCCCTCCTATTAACAACATACCTCAAAATTTCTTGACATCTATATTTTCCCCATTAAAATTTTACCAGAAGTATTAGCAAAATACTTACATTATTCATTTACCAATAAATGTATTCTGATTCAATAAAAAATTCATCAAAAACATCTGATACTTCATTAACACTTACTCAAAGTACCTTCCAAGGGGGAGTAGCTATAAATATCCCCATTTATAAATGAGCAAAACAGAGCATGGAGAACAGAAGTAACTTTCTCAAGATCATCAACAAGCAAATATTATTTTCCTGCCTCCACCAAATCTGCCTCTAAAACAGTTTTCAGAGGCTTCAGGGCAACACCAAAAAATTGAAAAGGGTTCTGCTTCAAAACCTACCAAACAAAAATCCCTTGAAACATCAGGCATTGCCCAAGACTGTTATTTCAGGCCAGCCTCAGAGCACAGAGAAGGTCCAGCCGAGCCCAGTACCCAGCATGCAGCAGCCTCAGGTGCCTTTTAACCAGGTGGCATGGTTTGGGCTAACAAGACCATGCTCCAATCTTCCCCAGATTGGTCTAATTAGAGCATCCTACCAATGCCTGCACTGGCCCCAGTCCACAGCTGGGGCCAACATCATCAGGTCTGTCAGGTCTGCACCTGATGGCCTCCAAAGGGGTTCTTCTGCAGCTGGGCTAAGAGGCCATTAGTCACTCAGGGCAAGTTGCCCTTCGAGGCCTTGGGTTTAGGCACATGCAAGTCCTGGGCAGAGACAAAGAAGCATGGAGACATGCACTTAAGCAACCACTGCCACCCTAAGTTCTCAACAATTCTCGCAATTTGGGGACTGCTCCTCTTTAAGTCTGGGATCAGCCTTATTGTTTTCTGAACCAATTTGCAGATTTCATCTTTTTGCTCTTGATTTATGATTTCAAAATTGCTAACCTAAGTAATAAAGCAGTGTAATAATAATAAAGGAGTTATTCTTGCCAGAGCAAACACCTAAGCCTAATTATTGATATTAGCTTTCAGTGGCATCAAAGTGAAATTCTGAATTCCAGCAGCAATCTAGTGTGCGACTGTGTGTGGTGGGGACAATTTATCATGGAAGAAGGAAAAATGGTACATGCTGTCACATCATGTATCATATAAGTATCAAAATTGCTATGGAAACTGTGCACTTTTTATAGAGTAGGCACATAAAATTCACATAATATGTCAGAGAATAAGTTACTACTGTCCTGAGGCTGTAATAAGATCTACACCCTTATTAGTGAAAAGATTTGACAGATTTTGTTTATAATGAATACTTGTAACCAATGAGTTTGAGTCAAAGTCACCCTATTTGACCCACCACTTGCTTTTAGCTTTCCATCCCCTTTAGATCCAGTGAGAGAGGGGAGTAATATAATTAAAAATGGTTATTAGAGGGTCTCGTAGTCACTTGTGATATGACATCAAAAGTGACTATACCTAGGAACCTCATTAAAAATTATTAGGGGTAAATACCTTCTTAGCCTTTCACTTTTTTCTTGTGTTATACAGTTCTATTGTTAGCATTTATCTATTTTATTTACAATTTGTTGGAAGATACAAAGTAGATTAAAATTCAATTTGATATGAGAGCAAATAGAAAAATCAAAAGCACTTTGCTGTACTTATTTCCTGTGAATAGCCCAAACGCGGCAGTGCTTTGCCACCCTTTTCTGTGTGTGACATGTTTCTCACTGATTGACAGCAGCTCTGATGGGTTAGGCTGGAGAAAAATGAGCTTGTTTAGGAGAGCAGAAGATAGCACAATTAGGTTTTGCAGTCCAGTGATGTAGTAACTGGTAAAAGAAAGCAAAGTGGAGAAAATTGGTTGTACATGCAACACCCTTGGGTGCAAGGGTACATTTATCACCTTGTTTTATATGACACAGTGGATGAATGTTGATGAAGATTGTCAGCATCAATGTCAGTGAAAGCAATTCAGCAAATAAAAGAGTTTGTATTAAAAGACTCTCCACCAGGCAGAAATTCATATGATTACTTTATAAATAAACAGCCAACAGCACCGGGAAAAGCAGGTAACTGTTGATTAAAGATCTTTTTTTGACTTTGTTCTAAATGGTGGGCTTACACTGACAGAAGAAAGAGCGCCTGTGGCAAGCATACAGCAATCAGACAAACTGAAACCTTTTATAATAAAGGAGGCATTAATAAAACCAGCGTAAAATGAATGTACTACTAGCAACAATCTGAGTATAATCTCAGAAGTGTGCAGTGGAAAGAGGAGGACTGCAGTGTATGTAAAAACATTACACATTACACTGTTTTACAGTACTCCTTTACTATTAAACCACACCATGTCAACTAACAAAAGTCTGAGTTTATATACAACACCTTCATCTTAAATGGGAAACAACAACTGGAAACTAGAATTGCTGAAAACAATACTAACTCCTGCAAATAACCCTCCATTTTCTATTTAAAAAAGCAACTGTCACAAAAATCCAGAATGTAGCACAGAATAAGGGTTGCTTGACAGTACCTCCAAAAATCCTCAGCAGAAAATACTATGCAAAACTCAAGTGTTTGAAGATAACTGGAAAGCAAAGGTAGATCCACCCAACACCAACTGTGCTCGGCGAGCAGGGCTCCGTTACACAGATTCGCCTTTTCCCTGGACTGAACAGCAACTCCAGGGAGGCATCTTCTGTGCTCTGCACGCACCCCACGGGGACTAGACTGCATATAAACCCCTTCACATTCCTGCCTGTGACAGTGTGAAACACTGTGTCGTTACCTCTTCATTAAAACCACAAGCTACAGTCACCTTCCTCCTTCCTTCTGGCAGCCTCTACGCCACGAAGGGACTTGTGCCTTTTGGCTGAAAGGACCTCCACAACATGGCCGTGAAGTGAAACAGGCAAGACCTGTTTCTTCAGATGTTATACAGTGATTACAAAAAGGGCTAATCTCTCCCCAAAACAGTCAGGCTCCCCTGGACTGCTTCCTGCCATGCCATGCCTTGGCAGAAGTGTTTCGGTTGACCCCTCCACCGTTCAGCACCAGCACATCTGACACGGCATCAGTAGAGGTTCTTATAGGCTCCTCAAGATCTAGGGAGAGAGGGAGGCAAGTGTGTGTGTGTGTGTGTGTGTGTGTGTGCGCGCGCGTGTGTGTGCGTGCGTGTGCACGCATGTGCAAATATCCACATTCCTTATTTTCAGAACTGAACTTTTCTCAATTCTGTATCTGCAGACTTGAAGGAACAATGACTGAGGAAGTATAACTCTGCATTAATGACGACAGATTGATTCGTTTTGACCATGTAATAACTTAAAGTTTCATTGGGTGAGGTTATCTGTTCCTATACAAGCAAAAAAACCCACATAGATTCACTTTTTAATAAAACTTTTGCTATTAAAATCTGAAACCTCATCATATTTTTCATTAGCTATAGAAAAACAAACTTTTAAAAAAATGTTTCACTGAAAGTTCATTTTAAGGATTTAAATTTTTATGAATGTCATACTTGCATGTATCTGCATCCTCTATTAAATGCACAGCATTCACTTTTCAACATATTTAAAGGAATTTAATGAGTTTAATAAACTTAAAGGGATGTTATGTCTGTTCACTCTGTAAAGATTGTTTATTTCAGGAAATAAACCATTTTGAAATGAGTAATATGACTTTTAGAGTTATGACTATCTCATTCAATTAGTTTCTGTAATTATTGTCATTCCGCACAGTATATGCAGTACTGAAGGAGAAAATACATTTTCAGAAATTACAGTGTAGGTGTACAACTGTTATTGTTAATGAGCCATAAACTTTAGTCTCCTGCTCTGTAAATTCATGCAGGTGTAATGTAATTTGGTAAAATAAGTTGACAGTTACAGTTGGACAAATAACATTGTATTTTAATATTTGCTATGAGATTGTTATTCCCTAATGTATTTTGTAGAATTTATTTTTCTCTATATTTTAGAACATCATCATAACTTTTAAAAAATATGTTGCAATAGACTCAAGCAAGATCAGAATAATACTGAGTTCTCCCTGCTCAGGTACACGTTACCCGAACTATAGACAGGGAAATTATAGGACATTTCCACTTTTACCTAGTTTATCCTTCCTAAATTTCAGAGAGATACTAAAGAACAAATTGAACATAATCCTAGACCTTCACAAGTCATGCACTTAGACTTTGTCCATGCTAGCAAGTAGTGTAGACAAATAGGAACATATCTACGGAGTAAAACAGTTGGTACTGAGGTCCAGAAACCCATGCTGTGTGCCATTCAGGTGCGTGTGTGTGTGTGTATAAAACTTAAAACCAGCTTTAGTCTAATGTCATGCACAATATTCATCCTTGCCAGATTCTGGATGGGGAAAGTCTTACAAAGGAAGAAGTGAAAATTGATTGCAAGTACCATCTCCTGCACTCTGCCTGTAAAATAGGTAAATAGCAATAAAGAGTGTTCTCTATACAGCAAAAGTTTGGAAGTGTCTGGCAGCTCCGGAAGCTGGCACTGAGCAGCTAGACTGGCTGTGCTGTGACGAACGGGTGCCTGCTGCACTGCCAATAGGTGTTGTTCTGTTAGGCACGGATCGTGACAGAGCATTCATCACCTGACAATGACAAGAACCAGACTGCTGTCGTATCGCTCAGAGGAAAACTTTGATCACTAGTTTCTCTGCTTCAAATTCAGGAAATAACTGTTGACAGTTTAAAATTAGTAAAGAGCAACAGCCATGTTCTTTATTTTGATATCCGAATTCAAGTTACATTTTTCACGGAAGTCCCTAGTGTTTGTGTATAGCCTACCTGAGGCTTAAATTCAAAAAGACAATTTTCACTGCATCTTTCACCATGTGAATATTACAACAGCAAGAAATATCATTAGTAATGTAATCGCCATACCCTGTCCACATGCAGGTTCCTCTGAAGAGCCCCCTCCCTGCTTCTCACAATCAGTTTTTCCTCATCATAAGTACTTTTTGCTTGTTTTTCTCTCCTCAGGCTGTGCCAAGCCAGAATAAAGGCCATCCTCCTCCAACAGGTGAAATGCACTTCACGCATATTCTACACTATCTGAAGAAATGATGGCACACTAAGGCCAAACTAAATGATGGTAGGACAGGCAAACTAAGATTTTCAAAAGTAACCACGTGATTTAGAATGACTTATCTTTTGTGCTCATGATTTAGTCACTCCCTGAAGTAGACACAACTTCTGAGGATGGATATTCAGCTTTCCTTGCTAATCAAACATGCAAAAACCGGGATACCAAAAAACCCCCCCAAACTCTGTCACTTTTGAAAAGCTTAACCATAATGTGCATATTTATATGTGACCTTCACTTAATATGTGACTTCATTTATTTTCGATATTTCCTGGCATTTTACACAGATTGAGTGTTACGAGGGTCTTAAAAGTTACCTGACTAATTGGGATAAGGCAAAGGTACTACCAGTTTCAAACAGTCTCAGAAGTAGTTTTGCATGGCTGAATTTTCTGTGTTTTCTCAGGATTTCAAAACCTTAGAGTTTGGGCTTTGTCTAAATTGAATGACTGACAGAGTACAGATTAAATTTCTAGGCTTTTAGAATTTATTAAAATAGAGAATGTAGGATGGAATGTTTTTACCTTTATCATAGTCTAGAAAGATTATTCCATTAAAATGAATATCTTGCTCCAGATGTTATGCAGTTTCCAAATGATAACTTTTTAAATGTACCCATTACTGTCTTTAGGGCAACTGATGAGTGGTTCACTAGTTCATCTGGAAGGACAAAACTGTAACTTCAGACATTGTGTCTAAAGCAAAAAGGATCTGGCTTTTTCTAATTTTATTCAAGACTACAATGCCAAGCAGGAAGGTGTTTTTAAGCATATGGGTGGTGACAGAGTGGGAGGGAGTAAGACAGGTATTTCTTGTATGATTTTGAAGCTACTTTGGTATCATCAGAGAAAAAAAAAAAATCAAACCTATGCTTCTCAACCTCTTTGGTTATTCATAACAGAGGTGATAAAAGTGCATTTGATTTAGAATTCATTTAGAATTATACAATTACAACTTGCTAAAGCCTCATATTGATTTCCATTCTATCCATATCTAGCAGAGACTACTCAGTTTATTTGCATACCTAGGAGACCTGCACTCTAGTTATCTTGTAGATATGACCTCTTTTCTGTTTTCCACCCCACAAAACCTGTTGCTAGAGTATTTAGTGTTGGTAACCCTACAGATACAGTTCAGAAATATAGTACCTAACTTCTGTTACATTATGCAGTGGAACAAGATGGATACTTTAAATGAATCATCCATATAAATACCTTGTCCAATGGAAGCCCAACTATTTCGGAGATGTTTAGTCAGTTGCCATTAGAAAGTTCAATATCAAATCAGAAATAGCATAAAAGAACACAAGAGATCATTCCAAGAAAAGGAGATACCAGAGAGAACTCCAGCAAATCACCTCTAATGATTTTAAAAACTATTAATAAAGTAAAAGCTGAATATATAATTGCAGAGCTAGCTGACAGAGAAGCAGTAATGCAAGCAGCACACTGTTCTCAGTTGTTTTTTCCTACTTGCATGCCAGGTGTGCCTATTCAAAATAACCAAATCCAGACTAGCACAGAAGCCACACCGTTAGTATTACGGCTTTTCCAGTTACGTTCCAAACCTAACAAGCGTGCAGTAAGTGCACAGCCAACAGCTTCCAGGCTCCAAACTAGCCTAGATTATCCTGCCCCAGCAATATCATTGTTTCCACTGAGAGTTCCTTATTGGCTTGCCTGGAGTATAATTTGAATACATTCTGGCCAAGTTTCCTTTAGAATTTCTACCACATTTTTTCCAAGATCTATTTACACTGAGTTTTGCTTTCCTGGAAAGTAATTGCTACGCCATAAGCTGCACAAAAATTATATATCAACCCTCTCCTAGCTTTAAAAAAAAAAAAAAAAAAAGGAGAAGCAAACTATTCAACATTGTCTTGGTGCTTATGAAACGCATGCACTCTGTCTTCAAGTCCTTCCATATTTTCTTACTGCAAGTTATCAGAGATAACAAATGACACATTTAGAGGATGATTGAACACTCTACAAATGTTAACAACGGAGCAGCCTACAGTTGCTCAGCACAGCTGGTATTGTAATTGTGATACATTGGGAAGCTTCTTTGTATTCTGTGGCCCTCGTGCTTTCACAGGAGGACTGCAGCCAGCAAACGCTGTCGCACCAGACCCTGCCATGGAGCAAGGTGGACAAACGCCTCCTTTCAGGGTTTATTTCCCCTGTGACATGACCACAAGACCACTGAGCAAGACAGCTCTCTCCTGCCCTCCAACTAATCATAATGCAGTAACTTCTAGAAGACCTAAACAAGGGTTGGGACTCACTGATAGTGCACAAAGACCAAACGAAGACCTATTGCCTGTCGGTCTCTCTTACTTCCCCTCCTCCTCGCCACTTTCCACTAACAGAACACAAAGGCCATGAGGCAAATGAATTTTGCCCAGTTAAAGCAGTAGGAGGCACCAAGAAAAGTTTGTTCAACCTCTCAGAAGAGCAGTCAGTTGGGATCTTACCTAGAAACACTCTTCCACTCCTTCCCTCCCTTTCTTTTCAGATAGCTCACAAACAAATGAAATTGCTCGTGGCACTGGCAGGTGTAACATCTGTCCCTGCTTTCCGTGCATCCTATCTGAAGGGCCACCCCAGGCCTGAGGAGGTAAAGCATGACCCAGCAGGCAAGAAAGCAGGAGGAGAGGGCTTTGGGATCCTCATTTACACTGGTCTTGTAACCCCGAACATGCTACACACCGTGGAGGAAGGAAGGATGGCAGATGTTCCTCCACTCCACAGGCTGAAGTGGAAGCTTTTGAGTGGCTGTGCTACGCCCCGGGGGCAAAGACATTTCTCCAAGCCTCTTCCCTGCCTTGCTCTCACACTCCACTCTAGGAAAATGCAAGTAGCAGTGAAAAGTAAGCTTCTGCATCTCGGCAGAAGGCGGAGAAACAAGTGCTTGCTATACAGTACCTATGTCATATTCGTAGTGAAAATTCCCAATTCCTCCTTTGTCCATCCATTATAACTCAGTAAACGGTTTAACTCAAAATGCACCAGTACTGCTTTTCAGTGTACAGTTGCTGTTTTTTTGGAATACAAATATGAAACACCACAATTTGGATTAAACAGAGGAAAAATATGAGTTCTCTGAATTGTCACAAATCTTGATATGTTACTATTTTTGTTATTCACTGAAGAGTTTTCAGTCATCCATTATGGCAGTAGACAAACTGTGCCCTGAGGGCAGTTAATTAATATAAGCTAATGGATCACATTCTGTGTGCCTGAAGTACTGAGCTCCTAAAAACAAATTCCATTTCATCAAACAAAGCTTATTTATGAGAAGTGCTTTCCCATAAGATCATGCCCACCCAGTCTCTACCATGTTATGCTTTATTTCTTCTCCTATCATGTGAAATCTCTTACAAGTTTTGCACTAAGTTTTTACTGCACATTCATACAAATAATCAATATAGCATGTTAAATACTAGTGCCTCAACAAATTCAAGCTCTTTTTAGCTAAAGCTCCATTTATGTGCAAATATACGCACAAAGCAATTTTGTAGTATCTGGCAACCTAGATTTAAGTAAATAAATAGGCCTCATTTATGTGTAAGTGAGAGTGAAAATGCACTTGAGTCCTACTTCAGATACAGCTGAAGCAGTGGCTTGTGCGAGAGTTAAGCGTAAGCCTAGGTATACTTGCAGAGCAGAGACAAGGGCTCCTTTAGATTTTTGTGCCTGCCCAGGGAGTTCCAGGCAGCAGCATGCCAATACACAGAATTATCAGCACATCAAAGGCATTATATTTATCAAACCCTGCCACAGCACATTTACTAGCTGTATGATGGATGTTGTTGTAGCAAGCAAGAAACACTTTGATGTACGTGGCCTTCTTTGATTAATGAGGGCTCTTGCTGAGAAGCTGCATATGGAGTAAATTACTCTTTTCAAAAATGGCTGATTTGCACTATTGTACTAATTATGTCACTAGCTCAGAGTCGGTTCCAAATTCAGTCACCCAAAATAAAGAAATGGAAATACTCATGTACAGTTCATGCTCTTGTCATATACACACACACCAGCTTGAACTCCTAAGTAAATTAACTTATATAGTTTGTTTCTCCCTGCAAAGAAAGCACTGAGAAATATTTCCTTTCTCCACTTCTAGCCCCTAATCTGCTCCTCTGAAAAAAACACAAACTTCTACTGACTTCTATTGTATTTTTAAGAAAAATTTAAGGGACTATGGAAGCATTTTAATCCTTCACCAAAAAAAAAAAAAAACCCAAACACAGTAGGAGGAACCACAATGCACAAAGTGCACTTAAAAGCATTTTCTAGATTAATTCTTACCAGCTAGTGAAATACTGCAAAACTAAACTTATTCCATTAGCCTCAGTTCTTTAAGCATTACTATGTTGGCATGTGGTGCCTTAAGCAATTTATCCACTTAGCTGTAAAAAAAAAAAAAAAGAGCATTTACATTGTGTTACTTTCTTAAAGTTTTGAACAGTAAATATTTTATCATGCTAATTAAGCATGGTTTGTAGACTCCATTTTTTTATTACAGATGGCTGCACCAATACTTTACCTAGGCTGGCACAGATTAAACTAATTTTTAACATCAGACAAATGAGCAAGACAAAAGAGAAAAAAAAAAGTGTGCATGTGTGTTGGGTGAGATTCCACTGATAAGGAAATGATTTAAGTGCAGCTTCTCTTAGAAAGTTCAGGTCTGATACAACTTTGGTTTCATAATTCAAAGCTTTTTTACAACACTTTTCTATGGTTGCATGACAGCATACTCATTCCACTAAAGAGAAAAAGCAGTAACCCACATTAACCTATGGCATAGATAAGAATATATCACAAGATATCATGTCATGTCACATATCAGGCTAAAGTTTAAAAAGCCTTCTCAAATTCAAATATGAAACATTCTGGTGAGTGAACTCTTAATGTCGATTAAAAAAAGATGTTTGCATCTCAGCAAACCTGTGGTTTCACCTTTCTGTAGCACCTAGGAGCTTTCTAAGGACTCTGGTTAGATGACTTTAGTTAGACGGCTTCTAAGGACTCTAGTTAGAGATTGGAATGATAGTTGAGAAGCACAAAGTCTTTAACCAGAAGCAGGTTCCTGTAGAAAGTCGGGTATTTAAGAAATGCCAGATCACAACTGTACTGTGCACAAAATGTGTGCATGCATTCTGAGAAAATTTAGAAGTCAAACACATCCCTATTTTTCTCTAGAGACTTCCAGTGAATTGCTGCAGGGAAGAGAAAGAAAGCCAACTTCTGTGAAAGATACATTTTCCATATCGACAACATCATCATTTTCAATTTTTTCCACATAAGCCTGTCTTTGAAAGAAAGTTCTCCACATATACAAAACACTACTAAGCGTCCTGAAAACATAATCCAGAACTGCTGCACTAGCAATGAAATATCCAAAGTTGGATGTTTCCAAACCGCTAGAAGGTAGCCAGTTACAACTTCGAAAGCTGTTCTCAGAAGACATTTCTCTTGCCACAGAATAAGCTGGAAAAGATTTTTTCCAAAGCAGTATTGGATTTTATAGTAATATCCACAAGGGAAAATTATGAGAGGAAGGATTTGAGGAAGAAGGACATTCAGATCTTTGACAGGTCTCCCTGGACATGCTTTTAAAAGGTTAAGAGCTCGCTCTGGGAAATTGGCACTCAGAGTGAAATATAGTGCTGTCACTGGACAGCCCAAAAGAGGTTCCTTGAACTTGCTCAGAATTTCTGTAAAATGTCACATATCTGTACCAAAATAGCTCTAGGCTTATTTACAAACCTACAAACGGGTGGAGCCATGCAACACGTCACACAGAACAGTCTGCCTAGGATTCCTGGCTGAGCAGCAAACTGCAGAAACCTAGCTGGTACTATTAACACAGAAGAACAACAGTAAAAACAATGACTTACTTATTCAGCAAAATTATTCTTGGCTCTCGTTTTGATGCAGCTTCACTATCTGCCTCTTCCTACTGAATCTGTTTAGCATTAGAACACATTATTTTTGAAATGGATTAAAACCATTAGCAGTTAAATAATACATATAGGATGCAGTTTGTGTTATCCACCAATGTAAAACAAAAAGCTAAGTTTGAACAAGCTGAAATCCTTCAAACTTCATTGGAACTGAGGACATCCTGAAGTTTGCAGGATCTCTCCTCCATGTTTGAGTATACCTCCCCAGAACAGCTGAAACAGCGCAAGCTCCTACTTCTAGCAGAGCTCACCACAGAGTCTGTCTGTTCCACGTTCTCTGAGACCTGGACTAATTAAGGACAGCCATATTCTACAGTGGTTTTAGGCCTGGTTTAGCAGAACATTTGAAATGCTTAGAAGTTTGGTTTAAATCCAGTAAGTGGGCTAAAAATAAGACAGGTACTCTCAGTCTGCCAGTATTATAATACTCTCGCTTCTAGTCAGTCATATAGAAAATTTCTGTATCAGCTGTGCAAGCTACCAAACAAAAGCAAATTAAAACGTTATGTCAAAATCTTGCTTAAATTTCAAAAGAAGATGAGAGTGATTCTCATTTTCCGTAACTGATATTGTCATGCCCAATTTTCTTCAAATCCTCTCAGCCTTAGAGACTATGGGTAAAGCAGACTATGTTGTCTGTTGCAGATGACAATTTTTTCCAAGAATTTTCCATATAATAAGACTTTTTGGAATTCTGCCAATGTCAAAGTTCAGTATTTCATCTGGTTCTAATTCCTAAGCCAAAAATGACTGCCCATGAAAACTTTCCAACTGTTTTACATAATAAAACTACATGGCACCAATCCTTTTGTTGTTTCCCAAGAATTTCTACAATTAATTGATTTCCTGCCTTTGGTAATACAGTAGTAAATTAGGTAAGCAAGGCAAAACTGGAAATACTACAGAGGTACGTTCTCAGAATACTGTATTACCTCTGTAGAGAAATACCTTATTTCCATCTTATTTTCACATTAAATACAATTTTAAAATAAAATAAATGAAACCACGAAGAACACAAGTTATGTTAGAAGACTGCTACAGCTTGCTCTAAGCCCACAAAACCAAGGAAATATAAAATGCAAAAGACAAAAGGATCCAATGTTGACCTCAAACCAGTTGTAAACTGCTGGAACTGCTTACTTATTCCAAAACTACTCATTTGGCTTCAGGGCATATTAAGTAAGTCTTTGATGATGAAATTGGTACTGTACAACTGGAGAATAGCAAATTTAGAATTTAAAAAGCAGAAAAAAATAAAAGCAAGTTCGGTAACTGTGAGCTGGTAAGTCTAACAATAGCATGCAAGAGCCTAGAGCAAGTTTTGAAGGGAGAAATGTTAAAGACAACGGTTAGAGGATGCTCTCCAAATATACTGGGACAAGAAAGTCGTAAATGCTGAGAAGGAAAAAATCATAATCTGAAGATAGTTATAAGCAAAATGACAAGTAGGTATAAATCAACTATCAGTAAATTTAGGCCAGGGATTAGAAGAGGGGTTTTCCCACAAGCATGGCAAGGTTCTAAAACAGCTTCTCAATAAAAAAGCTGTGGTGAAAATCTAATTACTCTTAAGATAGTGCACTCTACTGAAGAATGAGTCTAGGGTCACATTGGCTAAAACAGCAGAGGATCAGACTCAGGAACTCAGGAGGCATCTTTCAGTCCCATGTTCCAGATTACTGTCTGTAATTTAGCTCAGGCACAAAGTGGTTGTTGCTGTGGCTGCCTACCTGGGCAGCTAAGAATACAATTCCAAATCTCAAAAGGAATGTAATTATTTTTGAGAACAGAGTGGTATTTTGTAGTTGTCATATATATTTGCACTGAGTAGCAAATACGACATGTGGCATAGATGTTAACGTTACAGTAAGATGGAGTGATTAGCAACCAGTCAGTATTTATAGGCATCTGGTATGAAGAAAGAAGAAGAGAAGGTAGGTACTAACAGACATGAGGTGGGAAAACAAGCATCCCATTCAATAGTCCTTTGACATCTCAGATCTAAACTGCTGAGGTGGGGAGGCGGAGGATGACAGTCTTACATTCAGAGAGGAGATACATGACTGGAGATACAAAAAAAAATAAATGCACCAGTATAAGTCCCAGCATCTAACCATGAAAGGAGTCTAAACACTGCTTATTTCCCCCAGACCCTCCAAAGAAACTGTTCCTACTGTAACTGCAGATTTGGAATGAAGAAGGCAGGCAGGCAGCCCACCAGCTAAAAGCAGGATCAAGTGCAAGGCTGTCCTTGGCGTTCGCATACTGACAATAAGGGTGCTCAGGCAGGGCAGAGTATTGGAAATGCAACCACCTGGTTTAACTATGAATAGAAAACAGAAATTATCTGACATTGACCATGACAAATGAATTAGCAAAAGGCTGAAACCCTGACTAATTAAGCTCCTTTCCAAATGTTCCCTTCTTCCATCACATTCTTGTGTCTGCAGAGTCTTGGCAGTGACATGCATCCCCCATGCCGTTCGATGTGCTATCATGAGAGGTGTAAGGGGGCTCCTGCTTCAGCTCCTGAGACTCAGCCCAGCAAAGACCTGGGCTTCCTTCCAGTACCACAAGGAAGTTAATAAGGCCATTTACAGTTTACAAACTACTTCCACTTGCATTGACCATTGTAAGCCTCAAGCAAAGCTGTCATGAATCTTTTGTAGGGGAAACCTTAAGGGCTTTTGTTAAGGCTTGCTGTCAGAAAGCTGCTTGAAATGAATTCAAATCACTAGGCTCCCTTACTGAAGGTCAAACACAACATTTGCAGCTGGAATTGCCAACACAATAGCAGCACGAGGGGAAAAATAAAGATCCATCTGAGAGGAAGACACTTTCTGCTTTGTTAGTGTTTTTACCCACAGCTGGGGGAGAGGAAAGAGGGGGAGCAAAACGGCAGGCACAGCTGCAGGAGGGGGCAAGCAAAGCTGCCAGACTGCCTGTCAGAAAGCTGACACTGTGAAACCCTTCACCTACAAATCTGCAGTTAGTCCAAATGTCTGAATTCACTTTAAAAGCTGAGGGGAAATCAGCCCGTGCCAATATTGCAGGCGGAAGTGAGTCTGCACATCCCGCCATGCTTTCCAAGCCCTGCAAGAGGCAAGCTGT
Source organism: Apteryx mantelli (assembly GCF_036417845.1). Taxonomy (NCBI): domain Eukaryota; kingdom Metazoa; phylum Chordata; class Aves; order Apterygiformes; family Apterygidae; genus Apteryx; species Apteryx mantelli. The sequence continues at coordinate 7,132,760 of NC_089993.1, read as the reverse complement.
TGCCCAGCAAAGGAAATGGAAACCCCCCCGTCTGGGAGGGCAATGGGGAGCCCAGACGGCTCCTGGCAGGCACTAGCTGGGCACCTCTGTGAGCATGAAATGAAATTCCTGCATCTCTCCCATTTGCCAGGAGCTCTCCTGCCCACAGCACGCAGCCGTGGACGTCCTGTACCTCGCAGAGGTTTCTGGACAAGGCGAGAGTTTGTCCTCGGCCCAATGCTCTGTCGTATGACGTGAATGCTGGCACTTGTGGCCAAACTCAAGGTGACTGCCTAGCATCTTCCCTCTTGGCCTACCCTGTGCATCCGCTCCTTTGACGTGACACCCTGGCTCTGAAGCGACTTTCAAAACGTTTCAGCCCACTTGTCATGTCATGTCTTGTCATCATTCACTCATCCCGTGCCTGGGAGAGACAGGTGCTGCTGGGGGTCCGTCACCAGCCCCAGCTGAGGCAGGCAATGCACGGGCTTCTTGCTAGAAAAGATACACAATCTTAAACATTTGCCTGAATTTATATTAACAAATAAGATTCTCATTCACAGTGACCCCAGCTCCAAATCCTACTGAAAATCAGATGTGTCCGAAGAGTAGCAGAAAGCCCAATATTTGTATGCGCTGGAGCATGCTGACTCAGCACGCGGCTAATACACCCACCCGCACAAGTGAACAAGAATAATAAGACTGGCTCTCTGGACCAGAATCAATCTATTAACCAATATGATCTGGAGATCTCGGGTCCTCTCTTATATTTTCTGGAAATTGTATTGTGTCTTGTTGAAAGCAAAATGCTCGCGGTATGAGCAGCTCAGGATCACATCAGCTTTTTCCATATTTTATTGGTGCATGATAAGAAAAAGAATGACTCAGACTAAAAATATTAAAATAAAACCAGACACTAGCTCACAGGAAAAAAGTAGACACAATTGATCATAGCCGAAAATAAGAAGAAATGCATTTTGGCAGAAAATTTTCTGGTATTGGAAAAAAAAACCCAGAAACTTGTTAGATTATATTAAAAAGAGACAAGGAAAAGTAATATGGGCATTAGCAGTTATATTGAAGATTCCATGTGTTACAGAGAAATTACAGGGTAATAAATTAAATGTATACACATGAAAGGCTGAAAGTTAACTTTGCCAGCTCATAAAGTACTGTGTACTTCAGCAGACAAACCCACACAAATGAACCAGGGTATGTTGCTGGCTACACCGCACAACAAGCAGCTTTCTGCTCAGAATACAACGTTTAAAGTGGCTGGCAAGGAGACAGAAAGCAGAGACCTAATGAAGAGTTAGTCTCTAAAGGCCAAAGGTTGAGTTTCAAACTTTAAAAGCCTATAACAAAATTCCTAAACAGTCACGCATGAATGATAACAGCTTCTTCTTTTACAGTTAACAGTGCCAGTTGATCATCATCCTGAGCATAACCATTTAGGATACTAAGAGTAACAGCAGGGGCCACAAAGAACACCCAAAGCAAACATTTTTGATTGTTTGGAGCTTTTTGCGGAAGCACTGTAGCCTTTTAATACAAGATCACTGCTTTGAAAATGCTCACCACCTCCAACTAAATCTCTCCTGCCTGTCCACGAACCTCCCAGAACTACATTCCTAAGAAAAAATTTATTAGCCCTGATGATAAATAGCTTTTTTTTAAAAGGGCTTAACCCCATGTGATGTATTCTGGGATGCTGGACGTTTCAGGTAATGTGCATAATCCCCCTTACACATTTGAAAAGTGCCCATCATTATTAGCAGTATTATAATACCAGTAATAAAACATTAAAGGTAAGATTAAGATCTCATTTTTCCATAATGGTATAAAAGTCCCTGTGGTTGTACTTTTTCTTTTATTTTTTTCAGTTTATACCACTACATGCATTCCCTTAAAACACTGCCCTACAAGTCCTTCTTTTTGATAGGAAGGAAGAATCCAAAACATGGCCTTGATCCATGAGTGGGCTGAATTACAGAAACAAACAAACAAAAGGAGGGACGGGGGATTGGATCTCCACGGAAAGCAAGTCAAATGGGAATTTTGAAGGATTAGCACTCAGCCAGATGGAAGAGGAGGCCTACCTCATTCCCAAGACAGCGTGCATACATGTAGCTTCAAAGAGTTGTTCCCAATATACCACAGCACTAACAATATCAGAATTAGTTATCATTATTCCTGGGAATAAAAAGGGTTGATTCGATGCTACTAGGAGAAAAACCTAGAATTTTGAAGAAAAAAATAAGGCTGTTTGAAGCTGGCAGCCAATTCACTGGCCAACAGTCATTAGCTTTTATTATTGATACTCAGTGACTGCACCATTACCCATGAAAATATTTAATTTTTTATTTTCTCCTCATAGTTCCTGTCTGATATCTTCATGTATGAAACCTAAAACCTAGGAAAGAACCTTTATTTTACTTGTAAAAATAGTCACAGGTTGCCTTGAAGCAGGGAGTATTCATGTAGCGCTGCATTTGTTTTCTTTTAATAGGAATCAGAGCCTAAATATCACATTTGGCTATGTTGCCCTTTTGCAAATAAACCCTGAAGGAATATGAGGAACAGATACTGTAGTTAAGGGCTCTACAATGCCTGCAGTAACACCAATCTATGCATCCTACTGAACTGTGCCATTTAGCAAAGGGCAGATGGAGGGATGGGCAAAAAAAAAAAAAAAAAAAGCTACATCCAAACTTAGTTAATTTACAATACAACTGGCTATCTTCTATTTCTTGCTGCATTATTTTTAGCAGCCTTCTAGCCATCATGTGGACTCTGTCAGCTTAGTTGTTCAACTCAATTTTTAAATCTCATGAATAAAATAGAAATCATGTTCAAGGAATATTTTATGAAATGAAAAGTAGATTTTATCTATTAAATTCTGCCTTTGTAATTCTTTTCACCTCACGAGTGGCCTGGAGCTTGAAAGCATATCTGCCTGTCTCACCAGACTCAGTGCTCTTCAGAATATCTGCTATAGTTTCTTACTGCTAAGCGCGTGGTTAGTCCCACCAGGTACTATGCATTCTAGGAAGCATTATGGGCCTGACTCTGACACCTTTATTTTTGAGAGCACATTATTCTATAATTCTCTCTCCTGAAGAAAATGAGACTATCAATAAACCAGAAAGAACAACCTATCTACAAAGAGTCAGATTAGATGATGTGAACAGCAGCCCACCTTAAGCCAAGTGCTAAGGTGTTGCCCTACTCATAAAAAACAGTATTTCTTTAACTTTAGATGGAAAAAGATTTATAAGAAAAGCAAAACCTGACCTGTGGGGCAGACAAAGGAAAATTTCATTCTTGGTTTCTTCTTCTCATAAAACCTAACACTCACATTTTATAATGAAGGAAATACTTTAAAAGTTTCTGAGAAAATAAAACAGTAACTACTTAAATAAAAAACGATTTTAACACAATCAAATATATAACCCTGGGTTTAGAATTAGACTCTGAAACCAGGAGCCTCATACTTGCCTCTGTGGTGACACACATATGCTCTGCCCAACCTCTGCAACAGTGATTCTCTTAATCAAACCACTGCCATTAAAAGCCACCTAAGTCCAGCTGTTAAGCCTGACATTTGAGATTGCACGTCCCACTGAGCTCTGTTTTATTTATGTACCCAGTAACGTGAAATCTAGAAGAATTTTACTTTGGTGTATCATTTTCCTCTTTTGGAATTCTGCATAACCCCAGCATCTTTTGTGGCATTGATTCTGACTTACACTGAACTTTCATTTTCAGAAAAAATATAACTGGCATATGGTACCTGCCCATCACACCCCTTGGAGCTTCAGCTGATCTCAGCTGCACACAGTACCATTCCCTGCAATGACACAACTCTGGTCTTAAACTTGTGTAAATTAGGTCAACCAGATCCTTTAATATACCCCTAATTAATCCTACCTCTCTAATCTAATGCAGGAAATTAAAATGCCTAGTCCAAACCCTCAGAGGACAACAGGCTCCTAGCTGTGTAGTCCTTGTCTCCATAAACATTGCGGAGTGAAGGGATGTCATTAGCTCCCTTTTGCAGAAGGAAAACAATACTGATTCCCAGAGCTGTGCTCAACCACTGCAAAGGAGCATGTTCCTGGTCCTATAGGTTAAAGTGACTATTATGGGGGGCAAACAACCCACGTGTATGTCGTCCTGTAAGAAGTCCTTCTATTTCCCAGGAGAAAGGCAATTTTTCAGGATGTTTTTTGCATTGTTTTCTCAGATTGTACATGGGTCAGCATAGTGAAAATAAAATGATTACTTTATATGTAATCGTACGTTTTTTCCCAACTAAAACCTGTCTTCTGTTTTAGTAGGTCTCGCATGTCTCTTCAACTGTCAGTTCTGATAAGCGTACAGCTGTTCTGAGGACATTGTACTACTGTACCTGCCTCCATCAGACTTGGCTCTGCTGTTTTTTCTCTTCCTTTGCACGAGTTACCTTAGGCACCAGGGGAGTTCCCTCACAGAATTTATTGTAGCGATCTTAATTAAATTAATATTCCTGAGTGCAAGGCTACTGGGATCTGAGGCTGGTATGAGGTTCATCGACTTTCACTTAGAGGGTAAAGTTTCCAGTTTTCACTCTCACGAGGCAATATGAAAAATTTATGACAGAAGCAGGAGAACTCTTGCTAGAGGCAATGACATCCCTGTGCAATTAAAACACTTTCAAGTTTCTTTTATTCCTCCCTTCTCCTTCCACTCATCTTCGAAAACAATATACAGAGCAACTTTATTCTGCACTGTACATTTTTAACTTAAAGATCTGTAAGCAGTTGACAAATTATAACCTGATCATAAAAAACTTCTTACAGTTTGAAATGTAGCATATTGTACAAGGTTATGGCCAGATGGTAAGGAGCTTTTTTCTTTTCATTTTTTATGACAACCAGTTCTAAAGCTTTCAAGCAGCAGCAGAAATTCCCTCCACAGAAAGGAATGAACAGAGACACTACTTTGCACTCGTAGAAGATCGCAGCAATTTTATGGAACCCCTTAATGGGCAGTAGCGGGAAAGGGCAAGGCTGAGTATGAAGGCTCCTGAGATTTATTTATGCTCTGTAGTTCTGGAGGGAGATGACTCCTGGCACAGCTCTTGGAGACAGGCTGCAGTATTTAACCACACCATGCAGTGTCATCCTGCTGTAGTTGGTGCACAAACAATACCACTTTTAAAGAACTAAACACCTAAAGCAACATAGAGACCCCAAGTCTCTCTCTCCTGCCCCATGCTCTCAGATGAGCTGCAGGGTCCTCGGAGTGGTGTGCTTTTGATTCTGAGCAGCTCTGGGAAAACTTCTTTATCCTTTCTCATTCTGAAGGGTTGTATAAGTGAGAGCTTCAGCACACAAGTCAGTCTCTTTTTGAGAGACTAATGCTCAACAATTGCTGTAGCTGCAAACTGTGGGGACTGAAGAAATAATACATACTTAATAACCAATGTAATGCAATGGTCCTTTCTTACCTCACCAGAGCACGTAATCTTTTGCAAAGTGCATTGCAGAGCACACTGCAGTAACCAGAGCTAACTGAATAACTTGGAAACAGTGGAGACTATTATCTTTCAAGACCGCATATAATTCCCCTTAACAGCATGTACCCTGAGAGAAGAACTTACCTTAATATCCCATGCTAAATTCTGAGCATGCTAACCTTTGTTATCTCTGGATACTCAACACTGCTGCAGTGCAGCAGACTTCAAAGAAAATATTATTTATTTTTCCTGCAATCAGTAAATAACGAAGAAGGAAAGATGTAGTTTCTCAAACTCACTTCAGAATTCAGATCTGAGTGGGCTAAGGAATCTAAACATTACAGAGACCCAACAGCAGAGCTGAGAACCAGAGTTGTATCTTGTGAAATGCTCTCTTGCTCGTTCTTATCATACTGGCAGTAATACAAAGAGGTCTTGAATTACTGTTGTAGAGTGTTCCACATGGTGAAAGATTATGAGTTTAAATTCAGTTTCATCCTAAGTAAATCTATTGACTTGTCTTTGAAAAGTTAAAAAAAAAAAAAAAAGCTCTTTTATCCTCATATTCATTTTGTTTGTCTCTGCCCTGCCCTGCCCTACTCCTCTCCTCCCTCTCCCCACAAATACAGTCTCCTTTTTGGCAACGTTTCAGACTTTTGATACTGCACGGTTATCTCCTGAGAGATCTGAAAGAGAAAACAGCCAAAATCCCCACCCAGAGTCACAAGCCCCCTGGACCTGTCCTGTGACACAGCAAAACCGCCCTGTCCCCCAAAGGCAGCTGAGCAACAGAAAGGCTCTGCTTTGCAGCGTAGGAGAGCGACGACACACCGCACATACTCAAACCTGCACTGGCGTGCTCAGGCCATTGCTCTCTTCTCCTGCTCTAACAGGTCAGCAAGTCAGCTCCTGAGGCGCTGTTAACAACGGCTCTAACTCCCCTTTAAGTGCCTTTGACTGTTATGGTAAAAACAGTTTGTGCACCTCCTAAAATCAGACAGCAAAGCATCTTTGGTATTTACTGGGATACCAGTGCTATGAAGACAACGTGTTGTTTATCACACTTAACAGAAATGTCTCCGTGTTCCCTTTTGCTGCTGCAGTTGACAGGCACCCATCTGCTATCTCACCATACATTCTGGCCATTTGCTCTTCTAGCAATGGCCTTTTAATATTTTCCATACAACATAAGCCCCTTTCTCATTCCAGATGGTAGTCTTAAGGCTCAACCACTCTGTAAATGACAAACAACAACAACAACCAGAACTTGCCTATCTCAGAGGCACTTTCTCAGGGCTTATGTTCACAATGTGTATGAGAGAGAGGAGCTCACTGCTAGTGCTAATGGCTATCACTTCCTACGGTGGTAAGAAGTTCCTCCTTCAAGAAGTATTCCTCCCGAACTTCCATTGCTGTATTGACTGATACACTACTTTGGTCGTGTATCACTCTTTCAGGTGTTGTACAGGACTCTAAGAAAGGACAGTAGCTATTAAATGAAGCATTTAAGAGGACTTAGAGATAACCACTCAAGCCAGAACTAGAAGAGAACAAGCTGTAACTGCTTGCCTATAGGGGTGTCTGGTAAAAGACCGTTGGCTGGTCTCCAGGATGGGGCCCAAGAACACACAGGGACTGGACTCCCTCCTAAGTGCTTGGGGTTTCTGAGTCAGTGCTTGAGGCAGGAGGAAGATGGCCTCGAACAGGCATCACAGCTTCTGGACGAGAGAGAAGGGAGCAAAGCTTTTTGGATGCAACTCTAACAGCTGAACCAGAGTGAATCACTGCCCAACCACCAAATTTGTGGAAAAAGAAGAGAGGAAGCAAGATATTAGCATAGCACCAAGCTCCAAGTCTAACTGATCACTCACTATTTTCTCATATCATGTAAAATGATTGTGTAACTCAGAGTTTTAGTTTAAACAAATTAAAAAAAAATGCTTGCTATATTGATCTAATCATATATGGCTTACGTATTAAACTGCTGTGTGCATAACAGTACTAAATTTTCAATTCATTCAAAAGCCTGGACAACATGCAGTTTTGAAAATCTGTAAAGGGAAAATATGTTAAACAGATAAAGAAAAGACAGGGAGAAAGGGACTGCATTTATGACCATTTAGTGTTACCAGCAAGCTGAAATGTCAGTTCACTGGACAAGAAAGAGAAGACTGGGACATTCCTTTTCAAATGCACCGAAGTATTAAACTCACCATCTAAAATAACCTTGAATCAGTTCTAACCATCCTATCAAGAGACCTCTACAATAAAGACACACAAAGATAAGCAAACAGAGACATCAGATCAAAGCTGAATTTGGAAGGAAAGGATAATCAATGGATAAAGAAACTAATTAGGGTACGGATGGAGATGACAACATAAAGAACCAAAAAACAGGAGCACTTTTGCTATCTTCAAAACATCCTTGCTAATACCTCATGCTTCTGTGCAGTGGGAGCTGTTTTGCTTATCTCAAATTTAGGAAGATTTTGTCTATTTTTTTGCATAAAGTAGAATTTATATAATAAACTGAATATTATGACATCATCTTCTCCTGTCTTGTAAAGATAAAGATAGGTTCTTAAATCAAACACACACACACTCTCTTCTATAAATACCCACAGCTGGAGGTTATCATCCCCACAGCTTGAGGCAGTCCAGCCTACCACCTTCAGTAACTGGGTAAATTAAAAACCAGAAAAAAACAAAATCCCTGGATACCACAAGCTCTGCATTAACTTCAGCATAACCCACACACGGAAAGCACAGACATTTTGAATTATTTCACCTGCTTTCAAAGTGAATGTGAACTTAGGTCCCAAATAAGGAAAATCTGAGGTTAGGGCACCAGACTGGGATTCGAAAGACCTGGAATCACATATTTCTTTTTGTGGTCTGACAAATCATTCAACTTCACCAGGCCTCAGTGTTTCTATGTAAATGAAGATACTATCTTACACCATGAGGGATTTGTGAGGATAACTGCTTGAAAGTGCACAAGCATCTCAGATAACACTGTAACAAGGACCTACACCAATAAATACAAAAAGGATTAATTAGCAAAACCTGAAACAAATACGTTCACTTTTTCTGACATCCTTGCCCCAGTCAGTGGACAGACTAACTTCGACAGCTGCTGCAGCCTAGTTAACGCAGGTAGGAATTTGGGGCACCAAGGGCAATTGATACTGCATTATACATTTCACCAGTTTAGCCTCACTGAAGAAATCTATATTCCCCATCGGTGCGGTGTTTTGCTAACACAGCAAAAGACAAATGGTAACCACCAGCTGTAATAAGTGTAGTGAAGGATGAAGGAATTCATGAAGTTCAGGATAGTTTCCCAAAGGTCAGAAGCTCACATCACCAAAACAACTCTGGGGGAGAGCTGGGACTTCACTTTGAGAGTAAATACCAGTCCAAATGGAAAAATCCTGTGTGAGAGAGTGTTTTATAATTGGTGTCGTGGAAAAAAAAAAAAACACTTATTAAGGCTGAAGAAATAGACAGGATGATGGAGGTCATAAAAGGCATCTTGTGCTGTAACTGACCTTGAAACCCTCTTTTTCTTGCAGCCTGATTAAGGGAAAAATATTTAGTTAGATACTCTCTGTGTCCTCCACATGGATAAGCACAAGAAATAAAAAATAAAAATAAAAAAGGAGAAGGAGAAGAGCAAAAAAAAAATCAATACAAGCCGTCTTCAGTTTAAGCAGAATGTTACAGTGGATAGGTTTATGAAACCTCTAGTAGGGAAGAGCACAATTGCTCCCACAACAGCAGAAGTTGCAAAATTTTAGTGAAGTATTACTTTCTTAGGTGTCATATAACAAAAAGAAAATGCAGTAAGAGTCCTTACTATCCAAGGACAGTACTTGGATTAGAGTATAAAAATCACTAACCTGGAATAAACTCATCTGTTCTAACATAGTGGTTGTGACAGTAGTCACTACTATATGCTAAACAAGAAAATACAAAAACTATCACATAGATAGGAACAAGAATAAATAAGGATAACAGGAAGTTTTTCATCCTATTCCCCATAGCAAAATGATTTATGGTCTGAAAGAGTTTATATCCCTTCCACCCAGTTTGGTTCAATCGTATGGATTTAATAGACATGTTCATTTTCTTGACAAACAGCCAACCAGCTTAATGAGTACTGTTAAATTCCTGTCCTCACCGATATCTTGTAGCAATGAGTTCCACGGGATAATTCCAGCTTGCATGAAAGCACATGCAGCTCTTGACTCCCATACCTCTTCCCTCTCTTCTTGATACAGATACATACATATTCTCACAGAAACAGCTGCGTGATCCTGTCTGACAAAAATGAGACAGGCATCAAGATACAGAAATAGGGGGTAGGGAAAGTAAGCAGATGGTCTTGCTTTACTATGCAGGTGCTGTTCAGCAATTTTTCCCACCAGTGAAGCTGCTGTATTTTGCACAATGTTTTCCCAATTCACTAGACAATCAGGAACAGAACAACACGAATGCTCTGTTCTGCTACGATGTGCTGAGACAGCAGGTTATCGTTGGTGACTCTGAAGCTTGCTGACATCTGACATGAATTCCTGGCATGCTGACTTTTTAAAAATCGATGGGGACAGACCTCAGAGTAACAGAAATAGCTGTGAAGTTTAACACTGCTGAAACTGTTCAAGCTTGATTGGCTGGCAAACATGGAAGGTCACAGAGAGGAGCACTAGATCCTCATCAGTAGGAACAGAAGCAGATTATTATAGCAAAAAATCACTCTGAAGTTTCATAGCTTACTGTTCCTGTGAAATAGCCGAGATCAGGAGATGCATAATGTGCAGCAGACCTCTTCTTTATTAATCGAACCTTAAGCTAAGGATGAAAAATGTATATTGGCACAGAGAAAGGCTCAATGGAGTGTTATAAAGCCATTGCTTGACCTCCATTTTTGATAATTTTGGAGCACCTCCTGAAAACTTTCGTTAAAGGAAACACTTTAGTCATAGGAAGATTATTTGTGCTGATTAGATTTCACTCTTTTTTGAGTGGAAGTGGGGAGGGAACTGTTAAGCTCCATGATGAAAGCACCTATAAATTCAGATTTTACTGAAAACATGGATGTAAACCTGGTTGCTAGGCTTGCTATAAAGCCTTGTGACAGAGAAATTAGTAATAGGAGTGTTGCTTCAAACTAGACCAAATTACACAATGAAAAGTGCAAAACACCCTCCTAGTACAATTCATTAAGCACAATTTCTCATTCATTCTGATTACTTATCCATCTTAAAGAGGCCCACAGAGCGAAATGTTGATGAGTCAAAGGAAATTTAAAGAGAGGTCAGCAAAGCTGTTGTTTGAAAAACTTTGAGAACATACCAAAAATGGCATTGTAACTTTCAAAATACAGATGGGAATAAATTATACCAATATAACAAAATATAAAACTCTTACGTAATTACAAAAAGTGGCTAAGAGCGTGCCTATTAAACGAACAATTGCAGCTGCATAGAATAATAGTACCTTCCATCCATCCTTTAAAAGCTTTAATGAGATACACTTGGCATACAACTGTGATTTACTTCTAGGTGACATACCCTAAGTGTCTGAAAACCTGCACCTGAACTATGAGAGTGATTAGCATCCTGAGGTCCCCTCACTGATGAGGGCTTCTGGGGTGGCTTTGGCTGTAGGGCTCTTTGGGCTATGAATCTGTATTGGTGCAACCTCATGACAATATTCTCCTTTTGATTATGCAAAAATATGCATTACTGAAAAAGATGAGACATTTGGACAGAGGCAAAGCAGGTAGTTGCCTAATACAGAGTCAGGCTCTCTCTCCCACATGTACTGCCCAGTACTGTAACCAAAGGTCAGATCCAGATGTGCAGCACAGCCAGCTGTTACGGATGGTGGCAGCAGCAGTTGCTGTTACAGTTACAGCACTCTTCCACCAGCAGCACAGCTGCCAGCCCCTCAGGCCAGGCTCTCTAGGGCCCTGTAGAGCTCTGTGTCCTGGCCTTACACCTTTCTTCCTCTCAAGGCAGGCATAAACCAGACTGGGCACTGATCCCGCTCAGTTGTCATTCAGAAAACAGCAGAAAGGTGAATAAAGGCTATTGCAGAGGGCTCTTTTGCTGGAACGTGAGGGGGGACTGTATGCAGCTGTGAAGAGAGCGAGGGCTGGCAAGGGAGAAGGATGGCTGCAGGGAAAGGCATCTAGTTGTGGAGGGGGAGGGATGCAAGGCCTGAGATAAAGATAGACATTTAATACTCTGGCAGACTGGGGAGGCAGAATGATCCTAGGGAGGAAAAATGTGGGCAAAAAGCGCCGAGAAATAAACCTACACATAGTCCCCTAATGCAACTCACTGACACTGCATCTTTCAAAAAATCAACCAAGAGCAGCTGACACTTTCTAGCCCACATCTGTCTCCCCTTCTACCCTAAAGCCTCTTCAGACTCTGCTCCTGCCCCTCTCATCAGCAATTCCTAGCTCCCTGCTCAAAACCCTGCAATCTCTTCAGCCTTCAGTCAACTCATTCCCCTGAAAAGCCAGTGATCTCCCCCAGTCTTGATGCCATCTCTGAAAGCCATTCACCACCAGAAGATCCTGTGCTGCCACCCCAAAAATGAAGGCAAATTGGCTCATTTTTGTCTTCACTTGTGAGGCAAAATTCAGTTTTGCCTGCATAGCAGAGAAGATTGGATTCAGCCACTGGATGTTCCAAGTAAGAGCGGGATAATCAATAAGGAAATTACGAATTGCTCTACCTTCTCTCATAAAACATCCATGTGCCAGTGGCATGGCCAGACACAAAATAATGTCACTACGCCACACAGGTTTACATATTTGCTGAGGTAACTGGAAAACAGATAGCAGAAACAATAGCAACGCAGGAGTGGGGTTTTCATGCTTTTTCATCAGCATTTTTCAGTAAGCCCTTGCTCTTACAGATTAAATAATGGCATCATGCTTTAGCACGCAAGTAATATAATAATCATATTAATACATTTTACTGAAACTGAGTAAAGGGACATTGTCAAGTGCTTTTATATGGTTTCTAATGTAGGCATTTCACTCTCCATTGGTTGTATAATAACCTCTCAGCAGTTTGAAAATAACATCTCTTTCTCTACCAGTTCTCTCTTACAGTAGTTGGTAAAAACAGTTTCCACTGTTTTTACAGAACACAAGCCAAGACAGTAATGGACTTCTGAATTCAGCAGCAGTCAAAAGGTGCATCAGCGATACCAACCAAGGTCACAAACTGTTAGCTCATGTTCCTTAAACTGCTGCCTCTACATTCACACATGCATGCAGATATATACTAACAATATCCACTTCTCTTTTCCTCTCCCTCAGCATTTTCATTTTTATGAAAGAAATATTTTCGCACACAAAGCATATTGTGCCACATCCATAAGCCAAATTCTTTGTTGATTTCTGGTAGCAAAGCACACGATTACCCTATTTTATGAGGCTGGTACGAGCTCAGAACATCATAACCCAGCTCTTCCTCATGTAGGAGTAGCCAAGAAGAACAACAGAACATCCAAGAGCTGCGTCCTTAGCAGTTTTCTACCTCTTCTTTCATAAGAACAGACCTTTTGCAAAATGACTTGGACTCATTTTGCCTCCCTTTAAAGCTGGGGACTTCCACACTAAATCTCACGCGCTCTCTCCTCTGTTTCACTGCTTCTTCCATCTCCTGAAGGGCCTCAGTCTTCAGGAGGCAAACTGTATGGGAACATACTACTGCACTTTCCTAACATATATCAGGAAATAGGTCACTATATACATCCAAAAGAGAGAATGGAGTGAATTTACTGATCTCTTTGCAAAGTTAGCCACCTTACTATGCAAGGTCAAGGAGAGAAATATGGTGCTCAATCTTAGATCATATTTAAAGCATAATGCCTGTAAACTCCTTGCCATGTAACACTGTGCATAACAACAATGAAATATCTGTACAATACAACTGCCAAGTACATCTGCAGTGGCTATTTGACTCTCCTAGCAAATTCCCTTCATCCATTCTGTGTATTTTCTATTGTAATAGCTGATTACTGGAGATACAATGTGGCAAAACTACCTTACCTAAAATTATTCCTAGCAGGGAAATGCCTCATTTATTTACTCTTAGAGAATTTATTTTCTTATGGTCATTATTTTCTTTAGTACTATTAAGCCAAAGCTTGCTAAAGGGAAAGTAGCATTATCACATAAAAGCAGAAAGATAATTCTCAACTTTGATGATAGGTCTTTGAGTGATTGTCACCAAACTAAAAGAAAAGCAACTTTCCCCTTTAAAGTATAACAATTTAATTCTCAAATACGTCCATTCTGTCTAGGTTTGCACAAAATAAATCCTGTTGCAGTACACCTCTTAGTCATCTACATTCTGAACTTATTCGTGCACGTCTGCCTGCGCTGTGGGAGGAAAGCTTTCTGCAGATTCTAAAATTACAGGTTTCAAAAGGCTGGAAATCTTCAGTGCACACAATAATAATTTTCAAGTGACCACTCAGCAATAACCACTTTGCAAGACATACATGCATGAGTGTCTTAATTCAGTGTTTACTTTCAGACTTACATTATCAGATTTCAGAAGGTTCTAGTTACAGTACATCAAGGTTATGCAATCAGTCCTCGTTACAAAAAATTAATCCAAAGCAAATCTGACTGAATAATCACAATAATAATAATCATCATCATGGTATATTGCCTGGCGACAGGCCAGAAGACATGATATCCTAGGCAATATCTTCCTATCTATTCATAGAAGGACCAGTCTGCCTTCTTGAATAATAAATGCAATACATTCACTGCAACATTCGTGGAAAGTGAACATGTCCTGCATCTCCAGTGTCCTTGGCAAATCCTCTTGATTCCTACTTGGCCAGTTTTTACAATTGAATCCCTAGTGCCAGACACTTCAACTAATCAGAGGATTACCTCCTAGCATGGTTATTTCTGGAAATCAGAACAATTCACTGCCCAAAATATCAAGCTCCTCTCACAGATAATACGCCTTCTACTAAAACAAAAAGAGATATTTATGGCAGACTTGTCATCCAAACATAGCACAAAGGAATATTATAAACATTATTCAAAAACAAAATCAATATTAGGAGGACAAAAGCACATAATATAACTGTCCTTTTCTCATTCCTGCTTTGGTAAGACAGTGTATGCCATGCATAATACAGGCTTTTGGGCCTGTACTGTTGACAGCATTTAAGAATACGCAAACCCTAGGAAACCAAGATTTGAAATTCTGGGGAACCCACCAGATGTCTTAATGTGAGAGAAAGAATGTGAATACAAATATCATAATTTGGGGCTTTATTTCAAGTTGAAAGTTTAGAAACAATTGAATTGTTCTGTTTCTCCATTCAGTTCTATCTAAGCTTCTGAGAAATAACTAAAAAGAACCTTATCAATTCCCCTGAATTCAAGAGTAGTGAATGCTGAATGCACTTTTTACTGTCAATAGTGATTTATAATACTTGGGCAATGAACAGACCCAGTGAAGATTTGGAGTGAAGCAAGAACAAATCCACTTATAAGATAAAGATCTGTATCCACCAGAAAATGTGTGAAATGGTGACAATGTTTCTCAGCGAAGGATAATGAATTTGAAAGTGAGAGAACTGCAGCAGCAGTCACAAGCCCAGAGAAACACTCATGGCTCTGTCCCTGGGTAGCCTCAGAACCTTTCCTGGTAATTTTGTAAAATGCACATTTGCAAAACACACAATATCCCTAGCCTTGCCAAAGTTGCAAATCATAAAATCCTCAGATCAGCTCCTAAGAAGATTTTCCAAATATGGCCACAAGTTTTGGGATAGGTGGTGCGCTAAGGGTACCTCCAGAGATGCTGTATAGTGCCCAAGATCACCAGGGAAAGCTAACGTGCCTCAAACAGGACATCATGAACATCCAAGATATCGCTTGAGGCCTTCCCAGTTCCCAAAGCCTTTTGCAATCAGTTCAACAAGATGGCTTAACGATATGCGGTCTTCACTTCCACTTGGCTTTAAGTTCTTCACAGCACATTACAGACACAGTTCTCTTAATCTCATAATTGAGAATTTAATTGGTATCTCTCCAGACCAACAGTAACTTCAGCAAGTCCTCTCTGCAACTTTCTAAACAGATTTAAAAGAACCTAGACCAGAAAGGCTTAAAATGAATAACTGAGTTCAGGGAAAATAACCCTTCTAGCAGTACTAAACCTGAACAACAAAGCAAAATTAAACCTGTTCCAGATATCTATTCTTTAGAACTTTATTTGCCTATTGTATTGAAATACATCAGGTTTTCTTTGAGTTGGTTACCTAATAATCTTTCCACTATTACCTCGTTGAAATGGGTTATGAATGCATCTTCACAGGCCAGGTCCTTTCAACAGAATACTCTGTTCAAAGGACAGCCACACAGCAACTCACGGCACAGAATGAGACCCTTTATTTTAAAGTTTCAGAGAGAGAAGGCTCTACATTTTGATTTAATAGTTGTTAATTGCAGAGGGCATTGTGAGAAATTGAGTAGCTGTTTAACAATTATGAACGTATTCACTTTAATATGTAACGAAATTAAGTTACCCAGAAAACAATCACTGAAGCGGATGGAGCACAACGGCCCATCTCAGCATCCATGACTGAGGGGTTACAGTGCACCCACCACCTCAGCCAGCCAGCGTCCCGCCACCCACAGAGACTCTGGCCCCAGCGGAGGGTGGGATCAGAGCCAGAAACTCAGCTCCTGCTCGCTGTTTTCCACAGGCTGCCTGTAGCACTGGGCAATCACTACCCGCAGTTCAGGTCCCCATCTTTCATACAGGGATAATGTAGCAAAGAGAACCGGGGAGTTCAATTACTGTAGAAACGCGAGAACAGAAGCATCTTTAATACACAGGGCAACCTCTGACCTCAGAAAGCCAGGGACCTGCTGTCCACCAGCACTGGATATCACAGTAAGAGAAACCACTCTCTAAAAGAAAATAAGAAAGGATTGTCCTTTACTAGCCTCTTTGATTTCATCACCTGTCATAGGATCAAGTGGTCCTTTCAAAATTTGTGAGAAGTGAAACATTATGGCCCCACAATAGTAGACAGGAATAATGACCCCCCCCCCTTTTTTTTGGCAAGATAAGCTGGATACAAGCAGAAAAAATATCTCATTTGTAAAATGCAAAACTAATTCTGAGGACAGAGCTACTACAGGTAAAAAGTATTTGTCTCTGCTGATTTGTTAGGCTTGTGACATTGACTCGTTCTCTTTGAAGCTGGCTTTAGGTATTAAAAACATCAAATGTCAGCCTGCTATCTCTCCAGAACTCTAATTCAGCTACTGACTCAGAAAAGAAAATATCCTGATTATGTAGTTACCATTAGTTTCTATTAAGAGTCTCAACTGGAAGGAACAAAGACTGAGAATTAAAGCAATGATAATATTAGGTTTTGCTTTGTGATTTTTGACTTATAAGCACTATGATTTTCATGAGAATGTTCAGGGGTATGGAAGAGCAACCTTTTTTTCAGTCCGTCTAATGCTATATCTAGCTATCTATATACAATTGTAATGTGAATTATGTGAAAATGTTACTAAAGCTGGTGTTATAGAGTCAGCCTTCATCAGGATATTTGTAAAATGCAATGACATTCCTTTACAGAATGGTTAAGATTTATTCATTTCTATTATTGCACAGAAACCATGCTTGTGGATCAGGACCCTGCGGTGCCAAGCACAGAACAAAAACCAGTCACCACCCCACTACCCAAAAGACAAGCTACATTCATCTTGGACTTATTTGTGCTGAAGTACATATTTAAAATACTTGGAACTGAATATTTGGAACTGCATGTGCATACAGCAAAAATAAGATAAATGCAGTCAGAAAAACCAATGGAGGAAGCTGAGACCACAGATGAAGACCTGGTTTTGAGAATATGAGAGATTTTTTAGACAAACCACCTTCTGGAAAGGTGCTTGTCTCTTGCTGTAGTCAAGACATAAATCTCTATACAGTCCTCTTCAGTAAACAGGTTACATAACACCCTGTATCTTTCTCCTTCTAATAAAAAGACCACATATTTTATCTTAACAATAATAGTGAGACCACAAATTTTACCTTAAAACTGAGGACAGAAGAGGTAAAGAAAAAATATTTATCTGTTGATTGGAATACATTTCTATGAAGCCTGTTTCTCTCTCTTGCCCTCTCTTCTCCTATCAGACCAATAGAAAGCTCAGTTGTTACCCATCCTGTTCTCCTTCCCCCGTAAAAGAAAATTGTTTTTAAATTGAAAGCTCAAATGTTTCAATTCCCCAAATCAAATGTTTATTTCAGGATAATGCCATCTTCACCCAAGTGTTTAAAGGATTTTGTTTCATATCAGAACAAAATCACACTTCCTGAATCTCGAGAGTTGCCGTAAAATACAACTGTTGTCTTCCAAGAAGCTCTCTTACATTTTATATATACACATATAAATACATATGGTGGAAAAAGAAAGACTGCAATCCAAAAGGGACTAATATCATTCCCAAAGTATATGTTTTCAATTGTAGACTTTGGGGGAGGAAGGGGAGAGGGTCTTTGTAGTCAATGGTGGTTACATTTTGGAAGGCAAAGAAAAAAGTTAATGAAGTACGCCTCTTCTGAGCAGCTGGTCTCTGCAAGTGCAATGCAGGGTGACCCTACTTTATTAACATTTTGCAGATTTAAAGGCATATCATAAGACTACACACTCGCATTAGAAAGATACTTCTTAAAATCATATGATTCACCTGATAAATCTCCAAGCCTTTTACAGCACTGGAATTCAGTTGTCTTAATGAGGACCAGTAATTGTAGATTCAAAGACTGCCCAAACCAGTCAGCAGGAGATAATATGTAATATGTAACCACAGGAAAAGCAAACTGGAAAAGGAAAGACCACTGGCTTTCATAAATCATTTTTTGACAGGAAGGTTATTTATCATGGGAAATAAGCTTAATCAATAATAGAGTGAAACAACCTTAATAAAAAAAGGGAATCAAGCTCTGTTCTGTTAAAGCGTTATAATTAATGTGGGTAGGGGGAGAGGCAGAAAGAATTGTTACAGAGAAGTGTTATTATCCTGACAAATGGATTCTGGATTGTTTCTAAAAGTTCATTTACATCTAGCAGCTTTGAATGAGGAAGCACCAAGAATCGCATTTTGTTTTCTAAGAAGTAATGAGAAGTTTGGAGGAAGGTGACCGATGAAGGAAGAATTTTTCATGTGACCAAGATTCCAAAACAAAAGAAATAGCAGCAACTAAAGGAAGTTCACAGAGGATTTTGTCATAATTTTATGAGGAGGACACACAGTTACAGCACCCCCAGAAACACATTCATAGGGAGAAAGAAAGTGTGTAAAGGTAAGGATGGTGAAAATGGGGAAGGAAAAACAAACAACAAATATGCTGGACTGACTCTGCTTCTGTATTTTAGTTAAAAAATCCATATTTCATGAAAATCACTTTATGCCTAACCATAAAGATAGTTTTCTGCAAGAAACCCACTTCAGAGAGTATGACTGTTCATTCTGTTAGTAAAAATGTGAAATTTTGCTTACTTAAATCATGACTTCCTACATCTGCCCCATTCTTTCCTAGTTGTTAGTAAAAATTATCCAGGGAATAATGTTGCTGGATATCCCAAATATAATGGGATTTTCAAGCTTAGTCTCAAATTCAGCAGTCTAGATTAAAAGTCGCTTTCCTCGTATTTCCCATCTGCGGATGAGAATTTGAGGATTTCTGGTGAGATGCTAGAAAGCCTCCGAGCAACGGGCAGTGAAGTGCCCGCACCCACCAAGAGGGAGGGGAACTAGTTCCGGCCCCCAGCCAGCCTTAGGAGCACAAGGCAGCGTTCCTCTGCCCTGCCAGGGCACAACTTTCTGCCTTGCCACTTCTCACACCTCTGACTCCACCAGTTGCTCTCTTCGGGCTGAAAGGTAACTGGATCCTGCTCCTTCTCCTACCCAATGCGAGCTGGATGCTGGCCCCTCAGCTGGGCATGTGGAGCATTCAGGAGCTCTCCTGAAAGTGCCAGCCAACTGCTAGGCCCTCCATTTGGGAAACAAGGGATGAGACTCGCGTTTGCTGCCTTCATTTAAAATCTAAAATACAGCTACACTGTGCAACCCTGGATGCTGTGTCTCTCTCTTGCCTGGAAAGCAATTCACTTTACAAATGGTAACTCTGACTACCAGACTCCTCGAGGAGAGACCAATCTCTCAGAGAAAAAGACAGTTTCATTCTCGAAGCAGCAAGTACTCCCAAGGGCTCCGAGAGGAGCTCTGCAGCAGACACACCAGAGCCGCTTGTCATTGCCACCAGTCAGAAACACTCATATTTGGGTCATATCTTTAGTAGGAACGTGGAAGTATCCTGCCACTGAAATTCTGTATTATTAAATGGGATTTCAAACTATCACTGTTAATTCATACTTACTGTTGTTTTTAAAAGCAGTTATGGGTCAGAAATGAATGGCAATGAGCCATCTTATAAGTAGCATCTCTAGCTAAGACCTCTGAATTTCAGAATACTGGCTATTTCTCCAAGCCTCTCCTTTCCAGAAGACACTTTACTGCCACTCCCAAAGTCTTTCTGAGCTCCACTCAGTATTCAACTGAGTACTCGCACACAATCGACAGACAAGCCACAAGTCAGAGAAAGCAGAGTGGCAAAATAATTCTTATCCAGGAGATCATTTGAAAGCCTCTTAAAGTGCTCCTAGACAATCTGTGATGGGGGGGGGGGAAGATTATTAGATATCTTACCTGTTACAAATTATTCAGCACCTCAAAGTTCTGGAAAGTCAATTGGTTTTGGAAAGCAGTTGTTGAAAAGAACAGAGTTTTTGATGCTTTACTGTGAAATTCTTAATTTTCCATTTTATCTCAAGATCAAAAAAAATGTTTTCAGATAACTTTTTATACAAGCCATACCAGACATTAATCTCAGCTTTTATTCTGCCTGATCTTACTGTGATTATACTGGCAATGCTCCTGTTGACTTCAGAGTCTCGCAGAATTAGTTATTTTTCCACTCCAGACTTAGATGAACACACTGTCCTGAAATCTGTAGAGTAACATAGACATAAGTGGCAGGAAATTTGTATAAATATTAGGTTTTCAGAGTGTAGCACCTTAGGCCAAATTCTTCTTCATGTTCCCTTGGGAATAGTTTCAATAACCTAATGTATAAAACAACCCCAGAATTCAGCCGGTTCTTATTTCTTCATCCAGCATTGTTACCTAGCCTTAGCTTCTTGCTTGAAATTAAATGATAAGCATTTCTTCTTTTATATTCTGCTTTTGCGCACAACATCTATGATGTAAAGTTGGGCTACTGTTAATTTAATTACATGGTAGGATGGAGAACACAGCATCCAATGTTATTGATAGCCAGTAGCAGCACCTGCTGGTACCCTCATATATTCCCCCTGGAGAATGTACCACTTTAATCATGCATACTGCAGCAGTGCAAATGTGCTTTCCACTCTTTCATAGCATTGTATTTAGATACTTTCTATTAATCTCTTTTAGAAATGCATGGAGTGTGCTTCGTATTATAAATGTGTGAGAGTCAGAGAAATGGAACCCAGTTCTATATTAGTGTGTACTTTCTTGCAGAAGTCATTACAGTTGCGAAAGAAGAATCTTTAATCTGCTGGGAAAAGACATGGCAATAGTGATTGACCATTTCTGTTCCTGGCTTGCCAGCAATAAAACATTTATTCATAATACATGTTTAGTGCTGCAGGTGGCATTGTTACAGTTCAAAGAACCCTACTCAGCATATACTGTGTTCAGCACTTCATCTTCCTGAAAATGAATCTTGAAAACTTCTTGAATTATATATCTCCTCCTGCTTTTCAGTGGATCCATAATTTTTTTCAGAAGATGAATTGCGGACAGCAGCACTGATGAGAATTAAACTAGCAAGGTTCACGTTAAGAACATAGTCAGTAAATCAAAAACTGAAAGTAATGTCTGAGATTCAAAATCATAGACTGACTATATCCTGAGATGTTAGGTATGATGGAGTCTGGTAATGAAGTCATGAGTTTAAACATCAGCCTGTCAGAGACACCCACATGCAAAAGTAGCATAAACCTGCCCTCCTCCTAAGAACAATGAAATCATCCTTATTACGTAAAGGGAGGAGAAGAAAGCCTCAGACAACTAATTCTGAAAGGAAGAGTCTATCCACATCAAAACCAAGAAAGCTAATTTCTTCAAACGCTGAAAAACAAAGCCAATAACCACAATACCTTTATAAACTTACCAGTCCATATTCACCAAATGTGCTCAATTATTGTAGCAACTGAAAGAAAACTCTGTAGGTGTAGAAAAGCATATTCTTAACAAAGAAATTCACCTAAAAACGTAATAAAACCTCCCACTCCAAACCCATCATATTCACCTTTAGGAGCAATCACATTGATCTTGTTTAACTAAAATCATTCACTAGTAATATACAGATCAGACATCAATTTATCGTGTGAACATTTTACTAATGTCTTCTGTTTTCCTAGTGAATGACCCTGCCAAAACCATTTGCATACCAGTCCTATCAGCTGTCGATGTGAAGCAGATATTCTGCTCTAGCAGTGGTATCTTTATCACATCTGCAGGATAATGAAGACCTCCAAAAAAGGTAGAAAAGAAGATTCATATCCTTTACACTTCATATTTCTGCCTTATATTACATGTACTTGCCTTTCCTTGCGTCCCAAACATTTCTGCTTCTCCACTGATAAATAATTTGCTGAGGATGAACGCATTTGGAGGCAAATATTTAGCATGATTGGTGGCGATTTAGCTGTGTGACTATGTTAAAGTTAATGGGAGTCGTGTGGCTAAATCTCTGTGCATGCATGGACTCTTTACCCCTTTGCAGTGCTTTCGGCTTTCAGGAATGTCAAACTCTAGTAAATTGATGGGCTGTAGTCTCATCTCAGTGCGCCCAGATCTCTGTGTACGGGATTTATGTGCAGAAACCTACTGTGGCAAGATAAAACAGTATTCTTAGTTTATAGAGATAACCATGTTAAATCATGAAATGCTTAATATTAGAAAACTCGCAGCTCTATACAGGAAGTAATTTTGCTCTTTTGAAATCAGATCTTTGAATTTGCACATGAATTTAGTGCTTGTGGAAAGTAGCAGACTGCCTGCTCTAAACACCATTTCTCATTTAGCTACAGAACAGGTACAGCACGAATGGAAGAACCATTACTGCCTTCCACACAGTTCACCAAAACATCTAAGTGTTGACCAGGAAAAAAGGTTAATTCAAAATCTGTGCCAATTAAATCTTCATATCATTACTGAAGTTTCCCAAAGCAATGGTGAATTCTGTGGCATGTCAAGCAGGGGCTAAGTCAGATCCAATAACTTACTACTGGTCTGGTACATACTTCCAAAAGAAGAATTTAACAGAGCAGAGCCTCAGTCGATAAATCAGTTCCTCTGAAGCTAATGTAGCTGCACTGATTCACACCCACTGAAGACTTGGACCCTAGTATCACAAATATGACAGAAAGTTTCACTTGCTAATGTAAACATGTATTAATGGTTTATCACACAAATGCATTCAGTAAAATGCACGAATCGGTATTGCTTTTCTAGTAATAGAGGAAAAGTAGGAATAGGTTTGCTTTTTTTCATTCTATCATTTAAAATTTGCTTTTCTTCAATGCCTCTACATTCTCTGCCAGAGCAAAGACTGAACTTTTAAAAATCCCAACAACATACATACTTCTCTCACACAGTAACGCTGCAAAGTGTACCATTCCCTTTTAAAACACCCTTTTCCCTGGTGCTCCTCTCCTGATGTAAGACTAGAAATTGAACAACTGCTCCTATGACTGTAGACGGCAAATTTAAAACACCCTTAATTGGATGCTGAAAAAACTAAGCGTGCTGCACAATGGCTGAAACACAAGACTTATGGTTGTTTACTGTAACACTAAGACAGTCCCATTAACAAGAATGATGGGAAACTGCATCCTAGCATTATTCTTAGCAAAAGACTTGACAAATATGTTTTGTAAATGAAGGAGCTACAACAGAGAAAACATATAATACACTTTTCCCCCTTTTTTCCCAGTGAAATGGTTGCATGTTTAATGCTTTATACATTATTCAAGGCTCCATTTTCCAGGGTTCATCAATACTCCAGTTCACAGCAGCTAGAAGCTTGTAACAACTGACAAATGTAGACAAAACATGCTGCTTAACCCAAGAACAGTGGGTCAGAGAACAAACAGGAAAATTTATTGTCTCCACTATATTACTGTTGGAATGGAGAAGTAAATGAATACCATACGTTATAGCTTATCACTTACAGTATGAGTGTATCATGAACAGCCCAGCATGTCCTACTTAAATAATACTGATGGATAACACGCAGGCAGCTTTTGTTCATTGCTGAGGTTTTGTCTTGTCTACACATTGTTTATACTTACTTAGGGTGAGAGGAAGAGACAAAAGGATAGCAAGAGTCACAGGAGGGGCTCACACAATCCCCTTCCTCCACGTATCCATAATGAATCTAGGCAGTGCCTACCCTGGAAGTTATTGCAAGGAAATAAAAAAGTCATCTTAGGATAAAAAGTGGTTTCCACGATATATTTTTAGGCTAGACGTTATATTATTTCCCAGTTGTACTTGTAAGCAGCACTGCAGAGGACAAAGGAAAAAAAGGGGGTGTAGGAATAGCAACCATGGTTTTATTGCCTCTGCCTGCTGGAGAACTGTATGGAGATTAGCAATAATTTTTATATTCAGCGCAGTACCTCTGAAGGTGACTCAGGAACTTGTGTGAACTAGAATTCTAACAGAGCATAAGCAAACCCCAAACCTGTGGTGCTGCTTCTCTACTTCTTTCAGTATACTGTATAACCAGACCATTACACTTATGCAAAGGAGGCCCAAATGCACCTTTCGATTGCAGCGGTGTGACATTAACATCTTCAGCAGGTTTTCTCCGGTTTCTAGTGCCAGGAGATCAGATCGCCTCAGGATCTCATCCCACACTGTCATCACACTATTTCAGACTTTATGCTGGTGCTCTGTGAATGGCAAACATGTAGGAAAGGGCACCACATTCCTCAAACTGTAATTCAGAGCTATTTTACATTCACCCTGCAAAGGTGTACCACAAAACTGTAAAGTGGTGGAGAATCAAGCCCCATAATCAAGCCCATAAAGGAAGCAACAGAACAATTTTTTTTTTAATTATTATTAAGCTTTTTGCTATTCAATAGAAAACAGTACGAGAGATGATAATTTTCCCCCAATAATTGAAGGCATGTGTGATTGAAGAGTCAAATTTATTATTTTGGGTAATTTAATTAAGTCACAAATGTTAACTGCAGGACTTAATTTGGTCTGACATCTTTAAAAGTAGGTTTTTACCAACAGAAAGAGGATATTCCATCCCAACATGAATTAAAGAGTGCTTGTCGACTCACAGAAGTGTATTATTTTAATTAAGATTTTGCAGCCACCACTTATTAATTTAAAACTGACCTATACATCAGTAAGGGAATCTAAACTAACAAGTCAGGTTTGAATAGATCTGAGCTCCTTACACAAATCACAGTCATTTTAATAAAGTAGCTCAATATTCCAATCTATCATGATTTTGTGATGTACAGCAAGCCTCCAATGAAAAGCATTTCAAGACAGAACTCAGCATCAGAAAGGAATAAAGATAGGATATAAGTTCAAAATGCTGCCCAGGTGTCCAATTCTCAGTGGTCCAAATCTCAAAGTAGTCAAGACAGCCATACTTGGGACAATTCCCTGGGTAAAATAGCTGTGAGATGTTCATTTACCAATGTTAGAAAGTGGTCTATCAGAAGGGAGACAGAATATACAGATCTCTGTGAAAAAGCCCATCAATGCTTTGGCTAGGTATAGTAAGTCAGACGACTGAGATGTCAGGAAGGTAAGTTATGGCAATGCTAATAGAAAAGCAGAAGAGCAGAGCCTAATATATTTTACAAAATACCACATGGTGATGATTTCTATGCATGCATAAATCAGTTCATTTAATACACACTACTCATTGTTGGTAGAATAATGCTTGGTATAAATGAAGGATACAGGTGTTTACTGAGGCACAAGTAAAACAACAGTCCTTGGAGCTTCCTTACCTAGTAACAGCTTTTCTTTCCCACTGCCACTTCTCAGCTCCCATTTTCTGCCCAGCATCCCAGGGATGTCTGGTTCCTTAAGGCTGCTAGTTGCTTATGCAGACCTTCTGAGACACAGTAAACTCAGTCAACAGTCAACTCAGCATCATAGGAGTTTACTTTTGTTTTCCTTTCCAAAATGGGAACTGAATTAGCAGGTCTGGCCAATACAGCTCCAAGGAATTACATGATGAAACCAAGGCTATTAGAGGACCAACTTGTATAGCCACTATTTAGAAACATCCTCAACTCTCCTAGGTTTTCCATCTGAGCATGCTTACAGAGACAAGCTGTGGGTCACTAGCAGACATTTACTGCATAGCTTCAAATTCCTGCTTTTAACTACTTAATATTATCAGAAAGACTTTTTTTTTTCCCCCCAAAAAAAGGGAAGGGGAAGAAACCAGACTTTTGATTCTGCATTAAATACAGCCTTATATGCTGTAACGTAACTCAGACTGGAGCCCTGGCATCTTTCTGCATTGGATTTATCCTGGATACTTTTAATCCATTCCCACTGTCGCCCCATAGCACATTCCTTCCTTCTTCTAGAACTCCGTAATTACGAAGGACTGGACAAGGTGTGTTTGGAGATGGTAGCACATCCTGGGACAAGAAAGCCAGATTACACGTGCTCCTAACAGGACTGTGCTACAGAAAACAATAAATCAGAGAAGGTTCTACTTCGAGAACTGAATCTGCAAGACATGGTGCCAAGGGAAACTGCTACTAGAATGCCAAACACCTGCTGCCTCAAATCCAGGGATACTCTGCAAATCCTACCATTAAAACCAAGCAATTCCAGCACCACAACCAGTTGCTGATATTAAATAAGATATAGAAAAATAAAAATGAGAGAGAGAGAGAGAATTGCTGTGCAGGACTTCAATGCAATCTGGAAACATATTCCTATTACAGTATAAGAAAAGCAAAAGCCTGAAAATTTCTGGGTTTTGTCACCTACACAAAGTTGAAAATTACTTAAAAGAAAGTTTGACACTGAAAAAAGAAGCCTTACCTGTGACATACAGGGGAAAAAATGCCCAAGCCTGACATAGCTGGGCCTCTGCTGGACAATGTCACGTGAAAGTTCTTCTAATACCTTGGTTTATCTCTCCCGAAGAACTCATTCTACTCTGCTGTAACTTTATTATCAAGAACTACCAAAATCCTCTCTCAACCTCAGACAGCACACTGCTTGCCTAACCCTAACCCTTAACTTGTTTTGAACAGGGCTGTTACTCAGCCCATCAGCTCCCAGCCTGTACCACCCATGGGCTTTTTTGGAGGAAACCAAATGTGAATCACCTGATGGCAGTGTAAGACCTGAAAGGTCTGCACGCATATATTTTCAGCAGGTATTACGCAACGTTCATTTTTTCCTGTGACTTGCAGACAGTATGTCTCAGTGCATCTTATTATTCGCCATCTAACCCAACAATAAGAACAGCGAAGTAGCAACTTTGAAATAAGCCAATATCAATATGATTGAAAGAACTGGCAAGCTTTACCGTGATCCAGGCACATTCCCTTCTGTCCTTGGTGACATTCTGGTGCTGTCTCTAGCCTCTGCAATTTCATTTGCCTCACACTCTGAAACTTTTACTGTGAAATAACCTTGAACTGTAGTTGTCACAGTTCCCTAGGCAAATTACTACATCTTCTTTAGATTCCTTTATCCTACGCAATTTAACAATTTTGGTTCATTGTCTGGGTTCATTTAGAGCTTCAAGTACAAAACAGAAAACAACAGAAATATGCAAATAATGCAATAATTTTTTTAAAGATATTCTATAAGGAACATAACTACAGGAGGAAAAAAGGAAAGAAAATAATTGCTAGTGACATAAAAAAATGACAATGCTACATGTAAAAGAATGTTAAGGGTATCACTTTGCTTTATACAATAATTTCTGGTCATTAACACCATCACCAATCAGAAAACATGACTACTGCACAGGGTTAAACACATAACTGAGAATCAGAAATATCTGCAACACATTCCCTTCCAACAAGGAAAGCACCAGAAGACTGAAGGTGCAGTGAAGTTCTGCTTTACTGAAATTCCTTTCTAAAAGAAAGTTATTTGATAAGGTGTTGAACTCTATTCTAAATGGCGTTTGTGATAGACAAGAACCATGTCTTTGTCCACTAGATATTCAAACCAGAGACAGAACAAATCCTTTCACTGTATCACACACAGCTGGATGAAGGAAATCTCAAAGAATTTTTATTAAAAAGAATCACTGTCTGAATAACAGGGAAAGGGAAAAACAGAATAGATACTTCCCAGCCATGACCAAAGCTATTGCCAAGCTCCTATAGAACTGCAACCTTTTATTTAGCAAGGGCTAAAGCCAGACAATGGATATTGGGGAAAAATAGTCCTTAAAAAGAAACTGCATGTTGGCTGAAAAAGAGAGAAGGATTCAGGAAAACACTGCTGTGGAGATACTTAATAAAACACTTATTTCGTATTAATTGCTATATCACCCTGCTGGTTTAAAATAAAGCTATTTATCTTTTTTTGTTCTTACTAATTTGTTTACCATGATGTAAGTTTGAGATGGTTCAGAAGTGGGGAAAAAAAACAGTTGTCTGGAAGTTATGATATATGTTTGTTTGTTTCACTTTTGTACTACACATAAGTGTGGCTTTATTGATGCTTATAAACAGAGGTGAATCTATTCCTTACCATAATACTTACTACTGCAAGGGAAAACAGCAGAGCTCTCATACCAACAACTGTAGTGCTTTTTAAGTCTACCTAGTCCAAACTGTAAATTAAAGGGATGCTGGGAATAAAGTTTAAACCATTAACCTTTGCTTCACAGAATACTCTACCAAGGTAACAACTGGGATCCATGTTAGTTTTCCCCCACACACATATACTTGCATACGTGTGTGTGTGTGTGTGTATAATATATATACACATACATAAACAGAAGTGTCACTTATTGTTTAAAAAAGCAACAATAAAACCCCTAAACCTCCTTCTCTAGATGTTCCTAAAAGATCCAAAAGCCCACCAGAAGGCATGGTTTGCCTCTGCTCCCTCTAAGTCTCAAATGCAAGAAATCTGTGAACTAATGTTCTTGCAGTCCCTCAAAAATGCTCCTATCTTCCTGCAGCTTGTTTCCTCATTTACCTATTTTCTAAATCTGAAATCTTAATCAAATCTTCAAGTACCTAAGGCCTGGATCCTACAAAGACATAACATACGTTATTAACCTGCAATGAGCTGGTATACATGCTGATGTTAAGCCAAACACCTAAAACATTGCCATGCCACTTTCCCTGAATGCCAGACACACGCTAACTGAAGAACTATGAACTGCCTTGGGTTAATCTTCAAGTTCAAAAAAAAGAGAGGAGGGTGGCATACAACAGCATTTTATTTTTCAAAAAAGACACACATTCTCCTGTGTCTTCAAATCAGAAGAAAGAATTCTTTAGAAACCCAAATTTACTGAGTTTAGTTGTGCTGTAGGCACCTCTTCAAACAGCGCTGGTTGGATGGGTGCAATATTAACATATTGCAGCCGCCTGCCTTTGTTGCCATGACAAACTTTAGGTCCTTTGCTGTCTTCAGTCCTTGCACAGAGCTCGGCTGAAGTCAGTAAGAGATCTGCTTTGGATCAGTGGCACTATATGGCACTCTATAAACCGAGGTCTGCAGGTTGAAAAATACTTGTTAACCTTTCGGTCATGAAACTCTGCCAGTTTGATATCTGAAACTAATTTTTCTGAAACCTAATTATATCTTTCACACAGCTCCAGATGACATGTTATGCAGTGATAGAAATAAATATATCCTACCTTGTTGTCTGCATGTTAGAGAGAACACAGTCCTTTAGCTGTACGTACACACTGGTTGGCATTAAGTGAGTAAATTTTAAAGGTACTTTAGGAACCTGACCCTAACCGACTTTTCTGGCCCGGAAGCAGCGCCCTTCATTTTTTGAATACTCTGTGTGCATGTGCATGCACACGTGTGGTCGTGGAGTTTGGCATACTGGGTCCAGATTTCAGTTACAATGGGGTAAATGAAAAGGTAACTCCATGAAACTATTATACAATTTGCATTGCTCTATTTGGAATTACTTTGAACAACTGTTCCTGGAAATATTCAGTACAAAATAGTTTGGATCAAATATCAAAAGATCCCATCAAAACAAAGGAAAGCTTATGTTGGGTAGTGTTATTTAGAAAACAAAACAGAACTAATTATGGGCTTAGCATTGTGTGTACATGCAAACTACATAAGCTGTTTACCTTTATTAAAAAAAAATGCTATCCCCATTTCCCTATTCTGCAAATGAAACATTTATTTTCCAAATTAATCTTCTGAGAAGAGAAGGAAAGGGGCAGAATAGAGGGATTATTGGTCTGAGAGCTCCACTGAAGTGTCTCTATATGAAGGAACAAGCTGATGAATATTTCATTAGGAGAAAATACTGTAAAAAAATGAAATTGAATCCTCAAAAAGAAAAACAAAATCACAAGATAAACTCCTTACACTAGAAGTTAAAATTCTCCACTTGCTTTTGATGGCTGCTGTTTTTATTATTAAAGGTTTTGCTGAGTGTCTGCATTTTGATGTTAACATATGAAAACACGTTGACTGGCACAGAAAAACAAACTCATAAATTTCAACTTTAAGTATCTGTTTTAATGTATTATTGTACTTTATTGGCAATATTCCACCAGCAAATGTCTTTTTATTATTGTATCCCTTCTTTGCAATAAAGAGGAATGCTGTTCCCTGGCTCTTACTTTGGGAAATATGAAATCATTGTTTCTTGCTAGCTGTGGGCAAGAAATAGTTTTCAAGCCATGCTGAAGTTACAAAAGTGTGTTCAGAAAAAAATATGTAGCAAGAAATATGTTTGTACCTTTCATAAATTCTCAATACATAGATACAGCAAGATAATTTCCAAGCATAAACAGAGCCAGCAAGGAAAATATATTATCTCAAATCGGGTATCGTTCCACTGTATGACAAAAGATGGAATATTTAATAGCATAAAACAAGTAGACTTCAATCTAGTGTGGTATGACACTTGTATTATAAAGAGGAACTTAAACATCATACATAAATATTCTAACATCTTTGGCTAAATCCTTTATCCCCAACTGAAGTAAAACGCCCATTGACTTCAGAGAAATCTCTGCCTGGCTACAGAGGTATTGTTGAATTAATTCAGAACTTTAAGGCATCTGAGTAGTTGGAAGACAAGTAAAAAGGAGACTCAAGAGGCATTTATCCCAAACTCCATTAATAGGAAACAGCTATGAATACTGTGAGCTATGTAAGAGAAAGGAACACACAAAGCCATAGATGCAGACCCAAATTCTCACGCCAGCAATACATTCAGCAGCTAATCTTACAGCATATAGGAGGAGCTCTGCCAATTGACAGGTGTGACACCTTATGCCCTTCCTTTAATTTTTGTATCTTTTCTCCAGTTACTAAAGCACAACAGAACCTTATCTTTCATCAGGGGAAACATAATTACACAAAAAAGCTCTTAAGAGAAATTTTATACTGCTGGGTAATGCCATCATTACCACAAATTAGTGAACTTGCTTTCACAGGACAAAATCTACTGTCATATTCTTAAGTATGCATCAGTTCCCCCAAGGCCAACATGCCCAGACACACTGCTTTACCTCTGCCATGTCTGACTCAGAACCTGCTGCTTTTCTTTCCTCCATGTGAATCAGATGGTTACCAAAACCAGCTTTTTAAGCAAAGAAAGGCTCTGTCTTCTGGCATAAAAAAAATCACCCTTTAAGGACAGAAATAATTCCAGTACCACCTGGGGAGCAAGGTCTTTGCTGGAGGGGTGCAGTCCTACACAGACACTCAGTTTGCATATAGGAGCTTAAACCTAGACATTTTCCTTGGAAGCTGAACAATACAACATCAGTCTGCAGTCCATCAGTTAGCAATCCTACCTTTACAGTTACTCAGTAAACAGAGGGTTGAAAAACAACTATTTCATATGATTCTTTGTACTGCTCTTGCTGAATCTTACTTATGATTAGCTAGCACAGTTGATTAAAGAATGGCCCACTGTATTAACATTTAATACACAGGTTTAAGTTAAAACCCTAGAATCACTTATAGACAATACTTGCAGCATTTTTAGGGCAATCTCTTAACATGTTGTGGTTCTTCGTATGCAGCACTTGGTATAAATATTTTAATTAAAACCAAGGATAAAAGGCAATGAATTATTGACATATTGACAGTTGATTGTACAAGTAGACACTGTCCTGCTCTAAACAACAATTGATGGTTTCAGTCTAGTTCCCAGCGGATATGGGTCAATTGTGCTGTAAAAATCTTTGACACTAATTGGTGATCCTCCAGGTTAGCCTTTTGGCAGTGACCTATGGGGAAATTTGTTGTGCTTTTGCTTATGTTATACTTGCTCTGTGGGCAAAAAGAGCTACAGTTTGAAGGCTTGTGAATCTAACATCTTTCATGAGCACCAAGCTCAATGAAAACTAAAGAGATCTCCTGACACTGAAATGAGGTCTGAAATAATAGAAACAGAATCTTCTAAATCTGAGAATATCAAGCAAATGCTGAGCCAGTTTTGTTTAATTTGTATTTATTGATTCTACTCATTTCAGAACCTAATTCTGTAATTTCAGAGGAATACAGAAACAATCATCAATTTTCTAAAGCACATATTTAAATGTTTGTAACGTTTGTTTCATTTTTTTATGTTCTCTGTAAACTAAATACCATGTTGTAATAACAAGTATTTTTACAAAGTCAGATGAATTCAAAAGACAGCATTTGGGAGCTCCTGTAATGGTCATTTTTATCTAGTTTACACAAGTAGCTTCTCTGGGTTCCCAGTCATCTGGGATTTGTAACAAGCATTGTGACAGGACTGCAGGACATATGATGCATGACAACTCGCTAAAATGATAATGATGGTGTTGTCTCAGGCAGTAGATAAAGAGAAATCTAAAATTTTTGTTTGTTGCAACCCCCGCCATGCATTGCAGCTGGAACAGAATACTGCTAGGACTTATGCTGTATGTTCCGCTCTACTTGCCCTTTTCCATACAGGACAAGCAGTATGCACAGGCAATTCCTACCAGCCTACGATCCTGAGAAAACAGTAACTTCTAGTTTATGAGCTATCTCCTCTCCCCACTCCAACATCTCAAAAACACAGAGGGTAGCAATTAATATAGCCACACAGTGTTTTTATGCATCTCCTTTTCTTGCTGGCATAGTAAGGAATATATCTCTCAGCCTGTGTAAGCATTATGGATTTTTTATTATCAAGGAATAAAAAAGCCCTTGTTGTTTAACTGGAAAAAATGGTATTCTTCTATTTGTATTCAATGTGAACATCAGTTTTATTGCTCAGAGCCATCATGACTTTTTTGCATGCCAGCCTGGAATAAAAAATTAATTATAGTAGTACCATGCAAACACAGAAGAAAAGAGCATGGTCCTTGTCCCAAAAAATCCACAACGTAAATAAATGAACATAATGAAGCATAAATAATCAACTATTGATCAAAAGCAGTTCTAAATTATATCTTCAGTGGAAATATATAGTAATGAACACATTGGGGGTACCACTAGAAAATTTACATTTCTACTAAATGTAAGCATAAGAGTCTTACTAAATTTGCTTGGAACTACACCACTGATTCTGTTTCAAACTTCAGCGTGTAATTTTAGCTTTTCAACTATAGCTTTCAAGGACTGGATAACAGGAGTCAAATCAAAAAGATCAATATACGGGGTCAGCATGAAAGAGGTCTGAATTCCACATGCAGATCCACCAGGAGAGCTTCCAACACTGCTATACCTGCTGCCATGTCAAATGATACCACAACATCACCTGGAGGTAGATTCCATCTCCCACCATATTTGTTTCCCACTTCTCTCAGGAGTTCATTAAAAAGCAGGTTCTGCCAACACCTCTTGCAAGTTGTTCTGCCTAACAGAACAACTTCTGTCTAATCCCAGATCCCAAAGAGATCTGTCTTTCTGCAGTAGCACCCAGCCCACCCTTTCATTTTATTCTTTAAATGCACGTAAAGTAGCAAAGCACTAATATTCGCATTTCATTCCCAATGCACGTTTGAGAAATTGGGACACAGGTGAAATGACATGGCTAACCTTCTAATAAGTTTTTGTGTTTCCTTGTTTGGGAGGGGTTGTTTGTTTATTTGGTAAACTGGAATTGAAAAAATCAGACTTGCAAAACTCGCAGCCCTGATTTCTGAAGCATTCTTCTTTTCTCAGTGGAAGATCACATCAGTCAATAACACCACAACCAAGCCATCAGAATTTCTGCTTCCCAGTCTCTTCCAGTTACTCCCCTCACTCTCATCAATCTCAAAAGTTATCAGATCTACTTATGTGTCTTTAAGTCTTGCTCTAGCTGTCACCCAGACAATTATAGGAGAATGACTATCACTTGCAGTTCCTGCTCTCTTACGAGAATTTGTCTCCCCTGAATGCCATTGTCAGGAAGAACAGTGGCATGCTTTGATTTTTTTTTTTTTTTTTTTTAAACAACTACGAGCCCAATGCTCTGAGAAACAACCAAGAGGAAGATTTGGAATACAACAGAAGGAGCCCAAGTTCCATTCACAGGTGCAATTTAAGCGTGCACGCTTCAGCATCTCAGCCTTCTAGCTTTCAGTCTAAGCAATTTTTGCAAAGGAAATTAATATGTACATGATACAGTTGTGCAAAGAACTTCACCTACGAAATTCTCTAGACTAAGCCCTGATTTTAGGAATCTTTTTTCAGTCAACTGAAGTTATTTATTAGAAATTATTAATTTAATTTTAGTTTCTTCATAAACCACTTGAAGCATTAGCATTTCAAGCTCGCTACACAGTTGTTTTTTTTTTTAATTCAGTTTTCCCAGGTTCAATCCTGATGACTTCAGGTCAATCATCTTATTCACTGCCATTCGTATTCCCATTATTTCCAACACCCACTGAACAGTCACCACAGTATATGAGAACCATGAACACGTCTTTTTGGCACACTGCTGAACAGAAGCCTCAAGAGCAATCTTGCCGGACACAGTCACAGTCTTAAGGCTGCAGGTCAAGTTCATCAATATCCCTATATCAACTGATCCAACACAGATGCACACAGCAAGAACACTTCACCCTAAGATACAGTTGGTAGGAAGCTGATAACACTCCTCCACCTTACTGCTGATAAAAATGGTAAAAGATACTTGCTGCCAACAGCCAAGGCCCTAGATTGACCAAAGACAGCTGGGATTCTCTCTCCTTTGTAGAAAGAGCTGTGTCCTTTGAAAGTGAACATCCTGGATCCATCTTCTAATAAAAGATGGTAGATAGATAGATAAGCTGCAAACTGACAAACTATATAGCTTCATTCCAGTCAGCATCAAGAAACAAGCTGCTGCTCACTAAATAGCAACTAGATTTCTTTCAGATGTGTGCTTATAGGGTGTTCACATGGCCAGCACACATTGCGTACTTTCAAGCTCAGACTTTGCCTAGCAGTGCCTGCAATGGCACTTTTTTTTCGTTTTTCCTACAGCTTCCATTTCCTCTCAAATGTAAAAGGTCAGATGTGCCAGATGTCAGAAACAAGTGGGTGGAAGGTGGTCTGCAATACGTTCTTCATGCGAACAATAAATCTCAAAGATCACCAATTACTGTTAGTAATTTTCTTCTCCTCTTTTAGTGATTTTCCATATCAATCTCAAAAGCAGGAATTAGTTCAATAGGAAGCTGATACAAGAAACCTGGTCAAATAGCAATCAAAGCATGAGTCTGCTGAATGCAGCATCTGATTTGGGGACTCTAAATATGTCTTGTGAACATAGGAATAGCCTGAAAAAAGAAAAAAAAAATGAATTCATGTATTTCATGAATGCTGTTTATGCTCTGCAGAATATGATCTAATAATTGCAGGGAATCCACTCTGGCCACCTCGTCATGCCTCTCAAGGCATCCATTTGGAAATGTGGTGCTGTTTAACAGTAGCTGCTGCATTTCCAATGTAGGAGGGGATTTAGCCTTAACTGCTTGCAGCTGCATGCAGGCTAGCTTACCCGGCATCTGCTTCACTGGCGTTAGTGGGGCAAAACTCCTGGCAAACCTCTTTTGTCCACAAAGCAAAAATCCTGTCCTTCTTGCCTAGAACTTTATATTGTCCATACGTGAGGGATGAATGCACAGTGACCTGTCTGCTTGGAAAAAAGGTTAACAGAAGTTTGTTTAATTCTGTCAGTCAAAGATAAAGAGCGTCACCTTAAGCAGACAGGGTTCAAAGGAATTTGGATTAGATAAACCCATTTCCCTCCTTTATGCCCTTGGTAGAAAGGAGAAAGGTGAGGTCATGCGAACACATTAATGCATAGATAGGTGAAACACCAAGCAAACCTGTATTTGTTTTCCAAAGACCCAAATTTGCAGGTGGACAATTGCTCAAAAGACAAATTCAACTTATTCACTGAAAACTTTTACTTTCATTAAGATTATTTTAATAATAAGGATTGAAGAGGCAAAAATCTAAAACCTGAACAAAACACAAGTTGCTTCTTTCCTGATCCGGCATGTTCCATTGACAAATAGATAAACAATATTTTTAATGCAACTTTGGGTATAGTTAGATTCCATGTTTATCTTCTTCAATATTTTGTTTGTAACAGACAGATGAATGGGATGACTTTACTTGATTCATTGGCACTACTAACACACAGACTTCTTTAACAGCAATCATAAATGGTTTCAAGATATGAAACAAGTGTTCCAGCATGGTCCATTGAGCAGAATGGAGAACAATGCCTTCCCCAGTGCCACTGCACATGATATATTTAATGATTGCTACCGTACATTCCGATCAAAAGTGGTTTTAGTCATGTTCTACATGGAATTCCATCTTGTTTATACACTCTGAAAAAGCTGCATAGACAGTAGTAGCTTGCTTTTCTGGATTCAGAACTCTGCACTGTTCAGAAAAGCCCCTTTTATAGACCAAATCTTCCTGGCCACTTACACTTCCTTGTGTTATTATCATATACTTATACAAATATATTAAAGTACAATAATTAAGCATTAGAAAATGTTAATTGTTGGCTAGGAAAGAAGATTCAGTTTGTAAAAATTTAAGTTTGCTATAGCTATAAATACATTATACACCCACTTCACTCATGGCTGTTCATTAAAGCCACA
Organism: Apteryx mantelli; assembly: GCF_036417845.1. Lineage (NCBI taxonomy): Eukaryota > Metazoa > Chordata > Aves > Apterygiformes > Apterygidae > Apteryx > Apteryx mantelli. The sequence continues at coordinate 7,095,835 of NC_089993.1, read as the reverse complement.
ATACACTATTGTCATTCTCAACACCCTGAAACATATTTCAGCAAGCAACATTTAGAGCTGGTATAGAAAATTGAACTTAGATATATCAGAACATTTCAAAATTTTATTTTTATTCTTTCAGAGATAAAAACTGATATTTTGAAAGCTCCCAGAAAACAATTTTAATATTTTGATTCAGTTGAAAAGAGTTGTATTTGACTATGTGATAACATATTTTGAAGAAAATAATCAATTTGAAAAATATTAAATAGAATATTTCAAGATTTTATCAAACTGATATATATCTAAATTTATAATATCCTATTGAAATTTTAAATTTCAGAAGCATTTTGCAACTAGAACATGTGAACATATACATTTATTTTTTACTGCACAGCTTCTAACAGGAATCTTAACACATTTGGAGCTAGCTGCTGTTAATCCACATATCTCCACTGAATTCAATAGACCTAGTTTGACCAATCCTAGCTGAAGATCTAATCTTGTAAAATAGAGGGGGGTAAATGAAAGTTCTCCAAAATACTGTATTGCACCTACTATGTAATTCATTAATTGGGCTTTTTGAGTAGCTGTCCACTCAGTGGAGAACAAATAGCTTATTGTTGTCATGAGACAACACAGATGATCAAGGCAATCAGTTTAATTTATTCATAATTAAATTAACACATTTCCCCAAAGCAACAAAGGGTCATGAACAAACTCCTTGAAACTGTTAGCTAAACTCTCACGTCAGGCGGTCATGTTTCAGTACACTCTCTTTTGCAAATCATTTGTTGAAGCCCAGTTTTTAGAGAGATTCCCTTGCAATTCTTAGATGAGATAGTTTTATAGGTGAAAGAAGTGAAAACATCATTTAATCTATTTACTGGGAAAGATCTTTGATTGTAGATTCAGTGAGAAATATTAACACAAACAAGGACTATCTTAAGCAAATATCAATGTAAGTTGATTTGTGGAGATAAAGTGTCCTGACATCACGAAGTTTTCTTTGAGCAACATATTAGATGCTTTTTTTCTTTCCTAATACTTTATTTGTTGATCAAAGAAACAAAATCAAATTAAAATACAAGTGAGGGACATTTTAAATATAATCTACCTCCACTTAGAAATGTGATTATGATTTCTCAATTATAGGAAACAGTCTTCAGGTCCATAATTAGCTGTTAAATGTGTTTCTCATATTTTCTACAACACAAAATAGTTTCCAGTGATTATAAGTGTTTAAGAACCAACATTTGTAGTAAAGATTAGTTAATACTTTTATAATAGATGACCTCCCATGGCATTATTTATTTTGTTTGACTTGTAAAGAATACCAGTTACTGACAAAGAATGAGAAGACAACTTGAGATCATTTTATTTCAGCAAGAAATTCAGTAGGTATTTGAAAACAGACCCACAGGAAACAATGTGGCATAAACCAGTCGCACAGTGACCAAGAACAATTGATCTACGGGCAGTCTCTGTGCAGATCATCTCCTGGCACCCTGTCCCTAAAGCTTGTCAAGTCTTATCTGCTTGTACTTCCTCCAGGCTCAAAGCACAGCCACTGAGAACACACTTCAGGGCCTCTCCCTCCACTATTTGCATGGCCCTGGACTGTACTCGCAGGGAGAAGTCCAGGGTAGTAAGAATTAAGTGTAAAACAACATCCAGTCAAATTAGACACCAAAGTATAAATACGACTGTAATCAGCCTTGCCACCGTTCCACACAAGATGCCTGTCTGTCTTGTGTAGGACAGGTAGAGATGGTAAAAGTAGGTGCAACACTCAAATCTCTCACAAAAAAAAAAAGCCAAGGATCATGTGGATTCCGACTGTAGTATCTTTGCCAGAGTTGTGTGTGCAATACAGTATATAGGTCACAGTGTTCTTCTTTTAAAAACAGCAAGGTAACGATCCAGTTCATGTTCACACCTCTGAGCAGCCATTTTGCAGACTATTTCATGAATTTTAGACAAAGCTTCTTTACTCCGAGTTAAGCAGATCGTTTATTTCTGAATGATGGTTTCTGTTCACAGATTATGTACTGTAACCTTAATTGGGCAGTCTGAGAAAGGTAGTTGATATCCTCAGGATTTCTCTAACCTTTATTTTAGCACACTCCAGGAGAGTAACACAGTAATCAATTAAAGCATGCTGATGGCACATGAGGAGCCCTAAATCTCCTATTGACAGCTCATCAGGGAAGTCAGCATCTTTTTTGTCATTTTCCATTTAAATTATTCCTTTTTACAAAGTAATCTCAAAGACTCTAAAAATATTTGTTCACTGTCCAATGATCCTGAAACGGTGTTTACAGAATTTTATATCTTTTTATGCATCTCATATATATATTTTAATCTTCTTTGGTTTGGGATTTTTGGTTTTGTTGATTTCAAAGACATGCAGGTTCATCTCCCGAGAAGAAAATTATTTCACAAAATATAAAGATGAGTAGTCCTCTTAGTTTTCAGTTTTGTTATTATGTTTTTGTACTTTATTCTCCATGTTCAGGGAGCAGACAGAAAATAATTCAGTTCTTTAAAAGAATTTCATTTCAGAGGACATGACCTATAGCAGTAATTCATACACAGATAAACGGCATGAATTCAGACACCAATCCATTTCCGAAACCTAATTCATTATATATAAGCTTTATAAATTGCTAGATAATACCTATGAAACTAGTTAAACATTACCTTTTCTACAAATATCATGTGAATTCCTCTTGATCAATGTTAAGTTATAGCAAATGTCAAACAAATTCCTTTAAAAAGTAAAAAACTCAGCAAAATGTAAATGATCCAAAAACACCAGCAAGGCACATTAACACAAGAAAAATAGCTGTGAAAATTCTTTTCAGATGTAGAACAGCATCGTATGTATGACAGACTTTCCCCTATCAGGCAACCTCATCACTGCATATCAGAAAAACTTGGAAATAAGAAACACTGTTTTATTAGATATTTATTACAATTAAAAAGTACTGTATGGAGAAGGAAAAGAAAGATTATGTCTTTTATTAGCTAAGACACTTTCCATGCAGCTGTAGTGCTGTGACATTTGCAACAAAGCATAAGAACACAATAAATGTGATATACTGGGAGAGCTTTCTGGCATACCTTTTCTATCCTTGAACTCTAAACAAGGACTCCTCCTCCCTCCCTGCCATTACAGACACCCTCTAAGTATGAAAATATAGTAATTTGAGATGGATTTAAACTGTTGTACTCAACAAATTGTTATTCTTTGGAGCAGCTGCACCTGTTTAGAAGTGAGAAATATGAACTATCAATCTACAGCATTCACTGAGCTGTATGTAAAGGTCACTTAGTTCCAGCTGTAAATGCAAACATTCTACATGGTGCCTCGATTTCATTTTCACCACTGAAAGTATCACTTCAGGCAGATAAGTAGATTTAAGTAAGAAAGGGCAGAAACTATTACAAACACAAGAGTTAGTACAGTAAGTGCTCTTACTTCCATGCAGTTAGGAAAGAAAATAATAAATTCAAACAAATGGTGAATCCTTATTGCCTGTCCGATTGTGTCTAATGCAAGAAGCAAACAAAATTGTTTTGTTAACTCAAAATGGCATCATCTTACTCAAAATAGCTTCTCCATGTTCGGCTTTTTATGTAGAGGGGCTCTAGGAGAATAAGGTCTTGAACTCAATACACGCAATAACAATGCATGAAAAAATTAAGGTATAGATTTGTACTTTGCATACTACCATGGAAAGGAAAAGATACATTACGACTGAAAAATCTTTTCTTTCCTAATAAGGGAAGGAGTTCAGACCCAGATATATCCTCATGCCTCCTGCAAGTTTTTAGCACATTTGTAGGTGCTAGTCAAAACAACAGATGAAAAAAATCCAGCCCGAGTTTCAGACTGCAGGTGGATTTGAAAGGCTAAGAAATAAAAATCCACACAGCTACTAAAGAAATTATATTCTGATATAGAACCCAAGAATTCATATTGGGGGTCACACAGCTGACACCTGTTGTTATATGTCAGGGTGACAGATGCTGAAACAGCAGCAGTGCTGAGCCGGTTGGAGCCATTCTAGTCATGGGCTGGTGAATCCTACAGAAGATGCCATATACTCAGTGCTAAGTCAGGCTAGAAGCTCGATCATTTCAGTGCCAATGAACAAAAGGAGGTGCAGTGTTTCCCTGGACACATAAAGATGTCAAGCAATTGTAAGAGAAGAAAAAAACATACGGGAGGAACTGCCAGGCTCAGGCAGAAACTTTAGGAAAAGGTTATGGTGTTTTGATGGCTGCTCTTTGAAATACCTCTAAGGACAAACCCCAGTGAGGAAGGGATTATGCTTGTCCCCTCTGCTGCATGCATTCTGTTCAGGTAAATTTAGAAGCACGCTCCATTTTAAGCATAAACATTCACCAACCTGTTTGCTAATTAGTATAACAAACAATACCAGCAAAAATAATGAGGCAGACCTTGCAAATATTTTTTGCTTTATCAGCTACAATTTTGTGTTCTTCCTTCGAGCATCAGTATGCTTCAGCCTTCAAACCCATTTCTGTTTTGTAGAGGTTCCAGTAAGAAGAGATGGTTGTTAAAAAATTTAGGTTGGAGACTGGGAATTCAAGTAATCCCACTCTAAAGAGCAACTATTTTCTTCTCCACTCTAACATCTGCACGTGTCAAAACCACAAAATACTATTTTAAGAACAAAGATACGCCTTAAACCCAAATGATAATTTCTTAGGAAAGTGATTTCTTCCTGAGGACTAAGAATATTAAGGGTTTAGAAATCTGAACCCAACACAGTATAGGTATCTCAGTCATTTGAAATATTCCATATCTAGGAATTAGTATTAAGCAAGATGTTGATGTCTTCAGAAATGACTTTTCTATTTCTTTACAGTTCCTGAACAATAACCTACTAGGCAGCACTATTTTGATGATCAGTTCAAAACTAAGATAATAAAGTTCCAACAACAACAGCACAGACTTCTCTCCAACTTTCCCCCTCTTTTCTGCACATTTAAGAATGACACTTTGTAACCACCTAAGGCCAAATTGTTAGCCTTAACACAGTCCATTAGCCAAATACAGTACACTAAGGAAGACCAAAAAAAAAAAAAAAAAAAAGTTAAGCCACCAAAGTAGTTTTAATTTTCTGAGGGTCAGACATCCTTACAAATCAGTTCTCATCACACCGTCACTGAATGAATTTAGACAGATTTGCGCACAAACGCACAACCTTGCAGGAGTATTAATAGAAAACTCAGCTTTACGAGCTGCCTCCAGGAATCCAAAACAAGTGAAATATTTGACTAAGAAGAATTGATCTTGTCAACATTGTTTGATCAATGACTTAATGGGAAAATTGGAACTATACTTCAGGAGGCTTTAGAATCTGATTACTAGTGAGAAAGGACTTTTATTTATATATAAAATGTATATATTTTTACAAGAATGAATCTTGGAAGCTTCTCTCATTATCCATTCCACAGCTAATTCTCCCTCTAAAAGATGATGCAAGAGAAATCGGCAATATAGTTTATTTACTGTCATATTTACTGTCCAACCGAAAAGATAAAAAGGCTACACAGAGATGCCGGGCTGGGTTTTTTTCCCCTTTCCTTAAATGCCTTCTCTGATGATCAACCCCTTTATTTTGCTGTATTTGTGTTATGTTAAATTTTTCTATTTCTATGAGGAGATCACAAATACCTGTATTAAATTTAAAGGAATATTTTCTACTTGTCAGCTATCTTTTGTGTTATGTGAACAACAGACGCAGCATATAATATAGACAAGCTGATATTTTCATCAGCAATTTTAGTGACCTTTACATCCTAAACATATAGATTTATCTCTGCATAAAGGCAGATGCAACATCACGCATTCTGCGCATGCAGATGTATGTTTCAAGTTAAGTTCAAGGGGCAGGGGGGAGAAATAAGGTCTATCAAACTTACCTGCTGTGACTTCTGGAAGTCAACAATTCTCTTATTTTTTTAATTGTCACAAACCAAGATTTTAAAAATAATGTCGGCACTAACTGTTCAGAAAAACTCTATGTTCACCAGAGACATTTTCATTTTCATGTCTTAAGGATCCAGTAGCCTCCAAAAAAACCTCCTGAAATTGGGGTGTGAGAAGGGTACCCCAACCAACACACAGGTCTGATCCATTTTAGGTCTCACAAATCAATAAGAGAAGCAACTCTAAAAGGTGGGTGGACTGTGGCCTATTCTGCTCCAGACTATCTTGCCAGTCAACCCAATTACCGAATATTTCAGGGCAATAGTTCCTAGCTTTTGTCTAGAGATTCAAACCACTTTCTGTGCTCCTGATTTTGCTTCCCCAGAGATCAGAGTTCAGTGCTATTCTCAGAGGTGAGTCTGATTTTAAGGAGATACCACATCCATTTCTAATTAATTATAATAAGGTTACTGGCATAGGCTGCATGCAAGGAAAAAAAAAATCACAAACACAAATGCATACAGAACAGAATATCTTGCTATAAACTTCAGAATGGTAAGTACATGAGCTAAGGAAGATACTGTTAACCTCATTCAGAGATTTTTAAGTTTCAGCCTTATTAGAAGCATAGAAAGATCAAAGAGGAAATCATTTGACATCCCTGAGGCTTACCAAGCTGAGGGTTTTTTTGGTTGGTTGGGGGGGAGGGTTGCTTTTTGGGGGGCTGTTTGTTTGTTTGTTTAAGTCCAAAGCTACAAATTACATCTGTTTCCATAAAACTGGACAGGTGTGTTAAACTCAATCCCAACTCAATCTTAAAACTGTAAGGAACCCCAAGATTTGGTGAATTGAACAAGATGCAATCTCATTAGATAAAAGATTACTTCCAGTGTGTTTGGGTGTTTGCATCTTACATGGATATAAACACTTGCAATAGGACCTCACAGGAATACAGAGTAATTTGACAATACCTGAGCTCTTCATGTTTCCTCACATTGTGGGAGAACAGGAAGTCTAATTGTTATGGTACTGAAGGAGGATGGATTTCAACTTCTTGTTCCAACACTGCAAAATTCTGTGCACAAAAAAAGCAAAGAAAGAGAAAGGATCATTATAATAAAAGTTACATTTGAAAATTTGCTCAGAATACATGTGAGGAGAACATCTGTTATTGGCAGAGAAGTTGAAAGTTTACTGCTTTCAATGAGTGTGTTGAACTATAGCTAAAACAACAGCTAGGGTAAATCACAAAGTATCTAGTAAAATTACAGTTAAAAACCATTTCAACTCTTTTGAGACAGTGAAAGTCTCAAAGAGCAGAGATGTTAATATCAGTTTCGCTGTATAATGAAGACAGTAGCCCATCCTAAAAATTAAGATACAATTTACCTTTATAAAAATACCATCTAACCATCATTCTATAAAAACAACACATTTTACAAAAAAATTAAGGCCAAAGGCAGATTTCCTGAATTACTGTGAAATATTTTATTATGTTCAAACTCTTAAAAAAACCACATTATTGCTTAAAAAAGGATCATATTTTCAAACTATGGTTCTTACTATTACTCTAGTTATATTAAATTACCTTAAAAATGCTCAAAGCCAAAGTCACAAGATTTGGCACTGTATCCACATTTTTTCTGTTCACTTTCTTTTACAGATTTTTCACCAGCGCAGTCTTTTCATGGTGTCACCTTGCTTTACGGCAATGATTTCACATAAAGATGAGGTCACTGCAGTGAAGCACGTGTGTTGACAAAAAATGTGCCAGGAAATGTGGTATTTATTGTAAACTTAAAACTTAAGGCCCAAATAAAAGCTTCCTTTGACTAGAAAGACCAAATCAAACACAATTTTGGTATGCAGCTTCATGACTGACTTGAGTCACAATCCACGACTGTTGAACAGTTCTGTCTTTCTGGAGATATGGAACAGAGATAAGAAAAACCTGGAGATTATAGAGTATCAATAAGCTGAACTAACTTTATTGCTTCTGATGGGAAACTCTCCCAGGATTTTACAGAAGCTTAATATCTATGACCAACGCAATCTTCATGGCACAACACAAAACATGACAGTATTGGAAGATTTTCCAGAGCACAACTCCTCCATGAGTTCTCAGGGAAGTAATTAAGTAGCTAAACTTTGTTGCTCTTGATGAAATAGTCCCACAAGGACACTCTGATGACCAGCAAATAGGAAGAAACATGTCCTGATTCTTTCCCCATTTTCCCTGGTATATTTGTAGTGCCTTTAACTGCTTCTGATGTACAAAAAGGTAAAAGCAGTAATCAGATTGACATTTACCGACTGTGGCTAGCTCACTGCATGCCTCAAATAAATTTACATTTCTCTGTACTTTTGACTAATGAGGACATATGAAAAACTTTTACTCTGGGCAACATCATTCACACCAGCCTTCCTGGATTGTTACGTCTATCTGCACTTCTTAGTTAATGACTCTATCCGTTACCATTATAGGTAATATACTTAGTTTGAAAAAGATAAATCAGTTTCAATGATCCTATACAGTCAGGATGTGAGGTCTGCAAATACAGAACTACCTACATTTATGCCACTGCAGTAAAGACAATCAGTACCAACATCAGTCCACAAACTTCATTTTAAATCTGTAAAACATAACAGTGTTCCAGAATTTTCTATTTCTACTTCAAAATACCTTATTTAGCTGGCTCTATGTCACATCTCTTGATGAAAACACACAAAATATCACTATGTTCTTTAATGTCAGGGATTTATGTTTTACTTTAAAAACATTACCTACAATTATTTACACAGCACTATCTGGCAAAAACAAGATGTTATCTGTGAAGCATACATTGTATGACATAAAAATCCATTAACGCAATTTTTCAGGGAACACTTCAAATATACTGTTCCCAAGGTAAACTTCTTTGCTATAACATAAATATTAATTCATGAAAGCTTCTAAGCAATAATTTACTACCTTGGCTTGTTAAACAGTTGCGCAGTGGTTCTAGCTGAAGCATGTTTAATTCCAAGCCTACAAGATAACATTCGCAAGAAACTTTCTCTCCTTAACTCTTTCTGAAGATAAGCTTGCCAGAGTCCTACTATTCAGCTGGACTGAAAGAAAGGTAACATGAAAAAAGAAATATGTGGGCACAGATATTAACAAGATGCTAACTAAAATCTACACACACTCTTTGGGGTTCTGAGCCTCTAAAGTCCTACTGAGTAACCTCTAAGTTGCTTATCTATTATGACCAGGAAAAGGGTGGTCAAAAATTTTTTGGTGAAACTTCTTAATCTTTGATGGAAAGCATTTTTCCAGCTGAGCAGATATCTTCAAGAAATCTCTTCTTTGGAAAGCTATGATCCATCAAAACTGAATATTTTAACAAATAAATGATTTCAATTTTTTTCTGAAAAAGTTCAGTTGATAAAACCCCGAAATGTTTAACATTACCATTTCCCATATTTCCCTGAAGGGGAGGTGGAGGTTGTGTCTAGCTCTAGTTCTGAGTAGACTTCTGTGGAAACAACTCAAAACATTTGTTCAATGTTAACAAATTCTTAGGTTTCATTAAAAAAAAAAATCAACATAGTGCTTAACTGTACAGAGATAGAAATTAAGCATGGGCTTGACCAAATGAAAACCTAAAATCTGGGTGAATGTTAATACAAACTATAGTCAAATAAATGGAAAGACAAATGCATACAAGTGTTAAATAATCAGTATCTTGATCAAATCTAGTTTTAAGACTTTTGGATCAACAGACACTCAAAATAACTTATGTATCATGATTACCTGGAGCAAAGCCTCTATTAAATCCCCCAGACTACACCTAGGTCTACATACATACATACAGATGTAGGTTTATGCTGTTTCTCAAGTGCATGGTTAGTCCCAGAGACTTAAGGGAGTTTAATGCCAATCAGTATAAAAGAAAAGATATTCTCCTCCATGGCACTACCACTTTCAACAATTCAAAAGCAGGGGTTTATTTGTACCCTGGCATAATTCTGTACTGGAGCTTGCCGTAAATTCTTGCTGCTGGAACAAAGACAAGGGACCATCTACCTCAGCAAACACTGTGTACAGGGATGCAACCTCCCTTTTCCCTACATAAATTAGGGCATGAGAAGGGCATAGACATGCTTCAGTCAATACAAACTGAGGAGCAACCACAGGATAGTTCAGCTGCCATACTTACTACCCCTTCTCACATTCTTTGGGTGGGGACATACTATGAAAACAGCCTTTTAATCCCTCTTTCCACTCTTTCACACCCCAGCACCCATCCGCAAGCCGCTGGGACATATTCTCCAAGGTTCTGGCCACTGAAAAGCATCAAACCTGGAAAACAACTCACCTCAACAATCTTTCACAACAGCATTGCTAATTGTAGCGCTTCCACTGAAAGTCTTATTCATTTTTTGGTGGTGTTTTGGAAAGTGGGTGGGGAGGGAAGGGACATAAGCAAGTGCATGTTAAGAAGCAGGAAAGCAAACAGAGATCATTATCATTTTCAATGCTCTGGAATTTAACCCATGACTTCTGAACTGCTGAAGCATAGCAACAGGGCCATTTTGCTGGAGGAGGGAGAAAAGAAGATAGCAAATTTTTACTAGCACTGCCTGATGTGGTATCAGCACAGACTAGCAGGTAGTGTGTGGACCACCTCTCTGGGAACACAGCTACCCCACTAGGATAACAGCACCATCTTCTCCTTGACCTCACTGTCCAACTTCTTTCCTGAAATATCTCAGGGGTATCTGCAAGTAGGTAACACTGCATTTTGTTTAGCAAAAGAAGAAAACAGCATTCATATAGATGTCTATTCTAGATTAGTGCAATAAATAAGAATAAAAGCTTGTTCCTTTTTTTCCTGATCTGCAGGAAGCTGAACTGATAGAATACATTCACTGAGTTTCTCTGCAGCAATCATAACATGAACAAATGCACCAGTTCTTTGAAACTGCAATCACCTTTGATGACGGAAGCAGTAAATAACAGAATTCCCAGTGTTCTAATTAACATGAGAAATGTTTGCAGTTCTTCTGATATGCTATTGCAACGTGACTAGCAAAATCAGGAGAGGAAGACAGAACAGCTGAATATTCTGACAGTTTAATAGGAATTTATTAGGAGAAAGTACTGCTGCATCATCCAGAGAATTCATCATAGACTGAAAATCCAGAAGTGTCCTACTTCTAAGTGTATTCAAAGAGTCACTTCATTTCTTTATTCCTTTTGTCCCTGCAGATAAGAGTAATACTTACAGGATGTACCATAAACACTGGTTAATCAGTATATTTGTCTATCAACTCTAAAGCGCTATGAGCATACAAATAATAACACTATTTGTGCAGCCAATGGTCCTTTGTCATCTCATCAGGTAAGTACTAAAACAACATCTTAGCATACATGTGCTGCTAGAGGAAGACTAAAGACTGACCAATGTGAGTGACTAAAATTTCCACAAGAATTCTAGATCATCTATTTAAGACTGTAGCCTTATAGAGGTAGGGAAATTTTTACCTTGAGGCTAAGTCACACACATTTTTTTGTAGTTATAAGATTACTGGAAGTAACAAACTTAGTAAAAAATAAAAAAATAAAAAATGAATAAATCTACATACATGATGTATATGTGCACCCATTAGGGATGCGCTCACAGCTGAAAATGGCTAACAAAGTAGTTAGCCACCACACTTGCACTCTCTTCCTCACCACTTCACTTGTAGCTCCTGGCCAAAGCTGAAGCATCCTGAATCTCGGGCACATCCACATTCAAACCGTAAAGGACAACTTGCTTGGCTGCTCAGCCCAATGCTCCTATGGAGTACTTGCAGCTCTGGTGGGAACAGACCAGCCCTCTCCAGCAGCTATTCTCTGTAGTTTCAGCCTAAGTCTCAGCTCTGCTCTCTACTCCTAATCTCCTTTCTCAGCTGTTTCTGAATCAAAATAGCAAGGAATGACAGCCTTGAATAAGCCCTTGTCACTGTGGAGACACCCATGGAAAGCACCTCCTTCTTCTCCACAACCAAACAACACATATGAATATCCAGTACTGCAGGAGTACAGCAGCCCTTGCTGAAAGTAGCCTGTTTACTGTGCATCCAAACATTTACAGACAACATGAGGACTTTTGTCCAGAAATCACAGGAAAACAAACATGTTTCTCTATATTCCTGCCATCCGCATTGTAGGTTTGCATGGGAAGGGGGATGATGCACTACGAAAGCTCTCATATCTAATCCTGCCTCCCAGCCCATCACCCCTTGTTCCCGACTGTCTGGCTCGGGATGGAAACCCCAAGCTTCTTCTGCCAGGCTAATTTCAAACCCAGCACTTGAACCCTTTTGCTGCATCATGCCCAAGCAACCGCTCCTCCTCCAGAGCTGTGATACCACCCTTCCTCCCATAACACATTCTCTGACCTTCTCCATCTCTGCAGCTCTCTCTGCTGCCACTTGTCCCCAGACTAGCAAAGGTCCAAGGAATAACAGTGAGATTCACTGTCCGAAAGGCAGGGTGCACACGCTGGCTGAGACGCAGCCTTCTCTTCTCAAAGGGCAGCCAAGCTGCACCTGGCCGTGCAGGGGCTGCCACACTGCGGGCGGGTGGCACGCGGGACAGCCACCTGGCCACGGAGCCCGCAGCACCTCGTGGCATGGCAGCTTTGCAGCCTGCAGGCACCCAGCAGCCGCAGAAACAGCCTCACAGTTGGCTCAGCCTCAGACCTGCTGTAACAATTGTCAGTATATGGAATCAGCAGAACTCTGCTGAGCCAAGGCCAGAAGAAGATTTGGATGGTTGTTTTGGGTTTATTTTTGAATTTTTAACCAGTACCCTGCTATTCTGCAAACTCTGAGTGTTCAAAGTTATTCAGACAATTCACTGTATCTTTGAAGTTCAGATTTTCATCCACAACTGTTCAATAACATATGCAGAAACAAAACATTAAAATGCTGCAAGAAAAAACTATCTCAGATGAACAGAAATAATATTTTGATTTTCAAAAATTTTTAATTCTGATGTTATGCTGTTAACACTGTGGATCAGATAGAATCCATGCAGTATTGCCTCTTTGTCCTCTTGTCACTGCATGACTATCTTAACTGAACAAGGCATTTCACTCGGAATAAATTTTAAAACCTTACTACAGTTTACAAGTAAGAGGGACCACAGTAAGAGGGATGTAACTGAAGCAGGAGGAGAAACCTTCAGATCTTTAGGATGTTGAACCTAGACTCCAAAACCAATTAAGTGCCAGAGGTCAGGCCACAACGCAGTTTAGATTCTTCCATGTCTGCAAGGCCTTCCACAAACACTAAAATCATGAAACAAAAATAAAACCCTTCTCTTCTGTTCTTAAGATCTGCCTTGATACTCATCCCATCTGCCTGATTTTTTTTTTTCTTTTTTTGGAAGGGGAGGCGTTGCGGGGAAGACTTCCCTTTTCATAAATTGAGCACAGTAACCTTTCCCACAGAAAGAACTGAGAGCGAAGCACAATTTTAGTCTTTGAAGAATATTAGGGAATAACAATCCAAACAGGATCATTCGACAATTGCCCACTCAAGCTCAAACACATTAGAGACCAATGCATTCTGTTAATTTTGTTAACAGCTAGAACTGCAGGATACAAACTTCACAATATTGAGCCACTGGCATTAATGTGATAAAAGATTTAAGGGCTAGCATGATGGAAAGAGAGAAAGCAAAGCTTTTAAACCTCTGTTAATGGATAAAAGAAAATAATCTTCAACATTCTAGTTGGCTTTGCTTTATTATATTAATTATAAAAGATGAGATTTTAACTTGAGATCTCTGATGATATAAATAAAAGCTAACTTCTCAAAACATTTCCAGGAAAATAATTCTAAGAGAGAAGAAAATAAAATACCATAAGTTTGACTGTACTTCTGTAATTAGGTACAAGTTTACTGTCCCATTGTTTTAGCAATTGATTTGCTATGAGGATTGAATGCCAAGATAACTTCTAATAAAATGGCTTATGATATTTAAAAATAATAAAAAAACTTTTTTCTGGATTATTTAAATATTCCCACATTTCTTTTAATTTCATTAAGATTATAAACATAACTTGCAGCCAAATTGCAACTATAGCTCTTTCAGTTACCACAGAGTCTGTAGGATCACTGTTGCCACATCACTTCTATTACAATTTTAAAGTGTTATCATTTCTTCACATAGTATTTACTTCAAATTTTCTCCTTTTGTTATCTTTTGGCACACACACAGAATCTCGCATGCCATTAAAATAAATGGAGCTAGGAAGTTCAGCCACTGAAGTCACTTCCATCAAGCATCAGTGGGGGCAAGATGTCACCCAGTATGCTTGTAAAGTGAGTTTCTGAACAGGAATGAACTTATGCAAATTAAGTTAGATGTGTATTTAAACATCTTGCTGAAGAGGGGCTATTAAACAGGAAAGGAAGAAGGAAACAGTACAGTAAGCTTTCAAAATTATAGTCCATTGAGGTCCCTCATCTTAATATTACACATAAAAGTATATGAAACAGTAAAAGACAGCAAAAAATATAGTTTAGCCCACCTACAGAAACATCTCAGAAGAAACATGTATTATATTCAAACAAATGCTTTGACACAGACAAGAGAAACAGGGATTGACTGACAGATGCATAAGGGACCCCTTTGCACATCAGTCTTGCTCCCAGGTTGCCAAAGCCCCTGTGCCCACAGCTGACGAGTGATGCAGGCCAGGAGGCTGCCTCACCGACTGACCTGCACAGTGAGGAGAGAGCAACGCCAAGCCAAGCCAAAGAGATGAGAACCCATCTCAACTGCCCACAGCCTGGGAGCCCCTGGGCACGAATGGCTGCAGAAGCAACCCTAGAGCCAGTGTTAAGGGAAGGGATTTTGTCTGGCTATCCCAAGCCCCTTGAGTTACTGAGGAAATGCTATTTTGAGGAGGAACTACCACATCTCTGGAGAGGAATCTCTCTATATTTTCTGTTCACTGAGAGTAGCAGAGAGCATCTAAGTAGTTATCTCAAAAAAATCAAAAACATCTGTGGCTGTGGCCTCCACCCTTCAGTATTTCAGCTCAAAAGTCCTTCTGTAGCATGAATATAAGTAATTTTATGCAGCAGTTAAAACATAAGTTCCTGCTACGTTAGGCCATCTTTACTGTAGGAAAACAGGTCATGGTTACAAGTACAGTCACTAACAGATTTTAACTTTTTCTTGAATACATAATGGTATCAGACATTCAAGGTTAAGTTTGCAAGTCACTGTCCAGGTTCAGAAGCTTATTGTTGATGACCATTATCATGTTTCAAACTGTTTACAATTGTGTGCAAGGATGGGATGTTCAAAGGAACATATAGGAATGTTCCTTTAAGTTTAGGCAAGCTCACTTAGTTAAAACTTGTGCATTAAATAAAAGCTATCTTACAAGTACAAAAACAGGCTTATTATCTGTAACATTATTTTTCCTAGTTAGAAAGGTAAGGTGTTCTGCTTTTCCTAGTTCCCCAAGCTTGCCTTGCTACATTCTGCACCTTATTGCTACATAATGTTCTCCTAACAGGAAATGTTCTGATCACTTAAAGGCTTTGAACTTAGTACACTTTCTTCCCTCTTTAGTTACAAATAAAAACATACCACAATGGCAGCTGTTAAAGGAGGTGCCAGGTACATAAATCAAACAGACAGAGCCTTGAGGGGAGAAGGCCTCAAATGATAAATAATTACCAGTTCTACAGAGCTTGATTACTGCAGAGGTAATGTCTGATTAAAACAAGATCAGCATTAAGGCACAGACCTGAGTGCGTGCACGCGCACACACACACAGAAGCTTCAGTGTCTGAACTGAGTCACAGTGCTGGGCTTCTGGGCTCCACACTTCGGTGCAGATCCAGGGAGAGGGGAATGAATGTCAAAGCCTGCAAAAGCTGGCCGTGCAAAGGAGGTGAGGTGAAAAGCAGCAAATGGCTCTCTTGACGCATACCATGAAGTCAGATACGGAGGCACAGAAAGGGGAAAGCAGGAGACAAGAACCTACAAGACTTAGAAGTCTTGTAGCACAACCTTTCCTTTACAAAGAAGGAACAAAGATACTTAAAGCTTAAATTCCAGGCACCAGCCCAAGCCTGTGCTTCAGACAAGATTCATGCGGAATCCAGACTGGTTGCAAGACCCCGTTGTCGAGCCGGCTCCAAAAGAGAAGGCAAAAGCACACCCACGGGAGCACTGGACAACTGGCCAGAATGAGAGCTTGGTGTCTGGCCCCAGCACTGAAAACGGTTCCCCGTATAGTTCTGGAAAACCCTTGATGTCAGGGACTCACTGTAGTCATCTGCAGACTGGGTGTTTCAAAACCCTGCATAGCTCTGGAAAGAAGTTTAAGTTTCCAGGCTTCCATTATTTCATACACATTTTCATACTATCTTTATTGCCCCAGTACCCAAACTCTCTCCAACGCACTAGTAGGCCTAACATCAAACACCATTGTGGTTCAGTCTCTGTTGGAATAAACTCTTTTAATTTGCTTTTCTGCAGCATGACAGTTACCAGTTATTTTGTAGTCCTTTCCTGCTCTTTTTTATTCCCTTTACCTTTTAAAGAAATAACTTCACAATAAATATTGATATAGTTTAAAAAAATGTTTTCTCCTACATGATTTAAGGGGAACACATTTTCTAATAAGTCCTTCAGCATTTCAGACTTCTGCCACTGATAATGTATTATAATTGCTTAGAGTTAAATTAGACAGCTTCTTTTCAAATGCAGCATTTTAATACACTGTCAGGAGCTTAATACTTTAGTTTTTAAGGAATGATTCTGAAGCACCAGACTTCAGTACTGAACCAATAAAGTAAAATTATGACACTATGAATATTTTTATTCAGGCAGAGCTCTGAATAACCCAAATGTGTCTGAGGACAACAAATATTCAGCTAAAAGCATGAATGGAATTGCTGATCTAAAAAATAAAGAGATTACAGATACCAGAATCCAGAAATGGTACCCTAAAAAACTCTGGATACTAAATACACAATGTGATTTTCAAAAATGATTAATACTAAAGCAGTTAATCAGAAGTTGCTCTGTGCTCAATGGTTGGTTGGTTGTTTGTTTGACTTCAGACCACTTATTTAGATTCTCTAACCCCATCTTCAGGCATTATGATCTTGACCAAAATTCCAGGGAAAGGTGGGGAGAGGGAGCTGATAAAACTAGAGATATCAATTCACAGAAGGATACATACTTAACCTAAAGAAACAGCACTGCAGAGAAGTGGACCATCAGTGGATCATGAACTTGATTTCAAAGAGTAGAAAAAAAATGGTGCATAGATTCTCATGAAGGTGGTGCCATAGTAGTAGCAGAAAGAGAGGATCACATCTTGTAAACTTGAGGAAACTTGCACAACCATCCCCCAAGACTGCAGATAAATTTGAACTATGCCAAGGCAACGAGTGATTAAAGCTCAGGACCATATTTCAGCCACAAAAATGAGGAAAAAAATACCCCAAATTAGTGGGTTCTGGAAGGGCTCAGGATTTGCCAACAGCCTAGAGAGAAACAATGGATTGCTACAATGACTAGAACCATACTGAAGAATCTGATACCCAAAAGGTATAGAGCTCAACTTGCTGCCATGCAAGACAACATGATACTGCAGGAGGAAAAGAAAGATGCTAACAAAAGACAAAGAAATATTTAATGACTCAATTTACTTCTACAGTCTGAAATTTTCACCACATCTGTTCACAGAGCTCCCTAGCTTCAAGAGATCCAGTATCAAATTTATCAGGGAAAGATACTAACAGGGCCTGGTTATTGTGCAGATACCCAATCTCTGTCACGCACTGAAATATTGGATGAATCTCTCTTACTACATCCATGACCAACACCAATCCAGGGACATTACAGAAATCCCAGCAGCCATTTTTGCATTAGGTTGTAGATGTAGACTTTTTTTACTGGTGTCTTTATAGATATTTGAGTATCTGACATAAAATACTCCACTACAAAAGGGAAAGCTAATAAGAAGCTATAATGCAGCACAGCAGGAGCAATGATCAGGCAAACGGGGAGAATTATGAAAGATATATAAATATATTTGCTTTTTAACTCTGAAAGGTTACAGCACATACATGCACATGATGTGTAATTCTCCCTTTTGCAGCACTGACTGCAACATTTACTGATCTGTATTACTACTACACACATTTTAGGAAAGATGAACTAAATTCATACCTATTACAGATAAAGCATAGTCTGCATGACAAAAATCCAGAGACCTGTCATACATTTTGATATTCTTTTATTAATGCTGGACTGGCAGAGTTCTTACTTTAAAGGAAAGGGTTCCAGTGAAGATGCTTCCTGTGCTGCTCTGCCTGGAGTCTCAGCAGAATGGAAAGCTTTATGAACCACATAACAGTTTTATGACAGACGCCTACAGGAATATACACACATGCATAGTCAAAGGGGATTTAGAGCAAAATGGCCTTATGGCATCCTATACCACCCAAATTCTGAGGGGATTTAAATACTAATATTGTGCTACAAAACAGAGGAAAAAAATTCCCCAGAATTAGCCAATACATTTCTAAAAAACAAGATTAAGCATCTTTGTAAAGCTCAACCTGCTTTGTCAATACTCTTCCACGGGAGAAAAAAAATGCCCAGTGTTGATATAATACAGGTGTGCAGTAATTTAGATCTGCACAGTACAGAATCCCAGGAACACCATGTTCTGTGGAACGGACCTTCCAACCCCTGCTTCCAGCTTGCTCCCTTATGCTGGAATTTACAAAGGAAATGTCATGGGATTGCCAATGCTAGCTCCACTTTACTACGGTATGCAGAGAAATTTCCCTCCAGCTCCTCCACACATTTTTATCCCAAATGCCTCCAGACTGTCTTGCACAGAAGAAGGTGGCAGGATGAAACTTTTGCTGTGCTATAAGGAACCAAACAGCTGCAACAGCACAATACAACAAAGCAGCGGCACAGCAAAAAAAGAGCACAAGAAGCACCAAATTCTCTAGAAGTACAAAAAGTCTAAATTCTTCCAGAGTCAATGGAGTTACACCCAAAGCTAATTTGGTCAACACCAGCATTCTGAAGTTAAACAGTAATTCCTGCTACATTTTTACTCAAAAGGAAACCCAAAGCAAGTGCAATCTGTGTTAAGTAAAATGAATGTATTAATTTACAGCACAACTAAACTGAGTAGCCACATTATCCTGAAGGCAGCCTGCCGACTCACAAAGAGTTGGAAGTAAATAAATCACATATGACTGTGATAAATGATCAGTGCAGGATGTGTCAGAGTGCAGGCCTGATCAGCCACCAGGCTGTAATGCACTGAACTACCATGGGAGGTTTGGGGGCCAGCAAATATGAAAGAGCCTCTTGTTAGAGTCAAGAAGAACTGGGCAAATGCTTTGCAACGAATTAGTACAGAAGTAGATTTTAGCCCATTTCACACTTATATATGATCTAAAAGCAGTTTTTTTCTAATGTGCTCACTGGTAATTTCCTATTCTCTTTCACCAGAATTGTAAATTCCAGAAATTTTTCATAGGTCACCTGTTAACAGTATGTCATAAATGGTTTAACTCAAGACACATCATTTATTTTATCCTCAAAGTCCCAATGCTTCATGCCAGTGTTAACAAAAAATTCACTTTCAATCCAAAATAACACACCATTAAGATAGACTATATTTTGGAAAGAGCTATTTACTAAGGGAATGGATCCCACCCACCACTTTTATATTCCCAACCTCAATAATTTCTGTATGTTGTGCTTTGGATCTTTGTCACATGTTGTATATCCTTGACAGGTGCAGAGACATATGACTTGCAATTCCATGCTTGAGGGTATGTGCAGAAGAAAAACTTTTTTTTTTTTATTAAAAAGAGATTAATAAGAAAAGCTGTCAAAGCAGAAAAAACATATCATCAATATAAACACTGAAGAAAATGAAACAGGTGACATTTCACAAAATTCACATAAACATCAATAATGAAAGGGGATTATGAAATGTATTTACATAAGCCAGCCACAGGACAGATTAGCCCAAGTGCAGATCTACCACAATTGGGCTGGGGCAGCACCCCTATTCTCAGGGCTATGCGCAATTGCACTGTTCATCCACTGCTAGTGCTTACTACAGATTTTGGTCTATTCTGCAGGTTCAGGTGTGCTGTAGTGCCAAGTGGTGTGCTGCCATGCATCAGAGCACTTGACGCAGGAGAGAAATGTGATTCAGAAAGAGTCACGGGGGTACGAGTTTCTGGTGGCTAGGCTCCACAGTCCCCAATGTAAGAGTCACCAATGCCTAACACTAGGCTGAGACTAATGCCATGGACCCTGACAGCACAGGTGATAACTCTAGTAGCAGACCTCAACCGACATTTGCAGTCTCTTAGTCCCACTTCTCCTGTAAGTCTACTAGTTCTCCTTCCCAGCACTCTAACCTTAACTGTGAGCTGAGACTAATGTCACTGAACAGTATCCCTAAGACTGAGGGATAAATCTAATAGCCGCCCTCCATTGACCTTGGCAAACTCAACCCCATTCTTCTTATACAGCTCCCCCTTCTCATTCTCTGAACCCTAAGCATTGGTCGAGACTAATGCCATTGGACACCCCAATCCCAGAGACGGAGGCCGGCACAGCCTATAATTGCACTATAAGGCCACATTTCACTGTGACGGCCTCTCCCCAGCCCATGGGGTTTGCACTGCTCCTTTTCAGAACCCTGATTCTACTCTCACAGTAACATCATGGGACGCTGTGATCTCCCAGGCTAAGGACTGCTCGGAGGATAACTCCAGCAGTAACCCTCACTTGATTATCCAAAACACCTCTGAGGCCCACTCAGAAACCATAGGACTCCCATGTTCTCTTCTCTGAACCCTAAACCTAACCACAGGCTGAGATCAAAGCCACAGGACACTCTAATCCTCTCAGTGAAGGAACGCACAGGCAGCAATTCTAACAGCTGCCTGCAACCGCTTGTCGGACACATTCTTCCTGCATGACTCTTGAACACTGAATTCCACTCTAGGCTGAGGCTAAAGCCCTGAGACTCCCCAATGCCTGAGCTAATTGTTTCAAGCAGCGGTCCAGTAGCACTCCTTGCCTTACTTCAGCAACCTCCTCTGTTCCCTGCTCTTGCTGTGTACGTGGGGTATAGAGACCTTGCCCCCAAGCACAGCCTGAACCCCAGGCCAGCAGCTCAGCCTGCTTAATCAGTGCTGAGTGCACAGTGCCACTAGCAGGTGTCAGATTACCTCCGTAGTCCCTCTGAGCCCCACCATTACTGTGTGTCCTGGATCTGTATTTTTCAGCACCTTGACTTCACTGGCTCCTGTCATTTTTCTGACCTGGTGGGGATCTCAAAAGGGAGTCTCTAAGTCCTTCTTCTACACCTTCCAGTCCTTCCCCTTCATGATGCTGCCCAGGTTTCTGGCCCATACGCCATGGCTGCCTGCCTCTGCCATCCCTGCTGAGTGCAAGAGACAAGTAATTCAGACATTACTGATGTGACCCTCAATAAATTTCTGATGGGGTGCACCCCCATCTCCCCCTGGAAGCCCCAACTCTTGTTTAGTATTTAAATAGATCCATAACAACCTAACCTCAAGATAACAGTTGAATGATGTGGTGTTTTTATTTCTCGTGATGCCAAAATACTCAGTCTGGTAAATCCCACTTTCAATCAACCTTTTTCAGACAAAGGACCACAAACAGATCCATAGATCTGTCAAGGTGTCTTGTTGATTAATAATGCTTTAGACTAAATTGTCTTTACAGTTTATCAAACTTATTATCATTCGACTGTAAATTTCTACCTTCACTTTGAAATTATTGGCAAAATGAGAAAGTTAGAGCCATAAAATTAATTAAAATCTTAATTACATGGATTCTTCTTTGCATTCTGCAATTAGATAAAGTAGTAAGTTATCATAATTCCCTTTAAAAAGTAAGAGGAAAAGGGAGAGAGTTACCTAGCAAATGATGAGAAAAGATAAAGGTTTTGATTTTTATGTTAGATATGTGGGCACACAGAGCTGTATATCTTGTAGAATCAGCTAATGTGAACTCATTACCAATTTGACAAGACATGATATAAAACAAAGGTATGAATCCATTTGTCTTAGATGCTATCACTGATACCGAGCTTAGTTTATATTCCACGTATTCCCAAAGTTCAAAATTATTTAGACACCTTGGGTACTGAAATGCATGAAACGTATCAGAGAAAACAACAAGCCCAAACCTTTCCATCTAAGTTAATACGAAACAGTTTTATCCTTTTGGGACCCGAGCAGACAGTCAAAACCCATCAGAATATTTTTTCTAGTATTTCTCACCTGGACAAAAAATTGGAAATGCTAGAACAAATAGTTTTACCATCTCTTGTAGCAAACTGAAAGTCTCACTACTTTTGATGCTAGCTAAAACTATCATTTCCAGATGCTGGTGATAACTCAAGAACCTCAGTTTCATTATTAGAAACAGAAAAGTTTAAGCTGTCATATGGAGTACAGATACATGATAACATGATCTATGGCTCAAAAAACATGAGAAAAATCATTATTTAAAATAAATTTGTGACTTTGATGAAGAATATTAATATTAAATAGATATTAAATACCTCTTAAGAGCCCTGGATTGAATCCTCAAATGCAGTACCCAATACTCAACAAGTAGCAACAAAACACTTAACAATAATAGACTAACAGCAGCTGTTAGGAAATGCGGAGGTAGAACGGAGAGGAGGTAGGACCAGAGGCATCACCAGAGTTCTGGGTCCCTGCAGTAGCAGGGGATTTATTAGGCAAAGTTTTCAGCTGATGTTAAGTAGTGGACTACATTATCCAGCTTGCATTACCCCCTTTTCTGCAGAAATAAAGGAAAAAAGCCCAACAGGTATGGCTACTCTGACCTAGGGTAAAATATATGTGTGACTCCACATCCAGGGACTACTTCAAGCTATAGCTCACGATCAAGACACAGCATACAGTTCTCAATATATTTGAATAGCATAAAGAATAGCACACTACATCATATACTAGATCTACAGTTTTTAGCTATGGCCAGTGTTCAGAGTTTCAGAATTAGATGGAGGAAGAGGAAAAAAAAAAAATCAACACAGAAACCACATAATGTATCAAGAAGTGAAGCAGTTTGTTACTGGTTTATTCAAGTGTGTGCTGCAAAACCTCAAACACAGACTTATAACTGCAGGGTAGCAAAACAGTATTTTAGTTTTATTAAACCCCAAATGGTGACATCAACACACTGAATGCCTAAGGAGTCACACCCCACACCCAATTTTCTCCTTCTAGAAAACATCCATTTTGTGTCATGTAATTCTTTCTCTATACTTGCCAATATGATGGCAAGCTGAAACATCATTGCATTTTGCCAGGATGATGGCAAGCTGAAATGCTGTTTGCATGTCAAGTTTTTCTGTTGTATCAAATTGACAAGGGAAAAAAAAAAGGAAAATAAAAATGAGTGATGAAACAAATTAAAATGAGCAATCTACTGGCAATTAATTAACAAAATATGTTCAGAATTATTGCAATCTGAGCAACATACAGTACACAAAAAGGCAAATCTCCATGACAGAAGGAAAGCCCTTAATTCATAGCACCAAACACCTCCTAACAACTCATCCAGTTCTGAACCTTTTCAGGTTCACAGGCCACTAGCTAATATTCAGCTAAGAGGCTTTAGAAATGCAGATTAATGCTTCATGCTCTAGGGAACAAGCTCATCACCAACTGTATTGAGAAGCTCTTCCCCCACCTCCAGGGAATAGAATTACATAATCAGTTAAGTACATTATGGTTTCTTAGCTCTTTCTAAGGTCTTAGTACAAAAAACTAGCAATAACTGTTACTGGGGTAGGTTGACCAATGTTCTTTGCTACAGTGCCAATTACTCAGCAGTATGATACCAAAATAAATATATTATTAGCATTCCAGCCACGCCACTCTTATTCCGTTTAATTCCATCCATTAAAAATTAGCACCTATTTTCTATATGTGCTCCCTGACAATTGTCAAATCATGATGAAACAGACCACGCTTGCAATCACACACCCCAGTGCTTGCCAAAACAACCAACAAAACCAATAGCAAAAGCATATTTTGGGACTGCTACCAGCCCCTTCCCTTTGTCATATAGGGATGGAAGACAACAACAAAAAACCCAACAACAACAACAAAGGTTCTAAAACTACATTCATTATTACAGTCATATCTTATGGGAGATACACCTATTGCAGCCAATTCTTGTTGCAACTTAAAGTGAACGTGCAGCCATGTGATGAGAGATATAATGAGATTTTTAAGAGTGCTGCATCTAAGTGTTTGACAAAAAAGGATTCAGCTGGGGTACAATGAACTGTTATTTATTTCCATTTGAGTTTAGCAAAGGTTGTCCTACACAACTGTGAAACAATTTTACACTTTTTAAATGTATTAGCTTTGAACTGAAACAGTAAACAAACTATTTATTTGGATTTTTTTTTTTTTTTAGTGTCTCAAAATGGATTAACAAGGGTGTGCAGTGAGTTTACCACCACAGAGAACAATTTTTTGATGGCAGACTAATGGGATTGCAAAGGGTTATTCTGCTGGAGAGGAAATTTTCAGGTGCTTTCTCTCTAATGAAGGTTTTTTTGTTCCTCACTTACAAAGTGCTTTTTTGTCTTTCCTTTTCACTTTTTTTTTTTTTTTTTTTTAAACAAGTCAGGGAAAGGTGGATTGCCTTGGAGAATCATGTTGTCATTGGATTAAATTAAACCTTAAAAGATCAAAGCTTTCAAAATCATGCTGAGTTCAAACTGGGATCTTTGGAAGACTTGGGAAGGAAAAACACTGATCTTTATGATTCGTCTGCAAACATGTTGCTCTTCAACTGCTGGAAATATGCAGGAGTATACCAAATGAAAAAACAATCTTCAGGGACAGTAGAGGAGCTTTTAGAGAAACCAATCTTTCCTGAGAATGGGTGAAATTCAACTCTCTCCTGACAGTCTGCAGGTGTTGTGGTCTCGTCCTGGCCATGTAGGCTGTTCATTTAATTCTTTAATAGCTCAATGGTTGTGCTATAAATTTTATCCCATGTGACCTTCTAAATCACCCTCCACCCCCAAAAAAAGATTGCTATAAATGAAGGAATATTATAATAAATTTCAAAAATTCCACAGCACTGAAGAAAAACTGTTATTAATCCAAATACCTGTTGTCGTCAGGTACTCAAAAGCTCTAGTGAGTAAAATGGACTTTTAATGCTTCTCAGGTGCTAAAATTATTTTTATGAAGCTTGATATTGTCTATCTATACCTACCTTCTGCCCTAGTAGTATAAGCATCTCTTAACCATTTCTGACTAAACACAAAGGTCAGGTGTACTTTTGATCAGGTTGTAATTAAAACACTTTGACAAGATCAAACTGGGCTAGTTTTAAAATAAGTGACTATGTATTACTACATGAAAGATTTAGTTGTGTAAGAACACAAGTTGCCTGTCTGGAAAGATGAAACAATAAAGTTCAAAACAAATCATTTTTATCATCATCATACCTGGAAAGCCATGCCCCAAAACTAATGAGGAATATATTCTGGGACAGATATGGGAGATGGAGAAGCTTTTCATGCCCACCACTTTCAGACTTCCTTATCAGACCCTGCACACAGCATCTATTGTATTAAAGTGCTTCTTGACCTGACGGACTATGTATTGTATATCTGCCAGCAGCCAGACCACAGCTTATACTGTTGAACTGCTAATCACACATCAAATGAGGTCTCTCTAGGCTGCCAGCCCTTCTTATCTCACTTCCACCTATCATATTTCTGATAACCAGTGCAGAGTACCGCATGTAAAGACACCATCACAGCAAGCCCCTTTTGCAGTATAGCTTTTACTGGCCTTCAAAAACCCTGCAACTACACTTCTGAGTACCAACTAACATACCAGCAGGTTAAATATCTAACAGCATATGGATCTGTCTGCGGCAGCTCAGTCTTACGCTGGCCGTGAACCGCTCTGGTAGGCTACATGTTGCGACAGTTGGCATGGGCTGGGCCTGCCCGTTAATATATGAAATTTAATTAACCCTGGGAGTCAGGGAGTCCCTTCGCTGCAAGGACGGAGGAGTACGGTCAGCAGAAACACCCGCCAGTCCCCCCAGAGCTGGCGGTGCAGCATCTCAGAGCACCCGGCGGCCGTTAGCGCTGAGGGAATTCGAACGGGCCAATCAGAAGCGAGAATTCCGGCCCCAGCCCCGTAACCGAGGGCATCCCGAGGCGCCGGGCGAGGGGCAGAGCCCGCGGCCGCCGCCCGCCTCAGGGCTGGGCACCGCGGCAGCGGCCCCGCACAGCCGGCCCCGCTCCCCTCCCCGCCTGCCTCGCGGGCGGGTTGCGCAGCCTGTGAACTTGTGAACTACATCTGCGATTAAAGCGTTTTGGGGTCCACATCCCTTTTGTCTCCACCCTGCTGTTTGATGTTAAACGGTGACAGCAGTGTAGCCTATTCCTTCCACACAGCACCCTTAAGCGGAAAGGTGATCTGCTTCTGTCCTTTTAGTTTCAGCTTAATTAATTTTGGCGTGCCAGAAAGGCATTCTGCTCCGTCTGCCCGTGGGGGTTCACAACACGGAGAACCCCCCCTTGCCTCGGCCGCTCCCTGTCCATCCACCTCCCACCGCAACGCCCGCAGCCCGAGGCCCACCAGGGGTCCTGGGCCAAGTCAGCGTTGAACCACTCACAGACACCATTTACTTTCCTTTGTCCTGTCTGGTTTTAGGCGCCTCGGGACAAGGGCCTATTCCGCCGTTCCTCCTCTCAAACACGTGCGGCTTCTCTACCGCTGAGGCACCATGTCATGCCCCAGGACACGGGGGCAGGTCAGCACAACAGCGGAGGCAATTGTAAGGATCACGTGCTTATTTTTTCCACAGCACCATTTGGGGTTGTTTATTCTCCTTTCACGGCTGTGTCAGAGGAGAACACTGACACGGTGTTAGAAAGCTAGTCTTCCCTGCAGTAAGAGGTGATTTCACCTACAGCAATTTCCTCCATGCTTGACAGGCTAAGTAGAACCACTATGTCCATTTTAAGGCAGTAGCTGTGATGATTAAACCTTCCTTATGAAGTTCATTGCCTCTCAGCAAGGTACCAAGATACCATCTGTCATATGCTTTTTCAACTTGCAAACTGATAGGAAATCCAAACAGGGAAAAAAAACAAAACCCCCTATCATTTATTCATACTTTGAATGGTAAACTACAACTGTTATACTTCAACAGCAGGCAAGAAACTATGAGGACAACTCTGATCACAATCGCTGCTATACACACAACCTCCTATATTTTCTCAAAACAGCTGCAAGAAAATTGGCAGGAAGACTGCTGTAAATTTAAAGTCACTAGATCTAGGTAAGGGCAAGAGACCTACCTTTCCAAACAACAGAACAGCAAACGATCACATTTCAATATTGTAAAGCAGCACAAAAAGCATCAAGTCAAATTTAAATCTACTCCTCCTCATCACATCTGTAAGCTTTGGGGTTACTTTCCCCTTATGCTCCTAAAGAATTAGCTTAATCGAGGAAAGTTTGCTACCATTATTTATTTAAAGAAAAAAACAGAGAAAATTATGTGTCTGTTATTTAAATATTCACACTGGAAAACAAATTCCAAGAGTAATGGTATTTAGGGAAAAGATGTGCAAGGTGAAATGCATTCATTAAAGTCTCAACTCTTGATTTTCTAGTACTCACAATCAACTTAAACCATTTACAAATAATTATTTAGACTTTTAAGACAACAGAAGTCAATCTGATGATTTGTACTGGAAGAAAAAAAAGATTATGTTCATCAAATTATTTCAGCAATATCCTCAGTGCATGTACATTATCATGAAATTCAATAAAGTGAATTACTACATTTTTACAACCGTGAAGCATATGTCCTAAAAGGAATTCAGAGTTCTAGCAACATCAAAAAATTAAAAGTATATACTGTATTTTAAGGAGCAATTCACTTACCTATACTAAGAATAGGTCAGCAGTCACAGAACCATTCTAGTTCACATAGACATAAAAAGTATTATTGACCTGATTTTACCACAATTTAATTCAAAATTAGTATATCACATTGTATTTGTTTTATTTTTAGAATGTTTTCATGTCACTTTAAGAACAGCATTTTAATGCAATGTCCTCCACAAGCAAAATGGAAATACACATTATTTATAACAGAATATAGGGGGGAAGAAACAACAAGATCAGCTCAGTATTTCTGAGACTTAAACAGCTATGTTTTTTGCATCCAAAAGCATCAAAATTGTGTTACATTTTATTACAATGAATCCACAATGAGGCCAACCAAATGATAAATTCTACTATCATTCATGCATGAATGCTACCACAAAGCAGGATGAGAAATTATTTGACATACAAAATACAATAGATGGAGCATATAAAAAGAGAAAAAGGCAAGCTTAAGTCTGGGATTTTCCCACAGCCCACCTGAACCAGGGTGCAGGTAGTAAGACAAAAAGAAAGAAACAAAACACAACCTAGAAGCTGCTAAGAAATGCAGAGCACATTCACTTTGTATTTTCACGTGGAAGCACGATTGGAAGGGAAACAGTTTACACTCCCACATGTTGATTTTTCAAACTGAAAAAGTAAATGAGAATAATTCTCTTCATTCTGCTTTTCAAGGAAGATTTGCTTTGTTTCAAAACATACACCTCATTCACAATTTCCATCAAAAGCCTGAAGTATCCAACAGATGACATTTTCCTTCCCCCATGTTTTACAAAATGGACTGATTGCAATAAAAAGTGTAAGTCTCCTCAGTTGTAGTACTGCCTTCAAATACGGGTAACTAACATTTCTAGAAGTATTGTCAAATCCAAATCACAAATAAAATTCATGCTGTATTTGACCCAAACCAAAGCTACCAGCGTCTGAATTCCCCGAGAAGCTTTCACTGATATTAAGAATAGTGTTACTTGAAATACTTGCACTGCACTTCAGCAACTCCCTTTGGGACAAATGCAACTAAGCCTTTAAACACATGCATAGTACGTTTTACTTGAACATGAACATCTCCCCCAATGGATCAACTCTTCAGCAGCCTTAAAATTAAATATGGGCTTAAAGTGTTTTCTGAATTCGGCCCTCTCTCCTTTCTTTATTAAAATGGGACAGTGGCTATAAGCCAGCAGAAACTCTGGTGATAAAGTAGAAGACATAAAGTTGGTGAGAGATGTGATAAAATTCACTTCTATACATGAGGAAATGACTTCCATAACTCATTCCAGGTTTTACTTCTTGTAAATAGCATAGCACTGTGAAAAAGCATACTCCGTATCATTTCTAGATGCACACTACACTGATTGCTTCCTAGTTCTAATTTTACAAGGGAGTGAGCATTCTGAAGGCTTTTTCACTTTTGTTTCATTATCTTCACCAGATTTTTTACTTGGATTAAAAGAAAAAATACAGAAAAGAAAAAAAACAGTAAAAAAAAAAAAGCAAACTTCAGAAGCAAGATAGATCTACTGAAGAGGCAAAATTGATATTGCTCAGTGGGCTGGATGGATGATCTACCTTTCAACTTGCTTTTGCTGGAGGCAAGAAATGGTGACAGTATGGTATAGGAATAGCCAAGGTGCACAGCAGCCAGATTCCCTCGACTTCTATAAAAAGCCCAACAGGATAAATTTTGTGAAGGTCTTAAACTATCAATTATCTTTACATAGCTCTTGCAATATTGACTGCCAAGATATAAAATCTGGAGGAAGTTCTGCTGGCCTAGTACACATTCTCCATTTTACTGTATCATGTAGCTGTCAAAGACACATCTATCCAAGTCTTTGAACACATAGCGATGAACAGATTTTTATGGGATGCACAAAATCCCAAGGCCACAGTGACTTTGGGCTAGTTGAGGGTCATCACTTATGTGTCATTCCATTGTACTAGGCACAGCTAAAAGCAAAGAGAAAAAACAGACTCCCACCTTAAGGAATTAAGTCTTCTGTGACAATAAGGCATAGAAGATGACTTGAGCAAATTTATTTTTGCTACAAAAGAAATTAGGGGCCTCATCACATTGAAAAGTAAATCGAGGTCCTGCGAAAAAAAAAGTTTTTTAAAAAAAGGTGCATTTCCAGAAGAGTTAACCTCCTGATGAGTGCATTTTGTTGAACAATATGGATACACAGGCTATTACACCCAAAACCGTACTATAATATAATTTCAGTCTTAGCCATTTGTTAGGTATACAAAATTTATACTTCTTGTGTTGATAGATAAGAAAGGTGAGCAAATCAGACACCACATAACACATTATGGTTTTAAATTAGATATTTCAATCAAACAATTAACCCTGAACAATTAACTCTTCAACATCACCATTTATTGTTACTCTGTAGAAATTCTTTCAGTATATAAGACTATCCCATACAGATTCAAAGGGTTAGAAGAGTTTGGTGTGCATATAGCTTTACAGAGAAAATATGAAATTGTGGTGAGCTACAAAAATTCTCAAGTGTTCTCAGAGGAGCTTGTCACACCCGAGTTTGAAGATTGCCCCCAGAGGACCCCTCCAATGTTCTGGCAGAGGGCAAGTACAAGAGAGGTCCTGTGTAAGTGGTGCAGGCACATCAAACCAGCAGTGTAATGCACAATATTGTGGAACAAACCTCCATTACTTGTTGTTACGGCTATCTATTATACCACAAATCAGAGAACAATTCAAAATTATTAGGGTTCAAAGATGGCTTAAAATTATTGAAATCCTCTGCTAGCCTGCATGCGAATTCTGCTTTCTACTTTAGAGCTAGCCCTTAAACAGCTAGCAGTGTCTGAACAACAGGGAGGGACAGAAATTACAAGCTAGAACGCTCGGACTAGCATCTACCATCTTTTTCTATAACTGCACTTCAGTGTTCACAAACCTATTTGGATAAGGTCCTGGGCAACTTGACCATTTTTAACAGGACTGGATTTACAATAAATCAGGTATAGATATGTCACCAATTTAATATTACTGCAGGACTATAGATAGAAAGCACTTTTTTTTGTTCTTTTTTTTCTTTTTAAAGACTGTAATCAATGTACAGAGTTAGTGTTGTTAAGAGACCAAAACACATCCAGGCAATTTCTAGACATTTATGCAAACCAAATCTTTTGCATTTGTGAACTATATCAATACTAATAAGAATTACCATACTTTTTTAACATCAAAATTCACTATACGTTATTTAAAGAGAGGTATTTCCATCAAACCCCAACTTCCTCCCTTCCCGCAGGCACTATTACTAAACTACAAAAAAAAAAAAAAAAAAAAAAAAAAAAAAGAGAAATGATGAGACAGAATATTCACCTTCAGAACTTAATCATCTGCATGAAGAGTTTTCTATTTTCAGGCTTTTACCCAATGGAATGTAGTGACTTGAATTCAAGAAAAATTTGTTTTACTGATTTTTTTTTTTTTTTACGCTTCATTAGAACACTTTCCTTCTCCCTATCTTGTCCTGATTTCAGACATGAGAGGCTGTTCTTTCATTCAGCAGAACTCTGATATATCTGTTGAGTTCAACATACTCTTTTCTCATCTTCCCTGGGAAGACAAATAAATACCTGTTCCAGGAAGAAAAGTATTTAGTCTCGAACCTAGTATGCTTCAACATAAGAAGTAATTACTTTAATGGGCTTGATTCAGAAGGGTACTAACCCTTGGCAGTCTTCTGGAGTCATTTGGAGTTTAAAATGGTTGTATCATATATACTCCTGTAGCTTTGCTCATCATGGTCTGTATTTATGAAGAAGAATGAAATAACAGTCTATGCCCTTGGCAAGCGAAGTAAAAAGAAGAAGAAAAAAAAAAGGAACAGTAAAATTTGGTGAATACAATGCAAAGGAAAGTCTTGCTAACTACAAATGCTAATCCCAATGAGAAATAGGCCCCACTATAGTTTTCCTAGCAGAAATCTGAACTATCATAACAGTGTGCTCTCTCATGAAAAATGCTTTTCTTTCCTACTAGAAATCTTAGTACATGACATTCTTGACCATTTAATTCTCTTTGTAGCCCTTTGTAGCCTTGCCCTAACATCCCCCCGCTGGGGTTTAGCTGCCTGTGTTTCAAGGATACAAGGTTCAGCTCTAATACAGCCCAGCTTCACAACACTGGCTCAGATTTTTGAGAAAGGGCTGTGACAAAAGCGTGCAGAACAATAAGAAAGGTAAAATTACAAGCAGAGGTTGGATCATTGGTAGCTTAAGGATTCAAGAGGAAAAACACCAGCATGGAAAGGTATAAACTCCTAAAGGGAAAAAAAGACAGGGAGGCTGGTTGAGTAATCAGATCAAGTTGTCAGTGCTACCATTTTGATGCACCTGGTAGGAGACAGCAACTCAGCCACACCGAGGGTCCATCACAGGAGCTGTGGAGGCCAAGCTCTCCCCTCCTGACTGATGCCTGCCTGGACAGCACGCACTCCTCAGGAGCCTTGGTGGGGCTGGAGATCATACTTGTACTTAGCTTGTTAAGTCCTAGCTGTCTTCTGTGTGTGCAAGGCAATAAATAATTGCTTTCAACTTTTTAGTTGGATATATCACGCTTGCAGAATCTCTTTGTGCCTGGCTAAAGATGCCCAAATAAACTGACTCCTCCAAAAAAAAGAGTGGTAACAGCCACTAATTCTTTTTCAGTTACCACTTGTTGGGAAATTCTCAAGTAGAAAGTTGCTTCATAGATGGACAGCAAAACTATTCTTTGATAGCCAAATTTTATCTTGAAAACAAACGGACCTACTCTGTACTCACTCCCAATGAACAATCCCTTGCCAAATAGCTAAAGTCATGGCCGAATTGACTGACTGCAGCTGTGTAAAAAGATTACAGATAAGGTGAAAATTATGAGAGGAGAGAGAGAGAATGAGATTCTGTTGTATGTTGTATTATTAAGGGTTCTGGGGAAATAATTTCTGCACTGATCTCTAGCCTAGCACGGCCTTTCAGGCAATGACACTGCAGAGACAAACCTAACTTCAACTCCAGACCAAAACACAGCTGGCAACACAACAGCACTTGCTGCTACCCACACCTACCACACGCCAAGCCAGTTACAAGCAAGAGGAGAGAATCTTCTTCATGGATGCACAATGAATTACCAACAGCATACACAATGAAAATAGAAAACAGTAATAGAAAACAGTAATTAATGAAAATTCAGAGTATAACTACTGGCATGGTTGAAACTCCACTGGTTTTAATGCAAGTTTTTGAGTATGCAAATGTCTCGTAATCACCCTTGGGGTATGTGTGCACGTGAAAGAACACACCCATTATTGCAATTTCATCGCGGTTTTAAAGAATTTTGTTACATATTGTTCGATGTATATTGGATTCTCTTATCTCTCTAGTCGGCTACGAGAGAGTGATAATGTTATTATCATCTAGATTAAAGTTACTAAAAATGTGTTCCTAAACACTATTTTTTCATGCCATCCATGAAAATGAGAGTAATGGAATTAAACTACGTAAGAAGAATTGGTTACGTCAAACCTTTGCCATATTTCCAAGGACTGATAGCAGATGAAAGTCTCTATAAAATGAACCTATTCTATACAAACTTGTGCTTTAAAAACATCTTTTTAGTCTTGTCCTTTATATTTCATTACATTCTGTATCAGTTCTGACAAGAATTTGATCTCAACATTTTATTTTTTAAATTAATGATCCTGATATCATTTGACACTCTCTTTTCTATTTGTCTTAAAAAATGCTTTCAACATCTGGTGGAGCCAGTTGTGGCTGCCAGAGCTTTTTTAATTCAACCATAAAAGCAGGTGCTAAGGAAGTGAATCGACAACTGTTAATTTTCAGTTCTTGCTCTTGATTTCTGTATTCCTAAATTGTTTTGAAATGAATGTCAGTGCAGCTCAGAGGATTAAAAAGGCTCTAGCTACCTCACCTGCAGATGTTCGAAGTAACTTTCTATTAAAATACAAACTGAATAAAGTTTGATTCTGAAAGTGTTTGCTTGGACTCAAACTATTACTTCTCAGACGACACTGCGCTGCTTCACCTGCTCAGATCCCCAGCACCGGCTGGAGAAAGCACATGTAGCATGCGCAACTAAAATATCACATTTGTCATATGATGTTGCATTAATAATATAAATAATACACAGCTACTGGTGTAAACTGTGGTGAAGTGGTATCTTCCTCCTTCTATCCCATTCAATTTCTTTCTCTTTTCTTTTCTCAGTCTACCATCCTGATATTCCCCTTCCCATCCTCTCCCCAAAAGAGGAGCTGAGGTGAGCTACTGGTTCTCTAGAATGGGGAATAACTTTCAGAACTGGTCCTCATATCCAGGCTTGGCTCTCTATCGAAGTAAAGAACCAGAATTAATAGCTGCTTTAATAATGTCTCTTGCAGTTAAAACTTGACCTGCCAGTTTGTTATCTGTACAGCCTTCTCAGTTACAGAAAAGGACTGGCCTAAATAATTAGATAAGAGACTGCCAAGTAATGATAACGCATAATGATTTTTCTATTTAAATTATAAGGCCAGTGAATAAGGGAAGTGTTTGTGACTTCTCTTTAAATCCCAGCAGGCAATGAATGAAACCCTCAGCTTGTATCTACTGGATACAATGGAGTCAGAGAAATTGCTTTCCTGACAGTAAATATCTGCATTGCCTTGTAGTTCTACTGAGTTCTGTATTGATTTTTCATCATCTCTCATCTGTACTTTAAACAGTCTGAATTTGAGTCAATTTACATACTCCCTAATACAGCCCAGATATGCATTATTTCATGAAAAACATAAGAGAAAGAATGCCAATCTTCTATCCTTCTCTATCATTCCCATCTATTCCTCAACTATTTTACTCTCCACAAGTATGCTATATATAATCTAAATTTTATTAAATCTATAAATATTCATATTAGCAGACGCCTGAGGGTTTTAACTTTGTTTTGTGTGCATGTGTGTCTGTGTGCGCATATGTTCTTCTTTTCTTTTACAGAAGTACATTAAGGCAAGCTACAATTATGGAAAAGATCGGTTTTGTTCTAAAGCAATAAAAATAATGAACCTTTGAACTGTGACCAACAAGCAGATACTTTTTCAGGCTCATAGGACATTCCAAAATTTTAAGTACCTCAAAAAGATCAGATTTTTAGCTCAACTCAAACAAACCGCTACCATGTATATCCACCCTTTCATTACTCTCCTATTCTAATACTATTGTCCAAATATAGAGTCCAGTCCTGAAAGTTCTCAGATCCTAACAGAGCTGGTGCCTTCAGGCCTATGAGTCTGCAACACGAAAAGGGGAATCAGTGCCAAACGTGGCTTAACTATACTTACAGAGGACTGTATGCAAACCGGCTTTCAAAGACATAGTAAAGTGGTTTAAATGTCAGCACAGACTACAAGAACCAACCACCGAGAACGCACAAAAGACCACTCTACCCACATCAAAACTGTTAGCTACCTAGGCAAAGTAGCTAATGATCTTCCATAAATAAAGCAAAATCCTGTCACAGACTTCTGAAGGTCTGTCTGTATCTTCTCATAACACGTGATTACGCATCCTCACCTTTGCTTTGGGACTGCAGCACTTGTCTTGCCTTTCAAGTTTCCTAAGTATTGAGTCAGATAGGCAGCAGTGTCTCTGGATGATCGCAAGATACCTGAAACAAATCCCAGGACACTAGTTCTCAATAACCTGAGGCTCTCGGAGCCTCATTAACATGTTAATGACAAATCTGGAGCAGCAGAGTGAAACTTATCTGGCTGCAATACCTGTCACCCCATCAATCACCAGCGCGGACTCCACTGACCAGGCCGCCTACGTGAATTTGTCCTCTTTCCTCATTGCATCCTTCTGTAAACCTCAAAGCTGCACACTGAGAGAAGTACCACCACTCTGTGTCAGGCACTCTGGCATCTCCTTCTAGACCCCCCAACCAAGTGTGAAGTCCCTTTGTACAAGAACACAGTGCAGTCAAGCTTCCAAGACTTGAGGCACATCCAGATGAGGGGCTGTATACGGCAATTTGCCTTTCATTACCAGAATCATTAGGTTCCTAGATTTTTCCAGAGATCTCTTAGGTTTTGGATGGGCAACACACATCTCTCAAGAGGACCAGCTGGAGCAGTCTCCATGTAGGCTCAAGGCTAAACAAGCCTTTGTACAGTGACAGATACCCTAAGGTCTGAAGGCTGGTACTGACAGATATACAGTTAAAGAAGAGAGTGCATCACCTATGGCAAGGTGCAATGGGAACATATTCTGATTACCATCCCAGTACATCTATTTGACCGCCTGTAACAACATCTTCTGATTGCTATCGTGTCTTTTCAGCCACACAACAAAGCCACAACTTACCCTTTCCGTGTAATTTTGCCACCTGAGTGATAAGACATTGGCATCCTGAGAAGTTCTTGTTATTACTGTATGGAAAGAACGAACATGCCAAGGACACAAAAGAGGCTGCATCCCTTCTCGCATCCCTCTTGTTCCCCCAATTTCTTATTGCCCAAATGACAATTTGTGAAGCATGGCGACACACTCTGGCAAAGCTTTTTAACCTCCATGCTGGTAAGATATTTTTTGTTTTCTTTTTATGATTAATAATTAAATGCTTTTACTAACATGATGAAGCCCAAAATATATGCCAGCTTGGATAATTAACAGACTCATACAAGAAACCTGTAGTATCATGCCTACGCTCTTTTTGGAAGCAAACTAGAGTTTCGTATCTGAACGCTTGATGCAAAATTCAGCCAAAATCCATCTAAAACAGCACAGTGTTTACAACATTAAGATTGGAGTGTAACTTTTTTAAAGAGCCTGAAAAACTGGTAAATGTGCCATAAAGCACACTTTAATAAAGAAAACTATTACTTTCACGTCTTCTTTTTTGCTGATACTTCAAAATACTCAGAAACTAATAACCAGCTTTGGACCATA
Organism: Apteryx mantelli; assembly: GCF_036417845.1. Lineage (NCBI taxonomy): Eukaryota > Metazoa > Chordata > Aves > Apterygiformes > Apterygidae > Apteryx > Apteryx mantelli. The sequence goes on along the minus strand of NC_089993.1, from coordinate 7,058,847 downwards.
AGGTAGATTCACAGATAATTCAATGAAAAATGCTGTTAATCCAAAAGAAAGCTTGACAGTTCTGTAGATCTGGCATTCATTATTAGTTTATTAATATTTGATTAATCTCATAGCAGGAAATGATCATTAGTGCAGGACCATATGTCTAAAACAGTGCAGGCAAATTCCATTTCTGTAACATGAGCTGGTTTTTTGCAATCAAAAAAAGCTAGGAAACTTTTACTTATGGCAGAATTTTTATGGAGTATATGCTCTAATCTCTTAGCAGAAGAAGAAAAACTAAACTTGGAATCTGTGAGATAAGTTTTAACATTCACTAGCACATGACAGCTATGCAATTTTGGCAGCAATTATAGGACTCATTTTGACTTTTAAAAAGACTAATTCAGTTCCCTGTTTTCTAGTTATCAATATGATAATCCACATGAAATGCAACAATATGTTATTATATTACTGCTATGTTATTCATTGGGCAGGTCCTTCCCGAGAAGTCCAGTGCAGACCCTTGCTGCACTGCCTGGTTCACCATCAGAGAAGTATCAACACTACACTATCAACATCTACCATGGACAGAAACGCCACAGATGTGAGAAGATGAATTCACCACAAGGACCTTACAGAGTCCAGCTTCACCACTTCACCCTCCTGCCTTAGGGAGCTATATGGGTTCTCAGACACACCATGGACGCCCAGCAGAGCCACCGGGCCCAGGGTACTAAGGGAAATCCAGCAGACCCAGGCTCTACTCATGACTCAGCCACTGATCTGAGTAAAACATCTTTATCAAGGTATCTTGAGGTGAAGGAGGGGTGTGTATGAGCCTGTCTCTTCTAACCTTCCCCATTACTTAAACCGAAGGGGATTGTGTCTCACAACATATTTTGTACCATACGGTACCTTCGCGATTTGGTCTTCCACACACACAATAAGTGGCCGCCAAACCCTCCTTGTCTTTTTCAGGATCTTCTTGATTTTGTGTTCCATGTGACTAAATTTTGTATTTAGCTACAAGACAGATCTTAAAACAGTCCATTTCGGTATTCAGAGATTTGCAGAACTTTAAAAAACTGCTGCCATCTCATGCCAAAAGCAGCAGTGGCCCACCAGCAGTACGATTGCTTGGCCTGCCAACAACCCACTTATCTCAAATGTGGCGATTCTGTGTTACCTTGGGAAGGAACTAGATGGTGCTAAAACACCCTTACTTTATAGTTTGCAATAAAAATGGGTTTATTTTTCTTGGTCAGTGCTTTCTGTCACCAAAAAAAACCACCAAACAAATAAAAAACAGCAGTATAGTACACTAGCTCATTTCTAAGTACACTTTTGCTTGAAAAAGAGAGAGAGTACCATTACAAATAAAAGGGACAAAAAAAATGTAATCATATAAAGTAAGTCACTATGCTTCCCTCCCACCCTCCTCCTGAACTAACAAAGCACCACCCTTCACTCCCTTGTTTTCCTATATACTATGTAAGATTAAAAACTGAAATTCCAAGAGAAGGAATAGCTTGTGACTTCAACTAGCCCCGAACACAGAATGTCATATTATGAAATTTGAAGCTTTCATGGGATTTGCAGCCAAATTTTCTAGGTCCAGGACTTCCACATAAGCCTTATTTAAGTACCTGATTTTGAGATATTTAGCTGCCCAGAGGTGAAGTTCTACAGGCCTTTTTGGTACTTGCAAATCACTAACAGTAACACAGCAAATATAGCAGAAACCATGGGAAAAACTAATACCTAACTTATACAACCAGCTAAATGTTTATTACAATGTTTTATTACAAAGGCTTGTATTCCCTTTACAAAGCATTTCACAGGGGGCACTGCAGGGGAAGAAAAAGATTAAAAACCAAAAATACCATAGACTATTAATTAAAAAAAAAAATCAAATTGGCAACAAATTAATGCTGTGCCTGAAACTATCAACACAAGAAGTTATATCAGCATCTGTTATAGCAGCAGGGTTTAGATGAAAAAGGAAAAAAAAGGGGAGTATATGACAGAAGAAAAAAGCTTCTCTCTAAAGCGCTGCCTTTCCAGTTTATTACAAAGGGTACAAAGGGCAAGGCCAACCCTTTAGGAGAGCTTTCCAAAGCTGTCTTGGAAATTACACATTTGCACATTCATAGATTTTTAAGGCTGACAGACACCATCATGACCATCAAGACCATAACTTCCCGTGCAACAAGCCGCCATACATGCTCCAGACTGATACATCCCACAAGCCTTTCAGGAGTCTTGGAAATTCGTCAGTCTTCCCTTCACATCTAGTGTCACAGAACTACTTCTCTACATCCCTCAATAAAATCTGATAAATATAATCATAAATACATGAGCCAGCTCTGCTGCCCATATCACCCTACCCATACCCCCCCGAGTTTCTAGTATCTTGTTCAACGTTCTGCTTCAGAACCCAGGTCCCTTGTGCCTTAAATTACTTTCAGGGGCTCCTGAAAAAAAAAAAATCAGACATTTACCTTGCCCTTTCCCTTGGGTTTCCTCCCTCCTGACTCTTCTATACTCTTCTCTCAAATTCTTCTTCCAGGAAAGCTGTAGATTACTTCAAAAAGTAATCTAATCTATTCTCTGATTACAAGTTCAAATCACTATATCCATGTTGTATCTGTTCTTAAAAAGTCCTCAATTTAGAAGAGTTCCACAACCTCCATATATCTCTAGGCTTACTCCAATAGTCAACATATACCTTCCTAGATACAATTTTTAAGCCCATCTCTGCTTGTTTTATATGAAGATTGCTACGCCTTCTTTTCCAAATCTCTGATCCTCTTTATTGCTCTGTAACCTCTCTACAGTAAGCTGGTTCTTCTCGATCGAGCCAATAAAGTCTGGTGGAGTTCACAGCATGCATAAGCTCTCTTTAATACTAGACCCACTAGTGGCGCATTATGTTGATCTTTTACCATTTTAAGTTATTAAAAGACTGTGCCACAAAAATCAAACTCATAAATAGCTCTACACCAACGATAGCAGAGTTTTTTTCCAATGACATTCATAATTTCTTCAAAAACTCATCACATGAGTTTGACATGATCCATTTTTCATAAAGCTGCGCCAACCTGTATTACCTTCTTTAATGCCACATTTATCAGGCCTTCTGTAATTCATACCATTACTAACTTTGGGATCAATGTTAAAAAGAACAACGTGTAGCTTTACAGACCACAATCTGGCTATCATGGCTGTAAAGTCTTGGTACAGCGCATCGGTCTTTAAGTTAAGACTTCCAGGAACAGGCAATTCTGATTCTGCAGTGTCATCACTGCAACCGAAGAAAGGGAAACCAGCGACGGGCCAGATCACGGTCTGGAACACCCGAGGCAAGGAGGGTACAGCAGCGGGGAGATGGTTTCACACATCCTGAACTCCTTGAGCGCTCATCCAGACAAGGTTCTGCTGGAAAGAACCACATGACAAACAATGACCTCTGAATTAATTTCTTTGTGTGATGCCTGTAACAGCATCTCATAAATCCTTCAATGAGCAATTTCTTTTGCTTTGCTAATCATGGGCAGTTTCTGATTAAATTTTGGTATAGATTTTCATATATTTGAATAAAATTCTAGCTTTCTCCTTGCAGGAACAGAATTAAAGCTCTGGCTGAAGCTGCCTCTGGCATTCACAGCAATTTCCTAACATGCAGAGGCAAACTTTCCAAGAAAGGTGCCATGTTGAACTGTTTTTTATGATTTTGTCAATGAGGGTGACTATATGCTCCATGGATTTCTTCCATCACCACCTAGTCTTCCTTTTCATGCAGCAATAAAAAAAAGAAGTTCATAAAGCTGGACATGCGAGAAGCTCTTTCCATCACTTTAGCAATCTACAATTCAATTTGAAATAAGAATTCCTTGTGAGCTGTGTTTCTTATTTTTTCCCTGGATACTGTACTCTAAGATACAGCACTAAATTACACTGATTCATTATTCCTATTAAAACTAACAATAACCTCAAATTGCTTAGCAAACCAAACAATTGCAAACAGTAAATTTAAACAGTAAAACAGGGAGCACATTGGGTAAAATGTTATTTCCCTGAACAAGGAAAGCTTTCGGCAAAGTGCTTAACTTGAATACAACAAAAGGCAATTTAATTTAGTAATACGGCTGGATGAAAAATGGAGACCTCAGGTTTAATAAGAAGGGGGAAAAAGACAAGCATATATCATCCAAAAGGATAATTATGAGAAACTATTTTGTATGATCCAGCTAAATCAAAGCTTTTAATGCTTTCTTACTCCTGTCAAAGGAGGGAGATTTAGTGCTTTAAAAATGGGGATTTTGCAGACTCCACTGCCAAGAAAAAATGATTTGTCCCTTGATAAATTACTATTGGGCTTTCTACTTGAAAAAAAATACACTTACATTGAAATAAATGCCAAGGAATGGCTAGAGAATTTATATTATTCACTCGTATCTGTCACTGGATTGGTTGAAAAGTGACACTATTAAAAATGTCTTCTTGCTTTAGACATAATGGCACAAAGGGGCCATGCAAGCCTTTCGTGAATGGGAAGGATATGTATACAAAAATAATACTAAGCAAATCCTGATTTCCCTCCACCTTCCTGACATACTAGGCTTTAAATATATATACATATACATTTTTAGAAGCTGCCAATTCCAAAGAAAACTCCTTCCCAATGGGAGGGAGAGGGTCCATTCATTTTCCCAAGGATTTTCAAGGCTTCTTAAACAAATCTTAGAATTTTTTTCCCCCTCTTCTGGAGGGGGAAAAAACCCAAAAAACAAAGAACCACCGATGAGTACCTAGAATATTAGCTTGAGAGCTGAGCTGCAGAAGAGCAATTTTACCCCAAGAGCCCAAGCAAAGGAACCCTCTCTAAAGGGTCTTGCCTGTGCTTTTTGGCTGGAGAGGGTCACTTCATTTTCTCTCTCCCCAGCTCTAAAACAAGGACCTGCATGGATCACTGAGGGGCAGAAGAACTAGATGGCCGTGCATGCAGGGAAGAGCAAGTAGCAGGCGGCGTGGGGCTGCCCTGGCAGGCGGCAGCTTGCCCTGGGTTTGCTCAGGGACTGGAGGGACAGCGCTACCCCGGCCCCAAGCCCCCCAGCGTCGGCAGGCGATGCCACTGGCAGACCCACGAGTTGCTGCGAAGAAGCCCGTATGCCCTGCAGTGTGCTTTGACAGGGCCAAAGCCACCCAAGCTCTCAGCTGTCGAGCTTCAACCTACTTGAAAGCGACGGTCCCAGCCGCCTGGAGGCTGCCCTTCTTTCTGCAGCCAAACCAAAGGCAGGATTCACGGCGTACAGATGGACGCAAACAAACAAGCAAACCATTAATAAATACCATTGGAACGCCAATGGGACGTGTGCATGCTTAATAGATCCACACAGGTTTGCAGGACCGGGATATTGGATTTATTTAGTACTTGCACTCTATTCTGATTAGTGCTTAATTTGCACACAGTTTTCATCAGGGTCTGACAGGACATAAGAAATTTTTCAACCCATTTCTGAGGTTGAGTTTACCTGGGTGTATTTTTTTCATTCTGCTCCATCAAAAGGATTTCTTTTCTTTTTGATTAATTGTAATGTCAAGTTTCTAACACCATATAAGAGATCTTTTTCTTATGTTATCACTGATTGATAAGACATTTTACCATCTCCTGAGAGCGGTATCAGCTATGAATTTTCATAGAAAACCAGCAAAATGTTTTTTGGGCCCTGAACCTTTTATGCCTACTATTCTAATTAATATCAATGAGAAGGTCCAAAATGCACAATAACAATCCAAAAGCAAGGATAAGAGCTTTTCTGTAGATGCAAAAGATTATTTTTATTTGCATTCATTTAACATATGAAATGCAGCACATAAACTAGTTGGAAAGAAATAAACCAGAGATGAGTTTGAAATAAATGCACTATTTTTTCAGGTAGCAGATTACATAGTCTACAAAATCTTTCTAACAGAAACAAACTTCTTTTTTCTCCACTTACAGGAACCTACCATCATGGGATCCAATTCATGAGGTGGGCATTGAGAAGCTGCCAGAATACCAAAACAACAGCAAAAAGGAAATTCTCACGTTAAAGATAGATTATAAAATTTCCATCTGAAAAAGGGAATCAATGTCTCTAAAAAACCATCACTCCAAAAACCAGTAGTTCTAAAGCACGTGCGCGCGCACACACAGAAATCCTTCCCTCCCTCCATGCAGCCTTGGAGGAAAATAATAAATTAGCTGAAGTCAGGGGAATTTCTGCAATAATTTCAGAACCATATGGCTTATAGAGTCTTAAAGTCCCTGATGTTTAACACCATGTGAGCAATGCCACCAAATCTGACCTCTAGATCTTTAAACCTATTTTACATAGTTGTAAAACATTACATGATTATGCCAGGTACTAGGCACTGGAAGTGTTGTTTTTACTCTTTCTTCCACCAAAAAAAAAAGCAAAACAGAAAATTTAATTGGAAAGTTGCTATTTGCTCCAGCGGTTGTCTCACTTTTAAATGCTACAGGAAACAATGAAGTGTATGTGTTCCGCAGTTCAGAAAACACAGCACTTGTTAAAGTCTAGTGAGCTGCAAATAGCATCCAAGCCTCTCTTGGTAAAAACATCAGTAAAATTCACAGAAAATATGAATTATTGCCATTGTGATGTCTCAATTTTTTATATGGATTATGCTAACAAAACCAGAAAATACCACAATTTCAATCTATATCTTGTGACAATGGCTTCTCATACAATTCATAATTACATCATCTACAGCCATTTATCTTAAATCAATAATCCCACGGCCCTTCTAAAACCGGCATTTTGCAAATACACTACAGAAGCTACTTGAAGCAGTAATTTATTTTTCATATAACATCTTTATGTTATCCTTTGGCATGTAGGCTTAAGTGGATTGTTTATCTCTGGAAAAAAAAGGAAGCTAGGAGACAGTTTGTTAGAAACAAATTTCTTCCTAGAAAATTCAGTTCTAATCAGTAATTAGCATGCAAATACTAATATTACATGGAGAAACAAAGAATACATAGGGATTATAGCTGAATAATCCTACCAGAGTTTTTTCTAATACATTGTTTTCACGTTCCCAAATCTTTGAAGAATTAAAGAATGAGGCAACTCATTGTTTTTCCTATCTTTTGTCAGTGTTCACTCACAATAGCTGTTTCTTAGAGCTACTTCCAAAGAAACATCCATCGCTACTAGAGCCAACAACTCCTTTCAACCTAGCTGCAACGGTTTTGATAGGAGGCAGTTTAACGGGACACATCGTAATGGGATGCAATTGTTGGAAGCTGATGAGGAAAAAAAACAACAATTTTTACTTGTTAGGATAATTAACCTCCAGAAACATCATCAGAGGATGAGGTAGGCTTCTTATCCTCAGTGTCTTTAACAAAGATAGAAGAGCAGAGAATACGGCCCAAATGACGAGGGGAAGCCAGGCTCCCCTTGGCCGGCGCCGACGAGCAGGAGGCTGCTCTGCGCGGCACCCCGAGCCGGCGCTTCTGCGGCTCCATCGGGCGTACGTGCGCAGCCCAGAGAGGCTCGGGGACAGCTTCGATCCACGCATCATTAAAACAAATCAGCTGATGACCGTACACTCGATTTAGTGATCTCTGTTGGAATTTATGGGGCTGCAGGACGTTTTCAGTTCAAAGACATTTAATCTTCAAATCTCTTCCCCTTCAATCTTAAAGTGCTATGTCTGCTGACAGTCAGGACAAAGGATAAATCCACAAAATCAAAATGGTTTTCTAAAGCTATCTTTGCCAAAGGAGTTAAGAACAGAGGACACCGTCAGAGTCTCTCCCTTACATTCGAAGATCAATTCTGTGGGCCAGATCCTCAGCCAGCATAAATCAGTGTACCCTCAGTCAGAGAAAATTAACACGATTTTAGGCTACCTGCAGAACTAGCCCTACACTCTCTGATGCGAGTTCCCCGATTTTGTCAGTCATTCGTGTCTACAAAGGCTCTTCATGAAAAGTAGCCAATAAACTAACAAAATGTACCTCCTCATATGTTTAATTAAAAAAAAAAAATCTTTAAAAATGCTAAAGATCTAGCCTGATACACATGCAAAAAAGTAATCAACTAAAGCAGGCCAGAGCGATAATTTTACATGAAATGGTAAGCTTTCCAACATTCTAGCATCTAACATTCACAGGGCTACCATTTACCTTATTTTTAAAAATTATAGCACTGTAAATTTTTCTGGACTGTTTATACAACATGCAAAAAAGGCAGTATATGCATGAAATAGCCATTTTGAATTTCCTCATTTCTATACCCATTAGCTGAAAGTATACAGCCAATTCTCAACCTTGTATTTTAGGTCATAAATCTGCTCCCTCTGTTCCTTGGGCAAATTAAAAGCTATATATCTTTTGTCAAAGTCTTTCTGACACAGAGCTCCTACCTTCACAGCCTAAGGCTAGCTGTGTGTCTAGGAAAATTATATACAATAGGCAGTGACAGCCAGGGAGTCTAGCATTTAGGCACTAGTCAACATATTTTTATACATGTAAAAATCATTCTGCCTTATAACTTGAGCACAATTTATACATATTTAAAAAGATTACAGGAGTATAAAATAAGAAAGTGCTTTGGAAAGAATAGGAAGGTGGTCCAAATTTGATATCTTAGCAATCTTTAAAACTATGCTGCATTAAGCACATGCATTAACCTTTGCATTACACTAATACAGATTATGCTATCAGAACCATAACCTATTTTCTTGTGCATTAACAGTTGCCATGCTTCAGTTTCTGATGAATATGTGGGCACCACTTTTGATTTCAGCTGAATGTGCAAACAGTGCATGTGCTTTAATTAAATGCATACAAAATTATGTTGTTTGGGAATGCCAGCTTTGTCATGTATCACAGCAATGGCTTGTCTAGTTATATCGGAGTTTTATGGCCTTGAAATGAGGCATTGCAAAATGGCAATATTTAAGACGTCCCACGTGAATTGCTACATTGTGGAAAATTTTCTAAGCAATGGGCTCCTGCACATCTTTTGAAAGCTGCAAGAAGCTTGGATAGAAGTAATTTTAGCTTTCTGACTTATAGAAATATTTCTAAAAAATTGAGGTTTTTCTCTAATTATTTGCTCAACAACTACGCGTCACCCAAGGCTGTAGCTTTTGACAGGATATGCTTCTTGTTCCCCTTCCATTGCAAGCAACCCTTGTTTTATACTTTTATCTGAAGCGCTACTTGCCCTCCTTAGACCTCACAGGCTTATAGCTGCCATTTTCACTATGTCATCTCTCTTGCACTGTGATCAGAGGTGTTCATCTTTTTCCTTTCCTAAGTGATATTGTTGTCATATAATTTACTTTCTCGGTTATTTTGACTGGAAAAGCTGGAAGGCTTGTCTTCGTTACATTTAACACATGGCCATGATCTGAATAGAGCTTGTGGATTTGTTCTGCAGTTTCCATTTATCACCCATTTTGAGATAAATACACAGTAGCGCTGCTATCTAAAAATACCTCTTGTTCCTATTTTTGAAAGCATGGCTTCTATTCCTTAGAAGAGTGACTTACTTTCTAACCGTCATCTTCTGTCCTCTCTCAGCAGTTTTAGGATGCTTTTATGGGTCACTCAGTTTTCCCTTCTCAGCGCTGATGACTGTAGCCGAATTTGAGGATGTGATGCTGCCGTCACCTCAATTAAAGCAGCACTACAAGAAGGAAAGTCATATCACATTAGGAAAAAAAAAAAGTTATTCCTAGAATAAAAGGTGACGGAAAAAAAGTGTTGGACCTAGTAGCAGACAGTTTTGTAGCAGGACATGGTCAGAGGACAGGAAGGCAACCTCAGCCTCCTCTGGCTTTCCAGGGCAGTTAAGCACACGCCCAGACCTTGCCAGTCTTAAATGACTTGCAGTCTCTTATTGGGCATTTCACACCAATTCAATTTCAAATCCCCAAGTCTGATTTAATTAGAAAGGCAGCACAATCAAGGAAAGCAACCAGGCATCTAAAACTGCTACACTGGGTAACTGAAGGAGATGGTGTTTATGGGGCTCTCAGAACATATAAATCCCAAGCACTGCTAGCACTTTTAAACTGAAGGCATCTTCCCCAATGAATTAAATACCACACTTTTAATAACACAAGTCTCAAATAAATGAGGCTGCAGTGGGCCTGATCCACAGCTGTCACAGCTGTAACAAAGTCATCACCACACCTGCAGGGACGTGCGCGCTTCTGCCAAAACTTGCATTAGCAAAGCAGTTCTTAAACAAATGGGTCCAAAAAACCCACGTAGCGCCAAGAATTTGCACTGAAATCCATCATTTATTTCTGAGCACCTCTGGATCAAGAAAGTTATTTTATACTTACTTTATATGTATACAGTTTATCATATTTTATATTATTTTATACTATTTTGATGGCATATGGCATCTCATGCTATACTGGTAGCATTTGACACATTTCTTATAGAAGCAGCATTTTATAATAAATACATTTCTGTTTGCATTGCTTAGTAACCTGACATTGCTAACAAGCCTTCAGTACCTGTTAGTGTAACAGTCTTGTGATTTTGCTCATCTGACACTTACTTTCTGTCTTCAGTAAACTTACGGAAATAAGTAGGAACATTTAAGTAGTAAAGTATTATTCAGTGTGAGAAGGACTGTCAGATAATGATCCCAAGCAAACAGAAACTGTTCTCTCTTTAAGCTGCTTGAAATGGAAAACACCACAACACCAGCATATCTGCTTGCATTGTTATTTTAAATTATATACACACAGCATCTTAATAGAAGAAATTATATGCTCCATAGCTGACGCATTTCACAGTTAGAAATAGATTTTAAAACTGTTTTCAACTAACAAATTGCCATTCTTACTCTTGCCCTCCATACACACACACACTCCTTAAAAGCACAAGAAAGGAGACTACAAAATTTGATTTACTATAACCCATTGCTTACAGAATTTGCAATAGATTTTTTTTTAATCACTCCATGGAGAGAGAGAGAGAGACTTTTTTTTCCCCCCTCAACTCTCTGTTAAATTGCAGCTAGAGGTCACAAGGATGAAGATTGGAAGCTACACTAAATGCACAGAAGACATTTATCCATTTAACTGCATTAAAAAAGCCCCAAACATTTGTGCTTCTAAATAGCTTCCCAATTTGTAAATTACATTTCTTTTTTCTAAAAGATTGCAATCTACGCTCACACACAAAACACTGTGTGCCTGCAGTATAAACTTGCTAACTTTAAAATCTCCAAAGTAGACAGACTGTCAGATACTCTAGCATAAAATACCATTGCAGCAGTTATCACTGTGGAATCATTTCAGCTAAAGAATATTGGAATAAGGCTCAATAAATTTTAGAATTAATATAGGATACTGGATAGGTTGCAAAGGGAATTGAACATTTCCCTCGAACAGTGAGGTCAAGCAGCTGTGGATTCTTGCAATTGCAGAACTTCTTAGTTATTGCGGTTTAGCAGCTCCAAACGCTAGCGGCAGGCCACTGGGGGAAACAGAAACCAAACGTGACGACAGCCATCCTGGGGCTTATGGCAGCCTCAACCGGAGGCATCAAGAATTGAAATTCCCAGACTTGGAAGCTAAAAACATTAGCGTAATCAGCTACAACTCCTCCACTAAGTGGACATGCAGTATTTCACGATCCTTAGAGGAATGGGACATTCTTCTTCCTCTGCCAAGAAGGGAGAGTTTTCTTGCACGTTTATTCTTTACAGTTTTGTTACTAACTCCCTAGTGCCCTCCTCCTTTTTCCATCTAAAAGAAAACTTTTTCCATAAACCTGGAAAGCACACTCCTTGCAACCTCCCTAGGATGGCGATGAAACTGAAAGCTTCTCTTTTCAGAAAATTAATATTTAAAGGTAAAACAAGAAGCATAAGGGACATGGCTAAAAATCCAGGGCTGTTTGCTCATTTGTTTACTTGACAGCAGGGTTTTCAGCAATACAACAGGTTTTTTTTTTTTTTTATAGAAATTGTGCACTTTCCTTGAATTTAGAAAGAACTGTCAGAAATAAATCTCAAATACTTAGATATAGAAAAACAGCAGTGGTGTCTCTCAGGAATTATAACCATTTTATATTTCATGCCAATGTCAGCTAAACATTTTCTTCTATGAATTTAACCCACAAAATGGAGAAGCACTACAATGAAACTCTCCTGTGACACAGAAGCATCCCTCCCCCAGATATTTTGGGGTATCGTGAGACTTATAACCTGACCAAGGAGCCTGTTCCATACACAGAATATCAGTATGAAGCAAATAGAACCAGGATATTTAATACTTTTGACATTATGCTAAAAACTGTAGTTTTACAAAATGTAATTGGCTGGTAGTTCAGATTAAAGATTTCCAGAAGGGGACAGGATTTCAGCCAACACTACTACAGACAACGTGTCTCCTGCAGTATCTTACAGGCAATCAGCACCGATGGGAATCATCTCGCAGGAGCTGGAGCACACGAGAGCAGGGACCAAGCGCTAGGACCAACATGCATATCAAATTCAGTTCTTATGTGGATTAAACACAAAAGAGATGGTCTTTCATCAAAGAAGCTGGAAATGGGAGTCAAGAGATTCTATAATCTCAATCCTGAAGGTGAAAAAAAGCAAGGAACACAAGAAAAAAGAGCTTCACCCGTGACAACACAGGCAACCTGCAGTAGAGACAAAAGTCAAGTACAGAGATCACCAGTCCTCATCTCACAATCCACCTCTACTACTGTCTTGCTTTGCAGTTGCATAAAAATAGCCCCTTTTGTATTGTCTTAATTTTTACCAGCAGTTACTTATGTTATTTAAATTTTAAGATGCTTTATAATGGTAACCTAAAAGGTGCTACTTTCATTTTAAATATATTCTATTTTTGAATATTATTCATTCGTAAATAGTCAAAATGAGCCATTTTAGCAAATTAGGGCTACAAGCATTTTGTACATAATGTGCAAAAACAGTTTCTCTGAATCCCATGCTATTGTCAGTTAAGAAAAGGCTAATTATTCTCTTTCCCCCAGTCTGGGTTTTCTCCTCCTTCCTTATTTTAACCAGCAAGGAATGGACTCAAAGCAGGAGAATCAGACCCTCACACAGTCAACAAGGAATGACAATTTATACTTCATTAAGTACTGCAAAATTAATAGAGTACAACTAAAATGAGACACAGAAATTGTCTTAAGCTAAGCACAGCAGATTCTTAAGATATGTTTTTGTCTTCCTTGCAGCTGAAAATGAAAAGGCATTTAAATAGTTGTGGTAAATTAGGGTGATTAATTAATATCATTAATGAAGTCATTCACCCCCGCCAATGGAATTCACTGTAAATGCTTACAGGTGCTAGCAAGTAGTCTCAACAGAAGAATTTGCAGATTTTTCCCAAAACTAAGTCTGATCAAAAATTTTTTGACATTATATTTGTCCTGTGGAAAAATATCTATTTATTTTATATCTTTGCACATACAATAAACAGCAGGTTGGGCTTTATCTTCAGAAAGCAAGTGATTATACTTAAGCAAAATGATCTTGGAAGACAGATTTGCATCATGCTTTCATATGGCAAAGACCATTGTATTTTCATCAATGACATTAGTAAGACTGGTGATGGCTCTCCTGCTGTAAAAACACAACCTGTGGGACATCTTGCTGGTGAATGTTGCACCAACCTTCTTGCTCAACGAGTCCACAAGAGCTTAAAGTTAACACTTGTGAGCATAACAGACAGCCAAGCCTAAGTGCAAGCAAACTGGTTACATCTAACTATAAATAAGGGTAAACAGAAACATTTAGTCCTCACAAAGTGCTGTATTTTCAACCAAGCTCACAAGTTTGCCTCTGGAGGCATTTCACTGCATGCTTATAATCACACATCAGGAAAAGAGTCATTGCGTGCCAAAGCAAAATTAGACTAGCTGAAACAACTCTTTGGGTAAGAACATGGGAATGCTGTACTATCTGGTAGCAACCACTTACCTGAAGAGCCCAACACGATCAAGTATCATTAATATTTTTGTTCACGTTTAATAGCCATCAGTATGCCTCAACCCAAGAGCAGCTCTTTGCTTGGCTAAAAATTTGCTAGCCACTGACTAAATCAGTCCGAATCTATCATGCAGTTGTATTAAAAAGAAGAGCTTCATTAAAACAGCATTAATCCTTGCTTCTGTATGATTCAAAGATTAATTCAGACTGGAATACTGAATACCTACAATTAATCAGCAAAGAAAATACAGATTTAGGTTCGATAACATTAGAGATAATCCCGCACTATTTCCAGCTGAACTCTGATGGATACTACCCACGACTCTTGTTACTCGTACTTACAGTTAAGACAATATAATGTAATGGATTATAAGATGATGATTTCCTGTGAAAGATTTGCATAAAAATACTGTAGAATGAATGAAATGATGCACTTGCATCATCATTCTTGTTACTTTGAACTAAACAGGAAATGGAGACAGAAAACCTGGCTCCCCTCATTCCCAGACTGGGGAGCTCAGCTTCGCTCTGCAAGTTTCTCTCCTTCTTGCAGAAGTCTAGAAGAGAAGCCTAGAAAAGGCAATTAGTTTAGGGAGCAATTATCTTCCCTGAATGTCTTTACAGGAGAGAGCTGTGAGACAAGGCTTAGAGAAATCCGACTTTGATAAAGGTCAGTGACATATAACCTATTTTGGCAATTATTTGTCAAATATACGAATGATTTAAAATACATTTAAGCAACTCGGCAAGTGTGAGGTGTTTTAGGCAAGTAGCTCACTTATCCTTCTAGGATAGCTCTGAATTTAACAGTGGTAACACAGATACCAAATTAGGGGGGAGCAATACGCCCTCCAGCCCGAGTTGAAGGGGCAATGACACAGGTGCGACCTGTATGCCATTTTGGCTGTTCTGCAGGCAGTCACCCCGAACTCCACTCTTCGTTCTTCTCTAGCCCCAACACAGCCGCAACACAGGCGTGTCCACGACCCATCTGTAGGCAAAGAGGGCCAACTCGTCGCCTGCACCACGGCGGCGGGCGAGCTTTCAGAAGGAGTTGTGTATTACACTGAACAGCCCACTATCAAGCATCCTTATTTTGCTCTGTGTTGAATCACAATTTTTGTCCCTGGGGATTCTCCCTTCTAGATCTCATGTAAAGATATGGGCTGTTTGGGGTCAGATTTGAAATGCTTGACCCACCTGCTGTTCAGAAGCTAGGCAGGCTCCATTCCCCCCACTGGCTCCGCCGTTGTCTGATTTTATCTCTGCCCGCGGTGGAGGCTGATTGAACATCAGGAGGGAGCGAGAGCATTCTATAAAACTGCAGGCGGAAAAGAGTTGCCAATTATTTTTCTTCTTGTGACTTTTAGGATACACAGATTCCTTTTGGCAGTTCCCCTTTTGTGCCTATAAAATAAGTTTAATGGGTGAATTTTCTTTAAGATAATCAGAGGCTGTATAATTTATGCATCTGAATAGCATTGTAGCCAGATGTAATTTTGCTTGAAGTTTCAGCATTACAGTTAGTAATGACTCTGCTGGCTGTGTTTTGTAGAATTTGCAATTTATTTAACAGTTGACTGAGCACTGACCCCATATAATATCACCATAATCAAAGTGTGGTAAAAATTAAAAATTAAAAACTAAAAAGAAATCTGTGCCTTCTGGGAAACACACAGACTTCAAGTGGACAGGGTATAGAAACAATTTCTGAAGAAATCAGGTAAGTAACATGGTCTTTAAAGTTTATAGTACAGACAAACTATCTAATCAAAGATTTATCTGAATTAAGGTTTGAAACTCTCTCTCAGTAATAGCTATGGCTTGAGGCATTTGTTTTTCAGCCTTTGCTGTCATTCAGCTCCAGTCCCTTTCCTTGATTTGCAAGAGAGTTGATAATTCTCTGATCAGACAAGAGAAATATCACAGGGTATTTCTGTACTTCCAAAGAGCATGGGGACCTTGGGGGGAAAAAGTTAAATTTCAATTACCATCTATTTCTGTCACTGCTTCACAAAGAGTAATAGAGCAATGCCAAATAGGAAAACATGTCTTTCTAAAGCACACTGTGACATAAGAATAAAGATTTGCCTTTGCTTTTCAGTGAGCAGCTCATCCCCTGCCACCTGCCCGGGCTCCGTCGGGAACACCCTCCTCGCCGGCCTTGGTCAGGCGGCTCCACTTTTCCCCAGATGCCGTCCTGCTCCTCAACACCCTTCATTGCTCCGTCCAGCTGCTTTCACGTTCCGCTTGCCTCTTCCAGTAGGTATCACACCAGACCATCAGTCTGGCACCCTTTGGGTCAATACTTAATTTTGCCCTGCTTATTACAAAGTTGGCAGTTAATCCACCTTTTTAGGCCACCCACTGAGTGATGTTTAATATATTGTATCCTTCATTAACATTTCCTTCTCATGCATTATAGATGATTAATGATGATAGAGAAATACAGTGTCATCAGCATAAAACAATGATTTATGGTGATAGAGAAAACAGTGTCATCAGCACAAAAATATAAAGTTATTTGAAGAACTAATGTTAACATGAGGAGCAGATCCAGAATCTGCTGCGAGTTCAGTTTACCTCTATTGCATTCATGTATGTGCCTGCTTTGGCCTGCTGAAATAACAGGATGACTGGGACTTACAAATTTTTGTGCCCCTGACAGGTATGATAAAACCCATCTGAGACACTGCACTGCGACAACAGCATTACAAAATACACAGTGAAGATGGCTTTCTGTTGAACTCCTTTATACTATTAATGAATCCTAGAGTATATTCTTTAGACAATTTAGATCAGAGGCCATTCCTACATACAACTCATGGCAAACTTCGCTACAGTTTATGTGCCATGTGGGATACAAAGAGCCATGAAAGATTTCCTTTCAAAGTACTCAAAAGGCTGAAATGATTTCTCAGCTGGTTGCCATTTACACTACTAATCCAATTGGAGCAAGAGTGTTTCTAACTAAGTTAAAAAACAGCAACACAATTTTAGACAATTTCTTGAGACAGCAACTCAGCATTTTAAAAAAAATGTAGAAATCCATGAAAAAGTTTTGCATCGTTGCTCACTGTCACAGTACACTTGATGCAGTGTGGAACATGCTATCAGGACTACAAAGCCTTGACACATATGCAACCTCCAGTAGTTTCTCAGATTACTGCAGAGTTTTTCCAAAGGGACAGTGGAGGGGACCAAAAATGAAGCAAAAAAACCAACAACAAAAAAAAAACCCTTATTAATTTGCTAGTCATTAAAAAAATGGGCATTTGACTCTCTTACGATACCCTGAAACAGCAAAGGGCTACAAAGCACAACTGTTTTAACTGTAGGCCACATAAGAAAACCAAATGCGCACACACACTTGAGACAACACCAGATTCATAGAAAAATCTCCACAAATCTTTGTGCTGTTCTCTAGGCACAAGTCACTCCTTCATAATAAAAAATAAAATAAATAAAAAATAAAAATAAAACCACACACTCATGATAGCTCATCATTTAGAGCTAGATCTTGGTATGAAGGCCCCTTCTTCTCTCCCAGTAGAGAGTTCTGAAGATCAAATTATTCAGTGATTTACAGAAGATTTCAGCCAATCAAAACATTCTTCTGGGTTTGCAGCAGAAGAATTTCTAGCAGGTTTAGTCAGTCTTCACGCAATAGTCCACTTTAAAACAATCTAAATAACGGATAAAAACTATTCTAATGTAATGTCATGTGTTCATCATGAAGCAACAATGGCAATAGCTGGGCAACAAATATTATCCTGAAATTTTCAGCATTAGAATCTGAAAGTTTGGCAGTTCAGTGACTGAGGAACATCCTTTTCCAGAAAGCAATGTGTTGGGAGAATTGCCATCCCTCAAAACGCTCAACAGCAGCTCAGGGCATTCAAGGTTATTTCAAATCCTCTAGCACTTTTTCTGTAGTTTGCTCAATGGCAAAATGAAACGTTTCATTTCTGACCACTGTGTAACATAAAATCCAAAATATTTGCTAAGCACCACCAGTTAAGGTTCAGGACTTGCATGCCCTTTGCTCAGGAAGGTCAGGTTCAGTCCAGACATGAAAGTTCAAATTACTGCTAGATTTTAGCAGGCTCATTTGAAACATCCTTGAGCTTACCCTGTTAATCTCTGGTGCTGTCCATGCTCCTGGATTTTTCTTTTTCAGAAAGTAACTTTTCCCTCCCATCCCCTGCATCTACTCAGACATGAATCCTACAACCAGAAATGCTTGGTCCTGTTTGGTGGGGGAGGAAACAAGGACAATTCCCATCGGCTCTCGTTCACAGAGCAGAAGTGGGCTCCTCATCCTGACACCTGCAGTCTCGGACCTGTTCCCAAGGCGTGAAGCAGGAGAGCAATTTCTGCCTCAGTCTTGGCCCCCTCTAAACACCCCATGCCAGAGCCAGCTACGTTCACTGCACACTCCTGCCTCTGTTACAGTGGCTTACTTCAGATATTTCTGTAGAGGAACAATACTAATGCTTACACTACACAAAGAGCTTGCCACCTTTTCCATCGATTTTATTGGAGAGGAGCAAATTCAGGAGGAGGCTTGAACCCAGAGGCACAGAGCTAACTGAGCAGATTTTCAGCACTGCACAGGAATCACTGGAACCATAACAGCATAAACCAGCTAAGGGTCTGGTCCGTATGCTTCACAAGATACTGCTGCATAGCCATGTTCCGTAACTCAATGTGTTGAGACTTAAATAACATATGCACGGTATCCAGTGCACTGATGTTCTGCATGGTGGAGAAGCACAGCTAATGATATATGATGGCATCCTCCAGTTCAATACAGAACTGCTCAGCTGTACAGCTTTTTTGCACAGGCAATTCATAATTGGAGCTTCACTTTTAGCCACAATAAACAAACATCTTTTATTTCTCAGTCACAATGCAGTAGTGTTTATACACTCCCTAGAAAATGTCACCATGCCACTCTAATAGTTTTGGGGGGGCAGACCTACAGGTACCTGACCTACGCTTTAGATTTGGTGGGGGGATATGGGGAAGATGATCTACTCTTATTTTCATTCTATACTCATATTCGCTGCTGTTATGTGATCAAGTACTCCAGTAGTCAGAGTAGAGTACTTACCTACCTGATAACATTGTTCCTAATTATTTGCTGTTCCTTCCCATTAATTTTCAAACTTGAGTATCTTGACTTCAACACTACTAAAAGAGTCATTTAGAGAAATAAGAGGAAAGAATGGTTCCAGTGCTGATTCATGCTGTCCTCTTCCATAAATCTCTCTCCAACTTTAAACACCTCCATTTACAGCTACAATATATTTGACCTTTATGCTGTTTCTAAGGCTCTCTCAACAATCAGTGGCAGACTGACTAGTGTGCGATTTTGCCCCTGTATATTCTGAGTGTCTAGATACAACAGTCACTTCAAGGGGAGTGATAAATCTGAAACAAGTTCTCCCCTCTTATAAAGTGAAAGCATCATGATTATGTCTTCAGAATTAACAGTGCACATTTAAAGCTACAGGCTAGAGATGCAGTACATTTTGCTCAGGCAAAAGCATTTAAAATGGGGGAGGAAGGCGTCCTTCTCCCCACTTTGCTCAGGTACTAACCCTTGGTTTCAATCAGCCTCTCTTAAAACAGGGAGAAGGAGTTGAATTCAAAGCAACGACTATCAGACTAGCAAGAAGCACACATATCAGCTCCCCATGTGACAACACACTTCTCAATAATGCCAGCAAACACTTTTTAATCGAAGAAAAACCTTTCTCCTAGATGTTTTACATATGTGGGTTTGCAACTCGCATAGGTACATACACATGGAGCATGTGATTCACTAGAGCGACACACACTTCAAAATTGTCTCCTCAGTTGAAGTAGAAGCCAGGATCTTTCTATCAAGGTGAAGAAATGCTCCTTGAATAGACTAGGTGAGTTTAAGACAACCATCAATTACATGAAGGGAAGGGTAGGAGGAAACGCCAAGTATTTTCTATAAACTTGTATTTGAATATTTGGAGCAACTTCGTTTGACTGTGTTCATACCAATGTATTTAAAAACTAGACTATTAATGAGAACAGAGGATTTTAAATGAATAATGGAAAACGCATACACACAAAATCATTAATTCACTCCAAGAATACACGATTGCATGGCATATACTGACTCAGTCAGGGAAAAAGCAACACATCGGGTTGCTTAAGCATACAACAAAATGAACCAAGTTTACAGACCGTGAACTGATTTGTAGAAATCACCTTGTAAATTGCTTTGAACAACAAATTAAGCTCCCTTCTCTGCCCCACTGTTGCATGGATTGTCTGGGGTGATCCAATGTTTTTAACTATTGCTTTCTAAGTTGAGTTAAAATATACTGCCCTGAAAATACTGCTTTTACAGGTGAAGTGGAAAGGAACAAGACTAGAGGCTGAATCTACTTATTTCTTATTCAGCTGGGAAAGGCAGAATTGTTTTACTCTGCCTATCACACTTGCTGACTGTTTTTCCTTTTCAACTCTGAAAGCAGTTGGTGTAATAGCAATTCAATGCCTGTTCCTCAAACTAAGCAGAGACTTGCTTAGGCTTGGATAAATGCCCAAAACATACTCCAACTATTTCAGATCTACTGAGCCTCTGAAAAGGAGCTACATGTATCTTTTCAGAATTTCGGTCCTTTTATTTTGGTCTCAGATGAAAGCACACAAAACTAAACAAGGAGAAAGAGGGAGGAAAGTGATCTGAACTTCCACAGAGATAAAGAACAGCTCATTTAGAAGTAGGCTGGAGTTCTGGATGAATGACCCTGTTAACTTTTGCCTTATTTCTACAACTCTTCCCGAAATATCGTCAACTATGGGTAACCAAAGGTCTTATTTTTATCAAATTAAAGGGCATTATGATGAAATGCAGGAGCTACATATGTTAAATGAAGCAGAGGTACATGCAAAATAGTGTAATTTTTGCACTGAAAGACAAAGGCAACATAGATCTATTTGAAGTACCAGCACAGTCAATTTGCCCTTTAAAATATGACATTTATTTACTTACTCCTTTGCAAAATCTTCATTAATGAATGGCTTGATTTGGGGGCTTCTGGCTCATTTTAGATCTTAAAAAAATATTTCAAGTATTAGCTACATAAAAGATGACAATGGAAGCAGTTTCACATCAAAAGAAGGCTTTCCACCTTAAGTTCTGCTTTGAATGCCGTAAAATTTAAGCAATAAAAACATAGTTCAAAGATGTTTTCGTAAGAAATATAGTACCATAATAGCTAGTGTTCTAAAAAATACTAAAAAATTTTTTTTATTTTTCTTTCTCAGAGAAGGAAAGCTCATTAAAGCTGTTCAGCAGAGAATCTGGCTATCCCCATTGCTAACCTCTATGTGAATGCAATGCAAATGTCATGTGAGTCAGCAGCATGCCGGTAAGTATAGCAGTATATCATGATCACAAGTGATCACTCCAATATCAATCATGCTTCAAATGTGAAGAAAAAATACCTTGTTCTCATTAAAAAACATGAGCTTGTTTTCAGACAAAATCCCCCCTCAATGCCTTAAAATGGTTTTATATGAGACCTGGATTGCTGTTCAGGTTAGCAGGCATGCCCCATTTTGCAAAACATAGAGAAGCCTTTGCACTGTGATTACTTACATTTAAAGATGGTTGAACAGCAAAAGAGAACAGGCTTCCAGGACTATTCACTCATTGTTAATGTTCATTCATACTTAATAAAAGTTCAGTTCATTCCTGTACATCTTTCAGGTTCTCTTTTTACAAAATATTACAATGGTCATGTTTCCTTCTTTTAAATTATCTACTCCTATGCAAGAGGCTAATAAAATCCCTGCTGATCATTTACATACCTCTACAATAGTGCTCAAGCGGAGGAGAGGCCTTTCTCCCCAGGATACCTGTTCAAGCACTTGTGATGGGAATGAAATAAAATGCTCTCTGCTATAGCACAGGTTGGGATTAAAAAACCTCTTTTAATAACCTCCTCCTCTTGAAGCAATTAAAGCGAGCCAAGGATAGGTTCCACTGCATCTTTTTCAAGAAGTAGCAACTCATGCAAAATTTGAACAGTCCTTTACGACACTACAGACCAGCAAAAGCAGTAAGTCACGTTATGCGCTTCATGCAGTGCCTAAAAAGCACAGGAGGGAGTCAAGAATTTGAAAATTCTGGCGAGACACTGCCGAACAAGTGCAGCTGTGTTGTGCGCGGCCACTACACACTAGACCCCATTTGATTATGCCGAGGCAGTTTGCTTACACTGCCTCGGGTTATGTTTATACCATGAAATAAGACAGGACCAGGGGATGCGGCTGAGCGCTGGCTGGTGACAGTCCAGCCCACTTGCACGTTAGCTCACTCTCGTTTTGGGCAGCTTGAGCCTGGCTCCAGCACGAGCCCAAGGCAGTGGGCTGGGAGCCAGCTGAGCCACCCGGCCCTCTTCTTGCTAGCAGCAAAGGGCACTGGCTCGCTGTTGTAAAAACTGATGCTGGAGAAAAGCCCACAAGACCACATACCATCACCTTTTTCTTGTAAGACACCATATACTCTCCATCCCCCTCCTTTCCTTCAGCAACGGCTGGGCCGAGGCAGCTTTCCCAGGAGGGCCGGGGCATCGGGCAACATGACCGCAAGACCGCATTCGCCTCCACAGCCAAAAAACAAGCTGTCGTAACTCAAGTATCCTCAAGTGGTTTGTCTGGGCTCAGCAAACTCTGTAGGAGGTGCAGAGATGCCAGCAACCAGCTCGGGCCCAGCAAGCACCGCAAGCTCCCTGTGCCGCACTTCGCAGCGAGGGTTTTGGAGTCACTGCTAGCACAGGGGTCCTGGTGGCACCTGCCCTTCCCTGCTCGGTCGCGCTCTCACGGCGTGCTCTTTCGCACCAGCTCACATATGGTCTGGACTGGCAGCGCTAGTTGCTCTATACAGAGCGCTCCATACCTTCAACTCAAATAGATAATCAAGAATTGTTCTAGCTTGGTCCATAAGAGAACTTCGTATGAAACAGTCATCAACCAGGCAAGTGGTGGTGGGAGGGGGGAACCCACCATATACCCATATAACGTTTTCTACATTCCTAAGAGTTGGCAGATTCAAAGATAACACAGTCCTCTGGCTGGCATTCCAGAAGCCAAATTTTAAGAGAATGTATATTCCGAAGGAGGCATTTCTTAACTTTACTGATCACGAACCTCTCCAAAGAGCAACCACAGTGACTGCAGCGAGGCAATGCAACCTCTGACCCAGGAGGACAGAACTGTGGGCACCGCGCAAGCCACCAGGTGGGAGCCAGGCAGAGAGGCTTGCCAGCAGAGTGACAGGAAATCCCAACGGCATTATGGATTTGGTTGGTTTTGAGAGCTAGGTCATTAAAAATGCAGGTGGTTAGAAGGATTTAAATATAAAAAGAGGAAGAAATGAAACGCAATAGAAAGCAAGAGCAATGAAAGACACTGGAAAGAAGCAAGAAAAAGTAAATATAGAAGTTCACAATCACACAAAAAGAGAAACAGGGACAGAAAAAGGATTTCAGAAAAGAATAGAGAAATCTCTCTATTTATTTTAGTTTGAAGCTAATGGAAGAAAAAAGTCCTAAAGGCATTGCAATAGTTTAATTTTTATAGCTGGTCTGGCTGACATTTTCTTTTGAACACCAGATTAAATAACACAACTCAGCTAACAGCATCTTTGCTATAAATGCTACGGGGCTAAAGACCAGATTAGCAGCAATATTTAAAGGCTTTTTCACTATGCAAATAAATGCTAGTAAATATTATCAACATATACGTACTCTGAGCAAGACGAAAATACAACATTTCTTGACTGCTCAAGTCTGTTTTTCAACTTCATAATCCTGATGCCAACACCTGAGATACATCAGCCTGAGGTTTACATACAAGATGACAATTTCAAAGTTTTCTTAAAAGAGAGAAATAGAAAACAGTAAATATATATAGCTAAGCATTCATAATTCCCATTATTACTTGTACTAGAGCAGCATTTAGTTTTCTCACCACTGTCAGGATCCCGTAACAGGAAACGTGAACAGGCTGACATGACCGTTAGGGTACTAGATACTTCGTTAACTGAAGCTCCCATTCTCAAAAGCAACAGATTAATGAAAATAACAGTTCTCTTTGTTCAGATTAGACTGCAGGCCTCAAAGGTATGAAATAAAACTTGAAAGTATAACTTGAGAAAAATCTCAAAAGCTCAAAGACCATCAAATCTTCACAAGGAAACATCAAATACTCAAAACATAGATGTGTATTTTAACCTTGATACGTTTATGCCATTTTTATGTTATGACTTTAAATGTCATTATTTTGAACCTTTGAAGTTTGTACTAACATCATAAACATACAGAGAGAAAGAAATAACTGTTGATTCAAAAAAAATTAAAATCTTAATTAACGAGGGGCCAGCGGAGATGGAGAGGAACCAGGCACGGGAGAAGCCGTGCTTTCGGGAACACCAAGGGAGACGCCGCAGCAGCGCCTCGGTGCGCACGCCTCCGCGGCACGGCCAGGACCAGCAGCGGCGCGTCCTCGACCACACGTGGCCGACGGGGCCTGGGCACAGCAAAGCCCTGAAGAAGTTGACGGACCTCCCGCTGGCCGGACAGCTCTATACAGAGCTGTTCTAGCAAAAGGCACCTACGTTTTATTACCCTTTCTGAGTCCAGACAAGTTTTATATTTGAACAGCTCTAATATCTGATATGTCTGACTTAAAGGATGGAATTGTAATAAAGTTAGAAGCGTACAAAATTGCAGAATGGACGATTTAAACTGAAGCTCTCGACATTAACATCCAGGTTTTGAGCATTCAGAAGTGAGCTATGAAACACCAGAAAAATACATTTAACTTGAGGCCTTTGGCAAATGTCAACCAGGGGAAATGTGACTTAGATTATTAGAGAGAGTCAAAGAATATAATCCACAGTAGATCACTTCAGCCCTGGCTAATTACTAAAGGCACCAGTTCATTACACCGCTGTAACTGTATCTAATTCAGTTTGCTCTGCAGTTCATCTATTATGTCTTTTTTATGTGTTACTGTACTGGCTGCTGCAGTGCACAATCTGCTCTAAAGGTGCTTTTCAACCCTTGCGGTTTCCACTAAGCAAGTCCAGGAACTGTAATTGAGGTTTGCTCAATTTTAAGCTCAGTACTGGTCACCAGAAACAAAAAAATTAACCTTTTTCCCCCCCTCTAAAGGTATGAAAATAAAAGCTTGTGTTTAAAAATCAGGCCCACGGTTAAAGTCGCTTTCTATAATATGGCCTAAGCAACTGGAGCTGGTTAATAGGAAACCTTGGTCAGGTGCAAACTGAAATGCAGAAGAACAAGGCTACTCACCGCCTGACCAGACCACCCCGAAGACGTACTTGGTTATAGAGAGGCACCGAGCGGCGCCGGGGGGAGCAGCCCTCGGCCTGGCGCAGCGCTACCGCTCAGGCCGCGCCGCGCCGACCGCAACACGGAGAACCTCCTGCACCGGCTCCCTGCTGCCGCTGCGGCCACGCACGGCTCGCCGCCCCACGCAGCAGCTAAGGATGCTCCCGGCACTCCATAAGCAGCAGCAAAACACTCACCGGCACGAACAAATATTTAAAATCCTGAGGTATGAAGTGGCGCCTCATGAAAACCCATAACGTGTCAGAGAATATTTGCACTTCATATCTGATTTCCCAGTAGTTAATAATAATGAAAAACAAGTTTTTAAGTGACTATAACAAATTTCTTTTACTCAGTATATGCCATTCTTGTCTCTTTTATGGCTTGGAATGACAGCAACGTAAT
This sequence comes from Apteryx mantelli, assembly GCF_036417845.1. Taxonomy (NCBI): domain Eukaryota; kingdom Metazoa; phylum Chordata; class Aves; order Apterygiformes; family Apterygidae; genus Apteryx; species Apteryx mantelli. The sequence goes on along the minus strand of NC_089993.1, from coordinate 7,033,034 downwards.
GGATATTAAAACTGACATAGTCCCATATTTTAAGTAGTTGGGTCTACTCATATTTTTTGTTTAATAGGCTTCTCAAAAGTCGCTTACAGCTGACTGGTATTAGTTTTAATCGAGTTTTATATAAGTATTAGAAAGAAAACTGACAAACTGGTTTGCAGTAATTTCCTGTACAATGAATCAGAAAATGTAGCATCTTTGAAGACATAAGAAACTTGCTCCTGGATAAATTAAAAATGACTAAAAGGCATAGGAAACTGTCGGGGTGCTCAATAGGCAAACATGATCTGTAAGTGGAATAGACCTCATTTGCTCCTGTTGGTATAGGGGATGGACAGTTCAAGTACCTCTAGCATGGATGAATGAGACAATCAAGCCACTTAAACCCTCCCTTGCAATATAAAATAAATAAAATAAAATAAATAAAATAAAATAAATAAAATAAAATAAATAAAAATCAAGCACCATCAGTATTGGTGTCAAACTGAGCTTGCTTAAAAGGAGCAGTCACTGATGGAAATTCACCTAAAACTTTTACCTGCAGCTCACATTTTGGTCCATCTCTACTTTATTTTAGTTTTCAGCAGTAAACTACTAAAAATTGCATTTCCTAAATTCACTGGGAGAACCATACCCTAGAAGTTTTTGAAAAGTCCAGTGATGGAGCAAATTCTAAGAACTTCAGTGCAGGAAACGTGGACAGAGGCTACTGCACCATTCTGCCCAAGAGAGACACCGCGCACGTTTTGGAGACACGCGAGCGCTGTGCCTCTGCCCTGGCTGTGCCCTACAGGAAAAGGCGACGTAGACAAGGCAGGTTGTTAGCCAGCACCGCTGTCATCACACCAGCTGCAAACATGCCCACACCTCTTAATGCTTTTTTTCCAATGTTCTGAATTGACAGCAGCAGTCAGAGTCTGCAGTATGCATGAGCCCCAAATGAATCTTCCCTCCAAAGGCAGCTCTGTTTTCTTGGTTTGATTTCAGAAGAAGGAACTGCTGAGACACCTTCCCGAAGGGATGGCACGTGTCTGCTTACAGGATCTGGTCTAGGAGGTCCCGACGGCTCCCTGGGTCTCTCTGCACTCACAAGCTGTGCCCACCGTCTCTTGCCTAGGGATGAGTCGAGACAGCATTTTTTACACGCAGAGCAAGCTTTAACTTGGGCAGCAAAGGCTTTAACAGGTTGCCCAGGGTGATTGCAAGCCCTAAGTATTTAGGCAGCTGAGGAGCCTACTAGTGTGTTTTCCCTGTTCTTTAACCTATTTCAACTGAAAGAGGGCTAGTTCAGGTGTGTCCACTCACCCTTCAATTGCTCCTTTACTCAACACAGCACAAACATATCGCTACCCTTATACAGCGGCAAATACTTCAGCTCTTCTTGTGCCTCAGAGCTGCTTAATCCAAAGAAGAGATATAAAAGTGAGAACCCAGCTGTATCACAGAGAGCAATCCAGCAGGATCCTGGGTGTTATCACCTCCTCCCTCACTAGAGCTCACTTTCAAGTCTGTGATCTCTTTTCCTCCTTTTAAGCCCCAAACCTTCACACCAGAGGAGATAAGGAACCAAGGCACATAAAGAAAAGCATTTTATAGCCTTGCTGCAGACCTGCCTGCACTGCTGGGAAGCCACAGCAAGCGCTCCCACCCGTGGCTGGGAGCCGAGCTCAGGCGTGGGCAGCACTGACCCCCTTCCCTGCCCCTGCACAGCTGGGTGCTATCAGCACCCCGATCTGCCCCACAGCTGGGGGCAATTATCAGCACAGCCCTGCCCCACGGCTGGGGGCATGCCCCCCAGCACAACGCCTCAGGCTTCCTTCTTCTCTCCCCCCCTCAGTGTAAAAGTCTCCAGTCTTCACCGATTTCTGCACTGGGATGAAGACCCTGGACAGGATGTCCTCAGCTGAAGCCTGGAAAAGAGCTATACAGCTCCGGTTGCAACCCTCTGCACTCAGGCTGTGTTTGGCAGAAAGCCCAATATTAATTACAAAATATAAGGAACAAACGTGCTTACCTACATTAATATGAGATACTTGCTTACTACATAATACAAGAATAATGAGGGCTTAATCACACGTTGATGTTTGCTTTCCCGTTCACCTTCAACAAGTTTTCCATGGATGAAGTGAGTCTGTTAGTAATTCACGGAGGTATTGATTGCTGTATATTAAATCAAGCAGAATCATTTGTCCTCCAGGTCCTCCCTTCAACACAAATAGGCAAAGCTCTACTTTCTAAAGACAAAACAGTGCACATGATGAAATAAAGACTCTTTCTTAAGGCAAGATACAGAAGACACAGTGACAGCTGAGGGCTGTGTTGCAAATCAGAAAAAAGTTCAAACACAGTTATTTTCATCAGACAGCTATTTTGCCTGTAAGAAATGTAATCTCGGTGCTGCAATCTCGGTTCAGATATCAGGCATTAAGGAAAGTAATTCATTTATTGGAGTAATTTCTGCTAAAATATTAAGAGGTCTATCCATCATGATGTAACATAAAATATCCATTTCACAGCATTCAGAGAAAAAAAAAAATTGCTTTGTAAATGTATCCAAAAAAGTCAGCAACAAAACTTCAAGGTAGCTCTACTCTGGCAAGGGAATTTAAAAAATTAGAAACAGGAGACTAAAATCATTTTTAAGGAATGTTTTACAGTACAACAACATCAGCAATGCTTGGTGACTGAGGATTCATTAACGTGATGGTGAAAGCTTTGGCAGTGTGAGATTTACAGGAATACAGAAATGCTTTGAATCTTCAAGCAGAATGTTGTTTTACACAGTTAATAAGGCCACCAACAGACCTAACCATAAATTATGTTTAAGGCATGTAAAGTTCGGTTTAAAGCATGTATTCTTCTGGTTTGAACCCTACGGTGAAGAGAAGTGACTTCTTTTGCCATCCCCTTTTGTTTCATCGTTTGTTTTTTTCTAGGTACGTATACCAAAATGTTTATCCTGCCTTTTTTCACCATACTACAGTTGCAATCTGCTCCCATCGGTCTTCCCTAAAACTGAACTATTCTGCCCCTACAATTATTGTGATAACAAAAACTGATTTTCAGATTCATTTCTGAATTAGAAGCCTTGAAAAATTTTACTTCGGGAAAAAAATACATCATTCAATTCAAATAACAATTGCTTTGTCTTCATGTTTTTGTGTGTTTTATTGTCCTGTTTCATCTATTTATTTCTACTTTTGAAAAATTGGTAATATTTCCTTTTAAAATGGCAAACCCTAATAGTTGCTTTCATCAACATTCCTCCCCTCTTTCAAACCTACCATACTCACCACAATCCTGCAGAACAGTTTTAGTGAGATGACAGCTGCATTTTTGACTGAATCAGTTATTGTCGTTACTCTTTGTCGACGCTACCGGACTTCTGCTTGGTACAGATCTGCCGGTACTGAGGAAGCTGCTTAAGAAGCAGAGGGCGTGGGAATGGGCCGAAAAGCCGACGTCTTCTAAAACACCGAGGAATGGCCCCCCTCCCATTTTGAAAACTATCCTCATTTTACGTATGATACCTATTTTCACACACATTTTTCTCATCTCCTTGAGCTGCAGCACAGCTTCCTTGTGTGTTACAGGGCAATAAGGAAAAGGCATTTGGAAAGCATTAAGCCTTGGAAAATGACTGCAATTACAGGTCAGAATTAGACGCCTCCTGCACGCAGGTTGCCCTGGAGCCTGCTGTACCTGAATTTGGCACAGGTTTTGACTGATGTCGCCTCACATTAATATCAGTGTTACTTAACCCTGAAAGAGTGCCAGAGTTGGAAATGGAGCTGACACAACTAGGTTTTAATGGTCTCCAGCAACAATGTTTACTGCTCCAAGGTAAAAGGTGAAGAAAATATGTTGTCCTTCCATATACCATTTTAGCAGATCCAGGTAAAAAGCCTTTTGACACATGGCCCCTTACAAAGAAATTGAATAAAAGTGCAATCTGCCGGAGATATGTTACCACACACTCCTCCTCGCAAAGGGTATTTTTGTTCCTTTTCTTCCCTGATTCATGTGCTTGAGTGAACGGTATTTCTCTCGCTGCAGCAAATTTTTACCAGAGCTGTAAAACCGGGAAAGCCGGTGGCATTTACTTGGCAACGTAGCCCTTGTTCACGAGCCCAATTGCAACTAGGACACTCGTGATGAAAACCATACAAACACCTCCCGACCACCTCTCCTCCCTCTCCCCGTGCCTCAGACTGGCGCCGCCGCAGCCAGCGACGGGCAAGCAGCTGCTCAAAGCACGAACCTCGCCGAGCCGGCGAGAACGCAAACACGGCTGCCGCGCACGGCGTTAACCAAGCGGGGAGGGGAGAACCGGGGGGAAGAGGCAGCGAAGCAAGCCGCAGTCGTGGCGCGGGACCTTCGGGGGTCTCGGCCCCGCGTTACGAGCAAGGCTCCTGCGGGGCCTCGCGGGCATCCGCGTACGCGGATCGACGGTACCATAAGGACCGAGTCCAAGGAGAGGAAGATGGAGCAGCTCTGAATTAGCGTCCCCCAAGACACAAAAACCTTTCCCCTAAGAGTATTTGTTTTCCTTCAGGTATCAGAAAGACAGAAAGCAGAGAGAGAAACAAGTGAGGTGGGAAAAGAGGGAATTATGAAATCAAATTCACACCAAAGAAACTGCGCCGTCACAAATAATTCAACATTTCACGCTGCGACTCTCTCCCCATTACCTTTTACATAGCAAGCTTGAAGTTAGTCAAGTCGGTGAGCTGGGAAAAACTTTTTAAATGCAAAATGAAGAAAGCTTGTTCAACACATGACTTGCCTGGTATCACCCAATCTCTAGACATTCCTATTTTTAGCTGCAAAATAATTTGTATACCAGACATCTCTTCCCTCTTCAGCTGAGTTTTCTAATTACAGATACATGCCAGGAGACAATATTTGAATTTGGTTTAATTTATAAATTACCTTGAAGCAGGTTTGTCCCTAGTGAATTTAAAACATTATCTAAAATTTCATGTTTTATCCACAGCTGTCAAGTAAGCAATTTCCCTGCCTTGCAATATATATAATGCAAAGTGCTAACCCTGAAGAGAGGGGGGGGGAAATTAATCAAAAGCTCTATCCTCAAGAAGAAAGAAACCTGGTGATACTCCCTTCTGTCCCACAAAATTATGATGGATTACTGATCCAGAAATGTGTCTTGTATTGAGGGAGCAGGATGGCAGCACCGATCTATCCATTCTGTAATCGGGGCGTCGCTGCGTGTGGCGCTGCACAACGCACAGCGAAAAGCAGCTCCTCTCCGGGAAAGCTCAGTCTCCACGCGGACGACAGCAGCGACGGGCGGGAGAAGAGGAACTTTATTATCTCGGACTTGCAGCGACAGCCCGAGCACGGCACATCCCGGTGACGCGCTCATCCTGGTGACCGATGCCAGCACATCCAGGCTGTCTGAGCCCAGGCAATGGACCTTTTTTCTCTCCTCCTTCTCTCCACATCCCTGAAACAGTCTCTAGTTTTCCCTTTTCTTCTTTTATTTTAAACCAAACTGGCCCTTTCCTTTAGCGGGCCGGTTGATAACACCGTGGCAATGGCCAGGAGCTGCTTTGCCCCAGACTTTGCACGCTGCGTTGACTGCGAGCACCCTGCGGAGCCTGGCCCAGGCGTCCTGCTCCGCTGCTCCGTTGGTTAATCCCACTGGCAATAATTCGTGCCAGAAGGGAGAGACCTGCTACAAAGCCCCAAAGCAATCAGTGCAAAAATTACACCAGAGCAGCTTCCAGAGCCTGACTCTAGCTCCACGTGCGGCGGCGCTACGTCAGCATCAGGGGTGACACAAGCGATTTCCGGGCTGACCAGGAGTCAGGCAGGCTGGCTCACCACTGGAGAAGCCAGGAGAGCTTGGGGTTTAATGGAACCTCGGAAAAGTAATTTAGTGTTTCTTTTCGGGTGCATGAAATGTTTTCCCCTAATGTAAATTAACTTTTCAGTAGAAAAGTACTCTCGTTTTAATTAACGAAATTTTTATAATATGCAGTATTTTAAATATTTCATTTTAAAATAATTCTATGAATAATCATGATCCTGTGATTGTTTGCAAACCTGACAATCTCAAAACCCTTAAAAAGATTTTTAAGAGCAGATTTATCACCCCACTTTAATAGTATGAGAAATGGAGGCGTGGTGGTAACAAAGTCCGACAAAGTAAATCAGAGGCAGAACTGACTTAATATCAAAATCTCCTGATTCCTCCTGCAAACATTACTCCATGTTACCAACATTATCGACTGCTTTTTATATGCAGTTGCACCACCAACTCTCAGTTATATTTATAAAGTAACTCTATTTCAATTTTATAAACCTAAAATGAATAAACTTTTCTGTTATTTTAAAATTAGTGAGATACTTTCTATTTCCGGGAAGTAGAAGGCAAATCCATTGTCTTCTGCCTAAGAAATCCTTGCGCCCCCCCTCAATTTGGTCCCATTTTGGTGTAAACACACCCTTGCACAAAGTTGATGGCTTAGCTCGAGGCCGAAGCGTGCCCAGCTCAAGGCCACGGCTCACCGCAGGCCGCAGGATCCGCCACGGCACAGCAGCCGCAAACAGCAGGAATTTCCCGAGACACTTCACTGCTCTTGAAACAGCGGCAAAGTAACTCGAAGCACAGCTGAACAGGAGTTCCCAACACCCTCTCCCGCCATGATGTGCATACTTCAGAACTGTTAATAAGCATGTCAGTCAGAAAAGCAAAATGTGTCTATTACGGAGGAAAAAATTCTTTATCATTTCATAACACCGCTTATCATCCACTGCCGATCCATCACCTTGATAGCTGTCTAGCTCCTCAAGCGCCTAGGAAAACCCAGCCCACGGCAGACTTCGGGAGGAAATCCCTCCAAGCTACAGTCAGCTCTGAACCTAAAGGCCGTTCCAACACGTGAGGGATTTTTTATATTATTTCATACTCTAAAGCTTTGGGCACCACCCGGTTCAGAGGGCATCTCATAATTCCTGCTTTTTACATGAAAGGCACACTAGTGTTGTCCAGTCCCTGCTGTGCCGTACTGGAGGTGAGGCACCTACCGCCGTTCAGAAACACACGCCAAGAAGGGGAGCGAAGCCGGGTCGGCCGCCTTTAGCAGCCGCGTCCCGCGGCACCTGCCTCCGCGAGGCGCTCGGGCCCCGCGCTCCCCCTGCCTGCGCGCCTGCCTCCCGCACGGGCGCCCGGCGAGCGCGGGGCTCGGGCTGCGGCAGGGGCAACGCTTCTCGGGCCCGCTCCTGTTTCGGTTTAGCCGCACTAATCACAATCTGCACAAAGCACAGAAGAATAAGCAGGTCTTCTGCTGGGATAAAGACCCCAAATGTTGGACATTTATACAAGCCATATGAAACCGACTGTTTTTCCTTAAAAAAAAAAAAAAAAAAACACTCAAAGATGAGGGTAATGGACTTGATGGAGTAGAACTGTTCAAAAATGCAATACTCGGTGTTTCTTTTGTAAAACGCTCATGTACAGTGCTTTAAAGGGTTCGACAAGGACTTGATGCACTTCAAGGGCTAGAAAACCTCTTGGCTACAAATTCTCCCTGTTAGAGACGGATTGCTTGCACAGCAGCTAGCTGATGCACAGAGGAATGGACGAAGGGCTGTTCATAAGTTTATAATTTAAGAACTGTTGTACTAAAATATAACCGTTGCATACAAACTCGTCGTGGATTATGCAAAATATACAAATAACCTGCAAGGATCCTAGTCACCAGTGCCCAGTTGCACTGCAGGCAAAGGAAATTCTCATATATTCCAATTCCAGTCTGACTGACCTTAAAAACGTGCTATTGAGACAAGTACCTCAGGGACCAGGAGCATTCCCCAAAATACATGCTTTCTTAGTAGACAAAATGGATATTATTTATAGTGAATTAGGGAAAAAAAACGAGGGAAAGGGGAAATAAATCATATATTCTGAATTTAACCAGGTTAAGAGCTACTGAAGATACCCTGGGACAAGAGAGAAGAGAGAGCCTTTGCTCTTGGCACTGAAAGACAGATGAAATGGCTCTCACCAACCCCGGCACCCGCTGCTGCCGAGGAGCCTCTTCTGCCACCGTGACTCCCCACTGCCGAGCGCACGGACGGCTCTTGGCTGTCCCCTGTCCCCGCACCCCTGCAGCCTGCCCCTGTCCCCCACATCCCTGCAGCCTGTCCCCTGTCCCCCGTACCCGCCCCACACACCTCTGCCACCCAGGACGAGGGTGGTAGCTGTCAGAGCTGGCCTTGTTCTGGCAGCGCTTTTCCACAGTTCGCTGGCCTCTGCATCCATATCGCATTTAGACTATGCCCCAACCAGCTGTGTTTGCCCTATTTTCTGCGTGTGTTGCTTGGCTAAAATAAAAACAGCAACTCCTCTTACACAGTTTCAAATACCAGCTGAATCATAACTATATGAATCTTGCATGAGAGAGCAGCCATAACTGCAGGGAAATGGAAGAGGGCAATGATGCATTGCATGAAAATAACCCCAACCGTTCCTTTCTGACTTGAACAGATTTGAAAAAGTGGCTGCACTCTCCCCTCTTTTCCCAGTCCTCTAAAAAAATAAAGAGAACAACGCAAGAGCACACCTCTCAGGCTTCAAACAGTATAAAATCCATGAGAGTAGCCATAGTGGCAATGAACGCTGCTGTTCTCTGTACAACCATGCAAAGTTTTTGTTTTTCTCTACTTCAAAGGCAAACGCAATACACTGATACAGAAAAGAAATGACTGTAATGTCCCCCACAAACATTGGTGGCAGGGGAAGATCTAGAAAATAAGTGACCTGTTTGCTCTTCGGTATTCTCTCATTACTCCAGTGTCTAAACTTTTTTTTTAAATTAGTACTTTAATTAAATAAAAATTCCTAGTGCATAGTTTTACACCGCTGCTTCTGGATGTGAGAGCTGATGCTTCAATATGTTAGGCCCATAAATGCAAATTGAAGCAATCACACAAACATGGGAGCTGAGCGAAAATAGAGCTGAAAGGTTTTTAATCCAAACAAACTCAGTCACTCGATTCAAGTTCTTGAGTAATTTGCCCTTTGTGATGTTTTGGGGAAATCTACTGATATACAGCATATAAATTCTCTTTTCTTTTGGGTACCATCTCTCTCTCTCTCTCTCTCTCTCTCTCTGTACTTGCAGTACAGTGGAAATATATCCAAGCTCCCCGTAGCCTTGCCGGCTGTCCTCAAGCTAACTTCATTTTGGGAGCAATAGAGGCAGATTAGCACAGGGCTCTGCCCAAGCTATTTTTGCTTGCTTCACAGCAGCCTCCTAAGTGTGCTGGGGACAAGTTTCCCCAGCGGTGTGGCACGCTTTCCGCCACAGCCAGGGAAGCTGCCACTTCGACTTCCAACTTTTAGTGATAGGCAAAACGCACCTGGTGCCTGGCAGTGTACCTGTACCACACAAGCGACTATTCCGTGTGCATGCATATGCCATGAACCACCGATAATTCAAGCTAAAAGGAGCCTTTCTACCGATATCCCTCCATCAGCCTTTGATAAAGCCACGTGTCTTAAGTAACTGCTCTTGCAATTTCTCTCCCGAGACTCTTGGAGGCGATTCACCTCCCACAGGCTAAGAGCAGCTCCTGGTGAGGAGTACATCTTGCCGCTCAGAAACACTCAACCTGTAGGACAAAATTCATTAAATTCTTCCAAGTAATCTTTCAGTGCAAGGTGTCATTAATTCTAATATATACTGTATATATTTTATATATACACATATATAATTGTATATATTATTATATATACAAAAGCTCAGTACCTATTACACAAAGTGATAGGATCCTAAATCACTTAAAGAGTCTGGAGGTGAAACCGTCATTTTTTTTTCCCCTTAAAGCAGCACATGAAAAAATAACTACAGGCTTGTAATATCGAAGGGCAGGTTTTGCAAGAACACAAATGTAAGGTAAGGTAACTCTTAAGATAGAGACAGCTCAGATCAACTAGGGAAAATGATTAAAAGAAGTTGTAAACAAATCAGCCACGTGCCCACGAGATCCCTGGAGGGCCAGTGCTTTTCTTAAGCCTCGCTCTCAGCCTGGTGCCTTCCGCAGCCTCCCCAGTTAAAACAAACTCCTTTCCCCTGCCGAGGGAATCGCCTCCGCCGCCAGTCGCAGGCTCAGCCGCGCCGGGCCGGCAGGTCGCCAGGCGCCGCGGGAGCCCGCGGTTCTGCCTCTCCCTGCCCCGGGCTCCCCCGAAATCCCCCCGCCGCCGCCGCCGCTGCCGGCCAAGCGGCCTCGGCCCCTTCGGGGAAAGTGCCGTTTCCACCTCCTCCCACGTCGGGGCTGGCATCGCCTCCCCGCCGCCCGGCCGCGTGCCTTTTCACAAAAACCCCAGTTTCAGCCCTCTGACTGGCCGCGGACGAGACTAAAGAACCATGTTTCTCGCGATGTGTTTGATGCTTCCAGCGTACGTTGTGGGCAGAACCGTGACGTGCAAGAGCAGAATTTAGGAAACAAATGGAGACTGAGAAAGGAAATACAGCTGAGAAAAAAATTAATTCTCAGCAAGCTCAAGTTTAGATGAAAGAAATCCAGTTTTTTTCAGGGCTATCAAGTTGCAATAAGAATAATTTCAAACTCAGAACTGCAGGTATTTAATTAGAGAAAGTACAAAGACCCAAATATCAGCGGCCCATTTCAACACAGAAAATAAGACGATATTTCTTAGACAGTCTGAACAGAGATCCCGGATATGTACACCGATAATACCAGGTGCACACTGGCATGGAAATAACACCGATGTTCCACAGATCTTTGCTCTACATTCGGACCAAAGCAGGGTCTTCTGTTGCCGTGTGTAGGACATAAAGCTACCAGCTGTCAGAAGGAGGTTAGTAGGGACCATTTGCTAAAATTGAAGTTTTTTCTACATCAACAAACCCAGGGAAGATACACCAAAGACCTAAAGGAGTAGTTACACAGGTTTCTGAACCAGTGATGTTCACCTGTTCTTTTTTTTTTTTTTAAGTAAAATCTTGAAAGACTGGGGAAATTCTCAAAGATTCAAGGATTATCAAGGTATTCCCACCCCCACACCCTCCAAAAAAAAGTTTTTTTTTTTTTTTTTTTAAGTTAACCTGAGGGACTATAGGCTGCTTACCTCCCAGGGTGGCAGTAGAGAAAGCACTAAAGTTGCTCATCTGGGACACTACCAGCAATGACTATGAAGCCACTCAGAGTGTTTTCACAAATCTATCACCACGTTTGTCTCTTTATTTAAGACAGTTTGTGCCAGTTGGGGAGAGAGCTATGTTGATACCATATACTTTGCCTTTTAACCTGACTTTTGATTAAGAACCTCCACTGCATGAAGCAACGCGACACCAGACCGGTTCACTGACTTGAAAATGTCGTTTTTCATAAGGAGAAACGGGCACAGCGGTCCCTCCCCGGCCTTCGGTCAAAGAGAGCTCGGCCCCACATCATTCCACGTTTCTGTCAGTAGTAAGACTATGTTATAAATTGTTTGCTGGCAAAGTTTGCTGTTGCCACAAATCTTTGCAGAGCGGTAAATACAAAGGCAAGTTGCTATTACAGGGAAATCTGAATTGTTGTAATCTACAAAATGCATTTTAATAGAGCCAAATGCAACATAATATATCTAGGAACAAAGTGTAAACTAAATCCACAGGCTGGAAAAGCTTGTCTTGGAAAGCAGTGACACAAGATTTGAAGGTCACCACATCAAAAGTTTTGCAATTTTGGTGACAAATAGTTTCTTTGCTGAAAAATGCGCTTAGCAAAGTGTAGTTTAAGGCGGAAAAATTGTTAAGCAACTCAGGTAGAACTTGAAAGATCATCCTTAGGTGAAAATTCAGATTTTCACTCTGCAGAGTATCGCTTTTCTGAAGGTTAATCATGAAATACATGCAGGTCACGTATATTGTGATACAGTTAGCAGTACGTATGTGCTAGACTGAATATGCTTTAGAGATTGCAGCTGGCCTTCCACGAGCTGGGGGTTGAAGTGCCCTGCACTTTTTTTTTCCCCATAACTAGACTTAGTAAGAAAGTCCATTTTCTGAGGTGCTTTGGCAACGAGATTGAGCAGTTCTCGTAGACCCTCTCTTGTAACTTTGAAAGCAATTTGGTGGGCATTCACCTTTTTTAGTGCCCTTAAATGGTCTGTTCATTCACATCTGAGTTCCCTCACATCACCCTTATAACGCCCCCCAGAATTAATTGAGTGCAAGATTCACTGTCACACTCGCTGCCCCTTACAAAGAGGCACTGCTTCCTCCCCACTTCACAGCGCTGGCAAGCCAGCAGTTATTAGTGTTTGATGATCTTTTGTTTCAAGACTTCAAGCTCTTGTACTTTGAAATTGAAATGCCTTAGCCTGCAAGGGACCTGGGCTCTGACAGCCGACTTTGTGAACCTTCCTACGCTGCAGCAGCAAAGAAAGGAAATCTATCAGCTCGGCCTCTTACAGTAATCGCATTTGTTGAAAAAGAAAAAAGAGATGAAGAAAAAAAGAGGAAAAAGAAAAAAAAGAAAGAAAATAGCAGCACTGGCAATGTCTACTGAAACTACTGTCTTGACATGGTTTTTCTTTTTCTCCTCCATTAGTTGAATTAAACCTTATCTATTTACACATTACTCTTGAACTGCTCTGCTCAAGCACGGCTTTGTCTTTCTCAGGTTCAGCAATTCCAGATGTCGCAAAGATTAGAGACGCAAATGTATTTTACCAGCTGCATTCCCATATTCCCATCAAATGTTATTTTCAGAGTAAAAAATAGCTGGCATTTTTCTGCTTTCTCTTCTTCGCACTTTCTCTGCTCAGAACAGGCTGTCCTAATCCACTCCCCTCAGGGGAAAAAAATGGAACAACATGGTAAGAAAAAGTAAATGTTCTTCATGTGATGAAATGCTGTACCACCAGAGATCATTTTCTTCCAGTTTCAAAATTCATCTACCTCTCTCCAAGGGTGGCAGACCGTAAGAGCAGGTATTATGGACACCAAACACTTTTTAACAGAGTCACATTCTCAGCTCT